>NW_026861872.1:0-339506 GCF_026571515.1 Ruditapes philippinarum | reverse complement strand
ACATCAGCAACATCCTGGTCACCCATTTAGGTATAAGACAACTAAATTACTAATAAAATGTCAAGGGCTTAGCTGCCCAATTTAATTAAGAACACACACAACCAAATATGCATTTATTATATGAAAAAATGTTAAAAAGTGAAATGCTTTATCGTATTTAATCATAGCAACTTTTGATTTTTAGGTTGATCAAACTTTCATGAATGCTTAGGCAACCCATGAATAGAATGTTAATGAGTGAATAAATATATGTAATATTTACGAATATTCCAGCAGTCATAAATATATATTTCTTAATAAAAGCATAAAAAACAACAAACAAAAAAACTAATGAGTTGAAAATACCTCGAATGAAGTATCATAATATACATAGTTACATTTAAATTCCGAAGAATTCCTTAACTGAATTGCTCCTTGAACCATCACATTATGGAACTCTTACTGATAAAAGATGTAGCGTTTGTTTGTACATATTTGACAGTGACAAACGTCAGTAATGGTACTAAAAATAATTTGAATATGAGAGGAACTTAAGTGTTAAGTAACCGTTTCTTTAAGTATAACTGATGGCATGGACATTTTGAATGACTGAAGTTTTATTCACTCAATATTTTTGGGAAATATTTGAAGAGTACCTATATTGTATCTCATTGATTTATCTTGATATCCATTTCAAGCATGACTGCATTAGAAAGGGTTTCCAATTTGTTTTACTTATTCACTATTATTAATATTATTACTATTATTATTGCAAACATGACTAGATATACACAATGTATGCAAAAATATAGCTGTGAATGTATATTAATAAGTAATTGATAAGATTTTTTATATCTTTTAATAGTCCAAAGATGTAGATAACATCTATATTATAGATCTATGTCTCTACTTAAACTTGTAAATTTATCTTTCTGCATACTGCTGATCGTTTACTTTAACCATGAAATGAAAATGAAAGGTGCATGGAACCTGTGGTCTGTGAGTTAAGTTAAAGGTACCGTACAGAATGGTTTAGCAAAATTGTAAGTTCATATTTTTTAGCAAATGTTCTGCTTGTCTTCTCAATAAACATAAGATGTACCCAAAACATAGATTAAAATGTTATACAGGACGAGACGTAATGGGGGCGAATCGTTCTGTTATTGCAGCATGAATATGAAAAAAAAACTAAAATAAAACAACAACAAAAAATCGTTCACACCTTTTTGCTTATCTTTTATAACGTTTACAGATACGGCCTTTAAATCTGCAGTTTATAATTTAAAAATTCAGCTACTTTCAGAGCATGTGAATAAAAAAAATTGCTGTGAACGTCCGGGAAATAAACAAAGTGGTGAAATGTACAATAGCCTACCATTGAATCGTAACCTTTGTACGTTTTTGCTTAAACAAAACCTTCTGCACCTTCTCCCGACGAAAATTTAATGATTTTCATTAAGTAAAATGTCCTCTTTGGGAAAATAAAAAGACACACTTACATGACAATCGTGATCCAAAATGGCGGCTTGTTGGTGAAAATATTAACCAATCAGGTGATTGCTGGTGAAAATATTAACCAATCAGGTGACTCCTAACATAGGTCATTGAAAAATAACGCGGTAAACGTTACTCTATCACAGATTGGGTAAAATTTTTACAACACTCATCACGTGGTAGTAGTAAATTGTGTATATGGTGCGTACGAAGTCCTATAAGACCTATCAAAACGAGGACTCCCAAATTTTTAAAGGAACAACAGAAATCGTGTTTTCGAAGCTAAATCGAAGAAAACAATCTGAGGACCCGTGTGTAAGTCCTCTAAATCGAAACCGTCCTCAGACGGTAGGTCGTTTTTCTCGCACAGGTCCTGTCATTGATATCTGAACAAACACACACACACACACACACACACACACACTTTTATGATATAAACCTTTTGCATGACTACATATACTCATCATCTATTATCACGGTACTTATTGGCAAGAATGCCAAAACAAATGCCTGTGTTTTTTAATATTTCATCATTTTGCATGTGATAAAGTGAAGAGCCTGCAAATTTTTATTGAGCAAACCAAACCCCAAAATGATTTTTCTTTTGAAACATTCTAGAAGAAAATATTGTCTGGTCCGTTATTAGTTTTATAAATTCTGTAAATGTCGTTCAGAATGTACCGGTAATGCTTAATTCTAAAAAAGAGCGGGCAGTCTTTTAATAATTTAGATTGGTTTGATATTATATTACACCAATTTTCCATTATCATTTTTTACAGTTAATAACTGTACGATTCAGGCAATTTCAATCGTAGGAATTTTGAAAAAAGATCTTACCTAATAGTTAAGTAAAATTTATGTTTCAAATAACTAAGTGTATTTTATTAAATGCTTTTAGCAGTCAGATAATCATTACTTATATAGACATCGTTGATCTGATTAAAGTGATATATGACTATGCAAAATATTTTCAGTGCTAGTGTCTGAAATGTGGAGATTATTTCAACGCAAACTTTACACTTTAATAAGTAATCTGTTAATCTCAACTTTTAATGTAGTCCATATGCCGTGTTCTATCAACACAACATAGGTCATATGGCACCGGAAAACGAAAATTTTAATATGATTTCGCAAACCTCGAGTGTTACCCCAGGGGATACACACAATGTATCATATAAATCAGGGTGGTATTTATATAAATTGGATGATGTAATTGTTTTCTTTATGTCATCAGGTAAGAAAAAGAAAAACATACAAAAGACGAAACAAGAAAAGCATTGATGCAAAGCATCAAAGGGCGTCCAAGCAAGAAATGCAGCAAGTGAAGATGAACTAGTAGACATATGATGACAATATATTCTTATAAACTACCAGAAATGTAGATCACTTCTGAATGAGCGGACGAAAAACATTGTTCATTATGAACTTTGATTGGCATGCTAGAGATAAGAATATTACTTGTTATTACTTTATGATCATGGTTATTAATAGCAACGAATATACATGTATACAATCAATTATAATCCATATGTGTAACGCATGACCAACACGTACAACACGTTTGTAATTGTCCCTTATTATGTTATCGCTATTAGCGAAGACCCCCTCTTAAGGTATCTGTTCATATGACACTGGTTATATTACCATGTTGATCATGTTGAGCATAATTGTTAATTATACAATAATTGTAATATCTATTAATTTTAATAAAAAAAAATACAAATTTTATGAATATTGTTTTCTTTTCTTTTTTGTGTTTTATGTGCTATTTTAATATTGAGTTTTTACTACTCTTTTTTTATTAAAATTGTAAAATAAATTTTAAGAATTCAATTGACATATTGACAGACGATTATAAGTCAAAACTTAACTGGAAAAAGTCAGTAAATTATGGTTTATCTTTTAATATATAATATTGTTTATTCTTAAACCATGTACATGTACATTTGCATTTTTCTTTTTAATTTTTTTAAATTATCAATCAAATGAATAATTCATAAATCTAATTTGTAACTTTGAATAATTCCTCGGCATCTTTACTAAACATGGATAACAAATTAAATAAAATGTTTTAAAGTTGATAATGTCATATTAATACCATAAAAATGTACCTTTTTCTCAATTATTGTACATATTTATTGTTAGATAAAATGAAACATGCTATTGTTGTTGTTTTTTGCTTTTTAATTGTAACGATATCAAACATCTAATCCAAAACCGGGAGAGACCGGACAATAAACGTGTGGTACTATTCGCCGGTCACTAGTAAATCCCGGTCAAAATAGACCGGGAGAGACCGAGAATTACCGACAGGAGTGATAAATAGATATATCTATAAATAGATTTTCTGACTATTGAGGTCATCAACTGACATGTACAACAATAACATACCATGATAACCCACTGTGCACTACAAAATGATAAATAAAAAACCCCGAAGAGCGCGATTTATTGACGGAAAAGCTTATTTAATTTGAAAATGTTTGCATTGCGAAATTCACCAGTTCGCTATTCATTGTAACATATCGCGACATTTCATTCTTAATTAATAATCAAGCACCCTAATACTGATCGGAATGATCAGCTTTTATTATGACCGACTAAAAGGCTCGAGAAGTTGCTGTCGCCCTTTCACAAAATCTGATTTCATTTCATAAGGGCGCCGCGCTTCGGCGCGGACGCCAACAATAAACTTTACTATGGAAATCATTTTTTCTTCTTGTAAGAAAAAAGAACTATGTTTGTTGAAAAGCTCCGAGACGTGATGATGATAAACTTCATCTAGAAGACCAAAGCATTCAGAATGTAAGAATCGCGCCAGTTTTATTTTATGGGCTGCCGCATTTGGATGTCAGAAAGTTTTATTTTGAGTTAAAAGGTAAACAAAGGACCTAGTAGCAGACGACTGAAAACAGTATATTTGTAATCATTCAACAAACCAAGAAAAAAATCCGTTTAAAAAAACAATGTGTTATTCTTTATCATACATTGTATGCATTGTACAACTAAAATGTAAATGTTTTAATAATTTCTTCAACGTCGTGCTGCCTCTATTAATCGGATAAACCCATGTTTTATGAGTCATTAAAGAATCGTATGGTCTTGTTCAAGGTTAAATTGTTCAGCCTGTTATTACATGTTTCAAAGTCAAAGTAAACATCGTAGCGTTGTTAATTGAGCGACCATGGGCTTTTCTGTCATTGTTAGAGAGCGACCATGGGCTTTTCTGTCATTGTTGTATAGTTTTGACAAAGCATTTTACTCGCATCTACAATCAATCTCTCGCAAGTCGGCATCGTGTTTTTACAGGTCTTTCAATTTATAATCTCTGAGGGATATTAGAAATAATGATGATTTGACATCAGCAACATGTATGCCTACGACTTTGTTTTTATTAACTCAACTAAGCTATTACCAATAATTTATTTCAAATATAAATCTGCTTTAACACTTCAAAAGGTATCAGGCGAGGTATAAAAAGTACCGGATGGACTCGCAAAATTTCTGCAAGGAGTCCAAAGTGAGGTTGACATTTTACTAGTTTTCATAAGAGAGTCATAAGTCAAGATTTTGTTGGTTTTCGCTACTTTTGTGTGATTTTCGAAATAACACCAACCATACAAAAGATGCAAATTGATATCGGTTCCACATGACCACCTGTTGCTCCGCGCACATGTTCATGTGGTCTGAAAAGACGAAACCTTTGTGCATTAATTATGGCTGATGCTGCCTAATGATTTTAAAGGTGTAATGGTCAGTTTGGAGGAATATAATGCATAAAAAATTGATACTTTCAGTTTTAACTTTTTGAATGGCTGAAGAAACTGTTCTTTAATATAGTGTTTTTTGCAGTCCTTTATAAATGTGTATAATTTTATTGTAAAATGTTACTACGGGCAACTGTTTTGTCTGAAGATTCTGCTTAGAGCGATCGCGTGTATTGCAAATGAAGATTTTTAGGTATGTTTGAAATATACTTATTATGGCTGGTCACCGTGATTTCATTCTTGTTGCCAGGAATTCACTATACTAGGTAAAAGTATATTTAACAAGTAATGTCTTGATAAACAACTATATATGATTTAGCTACATTTCGCACACTTTTCAAGTTTCAGAAACAGAGTAATAAATTTTACCTTTTGGCGGATCTTACATTATTTCGAGGGAAAGAAAAACACACGCTATTGATACATTAACAACATCAGATCAATGATTTATAGCATTTACAAAGAACATATTAAATAAATTGCTATTTCGAAATGTTTAAACTTTTGTTTATCGCTTTCACTCCAACAGTCGATATAAAATCCATTATGGCCCTGGCAGCTTTTAAGTCAGGTTAAAAACATGTACATTTCTAAAGTACCTCTTAAATTTGATCTTCCTTTAAAAATTTTCATGAGAAGGACGCATCAATCTGATTAAAATCAGCTCCAAATAACGTTCCGCTTTTAGATCTGACCGTGACCAAATACGAAATCATTTCTGTTTACCTTTCAGAGAGCTTTCATAACTTTGAAAGCGGTGTGATTCTTTTTTAACCCTGGGAAAACAATACTGAGTAAGTAATTTTCACGATTTCAAGCAAACATGGCGTGGCCTATATAGACGACAGGTACACTGGCGAAACAATCTTGCCCATTAAAACTTGACTCTATTATTTCAAGTTAAGTTGTTACAAACTACTTCAAACATTATTTTCTAACAAAAATCAACAAGTTGTTTAACTCCACGGATAACGGAATTTTGATACTTCGTATTGCATGGCTAAAAATTGCTTTCTCGGGAAATACGAATTATAAAGAAGGCGAAACACATACGGTCGTCATCAGATCTACATAAAAGAAATAAGTAGATCTAAACTTTAGTCAGATTGAAGGACGCATATACATGTTTAGCCGAGCAGCTCTGACAACTAGATTCATCTAAAGCACATACTCGCCCCAGTAGCTTAGAGAACATATTGGTCCCCATTTTTCGTTCGAAGAAATTTGATAATAATTTATTTTACACATTCTGAGAATACGTTTAAAACTATTATTTACCAGATCGTTAATAATATACAAAGATGAAAATACCACGCTTGTCTGAACATCTCAAAGAATATAGTGTACACTATTTACTGAAGCATACCGTTATAAAGATATCTAAATTTTAGAATATATCATACATTTATACAACGTCAGTTAATATTAAATATACATTTTTGTATGTATCTGATTTGTATTCGACTTTTGTTGTTGTTGTTGTTGTTGTTGCTGGTGGTGTTTTTTTAAATGATACATTTTGTTCAAAATATTTTATTGATCATTGACAGCTAACAAAACTAATTTCATAATATCAATTCAATTCAATTCAATCTTTATTTAGCAATCGGCATAAATATGCCTTTGGCCATTTACAAGTTAATAATTATAGAATATGGCCAAGACAAGATAACATATCAATGTACAATAATAATTCAAATGCATATGATTAATCAAACACATAACATATAAACATTACAATACAATGAAAATAAATTTACAATTAAGGACTGTTTGTCTGTAAAAATTCATATTAACATAAAAGAAAAATTCAAAATTGTCTGTATATTTTCACGTGTTCCAATTTTTAATAAGATATTGGTCATTTAGGTAAACTTTTGTTAAATTTTCATCCAATGAAGTTTTTGTCCACTCATGAATTCACTTAAAAGATATTAGCACAAATATCCATTGCACCAGTTGTTTAAAGTATGTTTGTAAGATCTTGTCTAAAAGCAAGATCTACCATTCCTCGGCCTGCCAAAACAGCAAACCTGGGAAGTAGGGTTGAACGCTGTTCTCCCACAACATGCCCAATTCAATCCTTTATAATTTAACATGCCATTGCAACAAATCGTGTTAATATGATTGTACGGAAATGCCCCACAACATGACGTATTTATTCCTCTAGTCCACTGCACGCCATTACAACAAATTATGAATAAAGGGTTGTAAGTTCTTCCGCCGCATACAGCTACATAAAAAACAAAAATTATGAAATGTACAGTCTTTTACATAAACCATCAATATAAGTAATTTCTTCAAATTTATGTAGAAAAATTAAATAAACTGTTAAAAGAATGAAACTCAGTCATCAAAATCCACCTTGTTTAATTAGGATCTGTTTTATTTAAAAAGTTGCAAATATTAATTACAAATGATTGGTTAAATTATATTAAATCTTTTATGTCTAGGACCTCATTTAGCATCGAGGCATATGGAAAAGGATACAAATGCTACCAATTTACTTTTTGTTAACATGCACACTATGTGCCAAATACAAATATCTCATTACTCAACAAGACAGCGTCTGAAATTCCACCCAGAATCCTTATCAACCCAAAATCCAGTTACAGTTACAAATATGTAAGCTATCGACATAACAACTGGCTTAACCCGTACATAAAGTAATGTATTACCTCCATCTGTAGTCCCAGAACAACAGAAAAGAAAGGCCAAAAATGCAAATAGCACTACTTTCATCTTGTATTCTTCTCGTCTTTGTTTTTGTTTTTATCTACAATAAATCGTGGTAATAAATAGAATATATGACGCCAGAAACATTTCGTATCTGAATAAACATGGAATTGATAAATAAAAATAATCCTACCAAAACTTATAGAAAATTGTTTGCTGATGGATGTCTATGATACTAGTAGTTAACTTTTACTATAAATACTTAAATAGTTATTATTTTTGGAGTGGATATGAGTTTTTATACAAAAATATTGGAATTCATTTTTTTATTATTGCAAATAATGATAATTATTATTAAAATTTTAATCATCAATTATAGTTGTAATCGTCGAATCATGGTGATGGATAATGCTTATTCTAGTAATGAGAATTATCAAATTTATAATTACAGTGATGATAATGCTTATTCTAGTAATGAGAATTATCAAATTTATAATTACAGTGATGATAATGCTTATTCTAGTAATGAGATTTATCAAATTTATAATTACAGTGATGATAATGTTTATTCTAGTAATGAGATTTATCAAATTTATAATTACAGTGATGATAATGCTCATTCTAGTAATGAGAATTATCAAATTTATAATAACAGTGAAGATAATTCTTATTCTTGTAATGAGAATTATCAAATTTATAATAACAGTGAAGATAATTCTTATTCTAGTAATGAGAATTATCAAATTCATAATTAAGTGATGATAATTCTTATTCTAGTAATGAGAATTATCAAATTTATAATAACAGTGAAGATAATGCTTATTCTAGAAATGAGAATTATCAAATTTATAATTACAGTGATGATAATTCTTATTCTAGTAATGAGAATTATTACTTTTATGATTAAAGTGATAATAATGCTTATTCTAGTAATGATCATTATCAAATGTATAATTACAGTGGCGATAATTCTTATTTTAGTGATGAGAATTATCAAATTTAATTACAGTGATGATAATTCTTATTCTAGCATTAATCAAATTTTCAAATTGATATTTAAAGTGATGATAGTTGTAATTCTAGTAGTAATCATGACAATCAAAATTATAATTATTGTATTGATAATTCTAATTTTTATTAACATCATTATTATCATAATCATTGTCTTTATGTTATTTATGTTGTTAATTATATCATCAAATTTATAACTGTAGTACATGTACTGCAGAAATAAAAATAATGCTTGTTTTGTTAATATTTCAACATCAAAATTAAAATGTTCGTCATATTTATGCATATTTTAATAATTCAAATCATATTAACGAAAGTAATGCAGTTTTTAATATATCAGCTAAGTTTAAAACATACATACCTAAACTCTCCTTGTAAGATATTGTTATTCAGGAGCTCAATACTTTGCTTAAATACTATCTGTATATCCTGAATTATACAAAAACTGTTACTCATAATTTTATGGAAGAAAAGCAACCGATGATGATGAACAAATTCATTATAAGTTTTTTATTGTTTATTTTGTGTCGCCAGCCAGTCTGAAGTTAATCGACATTTTGCTTTTTCAATAAGAAAATCCGGGTTGCGAATCAGAATCAGATATTTTAATGACAGGATAAATGCTTATTAGAGATAGAGATGTGAAGCATAACAATTTGAACGATTCCATGAAATGTTGGGGTTTTTTTTGTCGTTTTAAATATGATGTTTTCAATTTAAGATAAATGCATTACTCACTTACTAAATCAATTAAAGATAGATTTCAAATAAATATATGTTGCATATTGATATGCAAAAAAGAAAAGTTAAAACTGTTCTTATTGAAGTCTTATTTAATTTGCAAAACCAATTTCCCTTTTTCATCTTTGCTTTTCAAAGAATCTTCATTTACATTTGTCAATAAAAAAGATAATTAATAAAAAACAAGATTAAAGATGTAAAATTGTAAAACCAGTTTTAAGTTAAAGTGTATTTCAGGGATCGCAATTCTAGATTACATAATTCATAATTCTAAATACTTTATTTTCCCTTATTTTGCAATAGTTAAAAGCACAAAAAACATCAACCACTTTAAACCTTAACATATATTTGCTTTGAAGTCACTGTAGTTTACTCAGTGATTATACCGGAGGTGAATAAAACATGTTTGTTTGTTTTTTTGTTTTGTTTCTTGCAAAATGCCCCAATCGCAATCGGACTGTTTTGTTGTTGTTTTTTTGTTGTTGTTTTTTTTTTGTGTGTGTTTTAAACATCCCGTGGCATCGAATGTAAACTCTTTTTTTATTCTATAAAACCGTTAGAATATCAAAAATAATGTAGCACACCAAAGATTGGCTTTAGTTATTGATATGATTTAAAAGCATTTAAAGTTTTACTGCCTAGTTTAGTACTGAAAATGGGATAAAGTTTGTTTCCCCTAAGTGCTCTCACTCGGACTTCCAAACAAAATTTATCCCGTTTTCAGGCTTAAATCAGATTATAATACTTGACGGTTTTCTTTTTAAATTAAATCAAGTACTAAAGCCAATCTTTTGTGCACTACATTATTTTTTGACATTCTACTGATGTCTTAGAAAAAGAAAAATCTATCTTCGAGTCGACAGAAAGAAACTGCCCGATTGGGATCACATTGCAGGTGCGCAATGACCTAGTATCCTACCATCGATGTTAACATACTTTAAGTACTGTTATGTCATAAGTACACTTGTCCTGAAAAACACTGATAATATTACTTGTCAGGATAATGGTCTACTGCTAAGTTAGGATAATTTATAGAGTGAACGCCAGGTCGGGGTGTTTAAGGGCCTTGTATGAGGTCCACTATTTATCGGTGTTTGGTTAAGGCCAAGTTGTAGTGAAATTGAAACGTTCTAGGATGTACATTTTTCGCAAAATTGACATTAATTCTAATTTCATGCCTTTATTACATGATGAAGGATTTTATAGCATTTCTTCGTAATCCTGGTAATTTGTTTCGCTGTAAAATGTCAATTTATTTTAAATCATATCTAGCAAGTGTGTTCGACTATATAATTACTAAATGAAATACATATATGTACACACATTGCAGAAACTTTAAGATCAATTGGCAGTTTTGCATTGATGTACGCATGACAGTAATTCATTATTACCGGTTTACTTTTATTGACAATATAACAAACCTACTTATGTATAATAATAATAATAATAATAATAATAATAATAATAATAATAATAATAATAATAATAATAATAATAATAATAATAATAATAATAATAAAATCTTTATTTAAAGAATATAATTAACAAAGTTTACACAATAAGAAAACATGTATACTTATTTTCAGTACGGCCTTCTGATTTAACAACAACAAAGGACAAAACAAAACAAACAAAAATCAATAGATCAGTAGATCTATACAAAATTTGAAATCCTTTTGTTCAAACAAAGAAAAAACCAAACAAATATATTCTTTTATAAATTCATTCATTCATTCGACTGACGCACATTTTAATCATCGTAATTATAGATAAACTCATAATAATAAATAATGATTATATCAACAATTACAACAACTACAATTATAAAAATCTGGAAACAAAGTGATCACTCGGAAGCATAAATCACAACAAAATTACAAGAAAATTGCAGACTCGGTTTGATTGAGTCTGTACATGAGGGATAATGAATACTTGAAACATCCCTCACGCCCCTAGCACCGGCTTGAGTGGTACTCAATTCTCAACACTTAATAGTGCTGGCATCAATGATCCCGAAGGACCAGAAAAATTTAACAACACTGAAGTGAAGTACGGGGCAACTTTTTACAGCTGCCACACAGCACTTGACACCTGCTGTTGTGAAGTATAAAAATCTGGAAACAAAGTGATCCCTCGGAAGCATAAATCACAAGTTGTCAATTTTAATCATTTTCATCAAGCATCTAATTGTAAAATAAGAAAAAAAATACAGCTATTTTTGAAAGATTGAAAAGTCTAACATTGTTTGATACTAATAGGTAATTTGTTAGAAATTAGTAAGAAAAAAATCATTTAGATAATTAGTATGAGGTATAGTTTTTAGAACCGATTAAGAGAGAAAAATAAAAATTCACTCATATACAACGGTGCCAGATTATTAAAAAAATTATACACCATAATTGTTGTGTGGTATTTCAATATAAAACTAAGAACACAATATTTGAACCGAATAAATGGCACACACACACGCGCGCGCGCGCTCGCGCATACACACCAACACACACACGCACGCACGCACGCACACACACACACACACACACACACACACGCATAACAAACACTCTCATAATGACACACACACGCATGCACGTACACTAAACAACTAACTAACTAATAATCATAATCATACTTTAAATCAATTGATATGCTGTAAAATAAAGCATTTTATATGGCGGAAAAATAAAATTATTGAAGTGTAGATGGATTTCATTAGCATGAGGTCCATTAGAAAGTACCATTAATTAATGAACGGTTGACGACGTTACTCAATTTTTGAAGCCATTCAAACTTCAATACCCTGTATCTTTAAAAGAAAAGTATTTTGAAAGGTATTTTTAAAGGTATGATTTGGAATATCTAAAGACAAAATGTTGACATTTACGAATCGTATCTTAAAATGATTTATAATCATGAGAAAACGTAAGTTTTTGTGACTTAAAAATGCCGCATGTCATCGGAAATTGTTGTTATTTTCAATCATAATTCACACAAGAAAAGCATTGATGCATAGCATCAAAGGGCGTCCAAGCAAGAAGTGCAGCAAGTGAAGATGGACTAGTAGACATCTGATGACCAGATATTCTTATAAACTTTTCAATGGTTAATTGGTTTTTACCAGAATTGTATATCATTTATGAACTGGCAGACAAAAGACATTGTTCATCATGAACTTTGGTAGGCATGCTTGAGATTAGAATATTGAATGTTTTTCCTTGAACTTCTATCAATATTAACGATAATATCCAAAATATACAGGTCTATAATATCCAAAATATACCCTCCCTTTATGGTAAAAGTTTATTTATATTATAAAGAGGGTAATTTTGGATATTATCATTAATATTCGTTATTTGTTAGAATTTCAAGTTAAAGTGGTATTTTCTTTGGAACATAAAAAATAGTTGTCAAAATAGACAAAGTCTGTTAATTGATTTATTGGGAGGTCAATCTACTATTTTAATGAATTACTTCAAAAACCTCGTCTGACCCACCTGAGTGTTTACATTCCTGTCAATAAACCCATAACAACTCATGTTAAAATTACAGACGAAAGTTTCTGTTGTTAAAATGTCACAATATTCGGCAAATGAATTCATACTACCCTTCACAGTTGAACAGCGAATATGTTTTATAGTATACTACTGCCAAAATAAAAGCGACATTTAAAGTTATGAACTAGGTCTATTTAAATATTCACGGTGCAATCAGGGCCGTAAAAAAAGAAAACTGGAGAGACCTACGGTAAGACAATTTCTATGATACAACAATTCGTAAAAATGGCCTACTTAATTTTTTACTATAGATTTATAAAGAGTGCAATTAATTGTTTAAATCTGTTTCTGCAAAATTCTCCTGTCATAGTGCAACACGAATGACCGTTTCGTTAAACTAGAACTACTTCTTTAAATAGATTTTCGGACTTTAACAATGTCAAGGTCATCATTCTATTTATAGGTACAGCAGTAACACACATAATACCGGTAACCCACATGATTAATAAACACAAACCGAAGAGTGCGATTAATTGACGGATAAGATAATATCATTTGAATGTGTTTGCATTGCGAAATTCTCAAGTTTGCTTTTCATTATACATATCCCTACATCTCATTTTTCCTCATATCAATCGGAACGATCGGCTATTATGATAGACGAAAACGCCCGAGAAGTTGCAATTGCCCTTTCACAAAAAAAACTGATTTCATTCCATAAGGGGCGCCAATAAAGCTTGCACAAGGCCAGAAATTTGTTAGCAGGCTCCTTCAGATGTTAACTATGAATACATAACATTGATTTACTCAAACACATTCGGGATATGTTAAAAATAGATAAATACTTACCGTCCGCCATTGATGTATTTTATACCGACATGTATATGTATATGAGACTGTCGACGCGTTAAACGGTTGTCTACCCATTTGATACTATTTGAATCAAATACGCTCGTATGCGCGTCATTTTAGAGGCATAAATGTTTTGTTTGTTTGTTTGATTTGGGTTTAACGTCACACCGACACAGTATAGGTTATTTTGCGACGTTCAAGCTTTACTGGTGAAGGAAAACCTCAGGTGCCCCTCCGGGCAATTTTTTCAGGCACGAACGGGCACCTGAGTAGAACCAACGACGTTCCGTAGCAAGCTGGATAGCTTTATCACATGAAAGAATCCAAAGTCTTTGTCGGGATTCGAAAGCGGTGAGGGGAAAGCGGTTTGAAGTCAACGACCACAGGCATAAATGTAATAAATACAAATGTATTAATTAGATAAAAACGTATTGTCAAAACATTGAAAAGTTTGTTTACTGATCATGTTTATAAATATAAACTTTCGTCATTGTCCATGGTAACCCATTATCATTTTTATTATTAATGATAAATGCAAATCAAAATTGAAATTCATTTTGCTGTCCTATGCATAAATAAAGTGTTTTTTTAATTACTCAAATACTTATATCCCCATATTAAACTTAGATATCTATTAGTTCAAAACTCATAACCTGCCCTTTTGTAACTCCTCGCTTCAAAACTTAAACCTTCCCCTAAATTTTTGATTTACGAAATACCAACAAATAAACAAAAATCGATCATATATTGGATGTTTTAAACTCGCTTTTCGTGTAATTTTAGGTATGTATTTATAGAAAGCAGTTTTTGTCTATTCTAAGTATTAAGATTTAAATATTTCAATCTAAACATCTTGTAGTTTTTTGTACTTAGCCATATCCTGTTTTGTACTTTGTACCCTTAAGATAGTGATCATTCCTTTTAAATTAAAATGTGAAAATTGCTAAAACCGCATACTTTGTGAAAGTTACTGGAATAGGCTTAGGAAACGTTGTAAAAAATTAAACACTTTGAACAATCGCATGAATGCTCTCTTGAACACTATTAAAACACCTTATACATAACTGATATATTAATTACTACCCAAGTAGAACATTTAATACAGTAATGTAATGAGCGATATTAAAGAAAACTTACAGACGCAATAATTAGATTTTAACAAAACATGTTCGACTAAGCATTTTGAGATATGAGAGACCTGTAATCGTATGCGTTAAGTTTTACAAAAGTTTAAGAGAGTCACTTAAATAGATAAAAAGTACACGTAAAAACGAACACCTATAACTATTCTTAAAACACTTCGCTTGTATTTCTAGAATTAAAAGTAACTAGTGTGCATATAAGTGGGAAAAAATCTGAAATTTGAATTATTGGAAGCTAGAAGAATGCCTTTGGTACCAATTTGAAAGAGTTTACAATCTTACATGTATCTTTAGAACAGGTTATCTTATTCGCATCTTCTCGTTACTTTCCGTCAAACTTCGGATAAGAACCATGAACTCAGTAGTAAGAATAAACAGAATGGATACGTATTGCGGTCTTACCTACGCTAAGAAACTTAACATGTAAACAAATAGTAATTTAATTTATATCAATATATCGAGTAAAAGTCCACCTAAATTAAGTACTCTTACAAATATCACAGTAAACAGTGCATTATTTTATGGTTGTAGAAGCCAAAAGTACAGAATGTCACCCTGTTTTTTTTTGTTTGTTTTTTTTTTGGGGGGGGGGGGTTGTTATAATATTACATAAATGAACATTTTAAATTGATTATGATTGACACATGTTTAATCATAACTTTATTGAAATTGACTTTATTTTCCTTTGGCTTTCAAATATATACATTCGTTATGCATTATCAAAAATAACACCTATTCTGTTGAACTAATTTCAATTCTAATTAAGTCAGAGGTTAATATTGATAAAAGACGAGATATTCCGATTCTAGGTTTATGTAAACTTTGCGCACTGATAAATTATAGCCAACATTTTGATTGCAACACAAATGTCTTGCTCTTGCTTGATATTTTGGAGAGAGAGAAAAAACTTGTTAACAACTAACTATTTGTTTATATGTTAATATGTTTAGTTTCTTAGCGTAGACTGGACCGAAATACCGTATCCGTTCTGTGTATTCTTACTATTGTGTTCGAGGTCCTTATTCGAAGACTGACGGAAAGGGCCGAAAAGATTGTTATATGTCTATTAACGGAATAATTTTAATGAACACGAAATTAGTTAACACCTTTATGTGTATTGATAACGTGATGTTTAAGCCAATGAAAACACATCAATATTATTACAATCAGGCAGAGAAAATGTTTGCAAAGAGTAAATCGATAATCTTTATGTAGCAAAAAAACTAAGTATTTTTTCATATCTTTTCGGCAGGATAAACTGTCCGAGGAGGGCCAGGCATTTTCGTATCGTAAAATGGCTGCCATTTACAGTATCAAGTGATTATCTCAAGCACCACCGCGACTTAGCGCGGGAATTATAAATATAGCTAACCTCGGCGCGTTGCATAGGATGGAAAATACCTTTTTCATATTTTATTGTAATAAATATTTACAAACTGTGTCTTTCGGGTTTTTTTTTCAATATATAACCAATAATGATGTTAATATGAATAAATAATCATATCTCAAATCTGTGACTATGACTTACAATGAAATTCTACCTTTAGTGTATTAAAAAGGTTTTTAATTTCCTGTAATTTTATTCTGTGATTATGCTTCAAAGCAGTCAATTGACTGTGCATTTTCTTTTCATATTTTGATTTCCTTGAAATCATTTTTCTCATCTGAAGGCATGCAACTTAATATGATGATACATTAATTACATTCCATGAAAATGTTTAAAGATATAAAATATCTCATGACATGTTTGTTCATTTTACATTACACCTTTAATGCAGCAAATATAAAAAATCTTCACAAAAAGTAGTATGCAATCGTACCTATATTGCATACGAATGTATGTAATATTTATCTTGTAATATATATTTTCAATGCCCACTTGTTGCCGTGCATCATTTATCAGACAAGAAGAACTATTAATCCAATATCAAGTTCTAAATTTATTTATTTTAATTCTAACACAAAATCACAAGTTTAAAGAAAACCATTTTCGCGAACATCAGGCAAGGCATATTTGAGCCGCGTCACGACAAAACCAACATAATGGGTTTGCGACCATCATTGATCCAGACCAGCCTGCGCATCCGCGCAGTCTGATCAGGATCCATGCTGTTCGCTGACAAACCCTATAACAAGTAGAGAAACTGATAGCGAACAGTATGGATCCTGATCAGACTGCGCGAAAAAACATTGTCAAACTAAATCAATAAATCACCATGTTATAAAAAAATAACATTTTGGACTTGAAAAATTAAAAGTCATGTGAACACATGTGCTTAAACAGTTCATTGATGTTCATATTCACATATTCTTGAGAACGGGAAGATTCGACAATGTCAATGCAGAGGAAGTATATATGTGTAAGTCGAACTAAGTCATATCATTTTGTTAGTACACAGAAGAATTCCGAGCATCTCAAGAGGATATGTAACTGACACGGGAATCAGACATTGTTTTGACACAGACCAAATGAGATTACTAACGCTGTGATGGTTGATCAGCACAAAATTACATTTTCCAACAGGTCGCCGCAACCATTTTTTTATTTATTTATTTTTTTTTTTGTTGACTTTTCAGTTCAAACAAAACCGGTCGTCTTTTTAGAAAATGCCTGTATTTGTTAATATTTAAAAAAAAAATTGTAGTATGACATGTATAGATCTTGTTGGTTAGCTTGTTCATATATGAGCCGCGTCACGACAAAACCAACATAATGGGTTTGCGACCAGCATGGATCCAGACCAGCCTGCGCATCCACGAAGTCTGATCAGGATCCATGCTGTTCGCTATCAGTTTCTCTACTTGTTAGAGGGTTTGTAAGCGAACAGCATGGATCCTGATCAGACTGCGCGGATGCGCAGGCTGGTCTGGTTCCATGCTGGTCGCAAACCCATTATGTCGGTTTTGTCATGACGCGGCTCATATAATGAAGTAATAGGCATGTGACAATGCTTGTGACTAGTGACTGTTGAGTCCATTTTAGTCAACCTTTTCAAGTTTTCTTTACCAACCTGCACTTTGAATTTCGCTGTTTATTGCTTGGCGTATTATTTGTTGTCCTCTTTTAAAAAAATGGTTTCTCTGTAATATTACGGACCTTATTTTCTTGCGCCAGAATTAATTATGTTCGCAGAAATGTTTAAACAGTGCAACTTTAACGGCTACGAAAATTGATGAAAGCTATTGAATTTCAGCCATTGTGAATTAGATATTGTTGACAATTGAAGTTATATGCATGTTACGTTTTTTGTTTTCTTACTTTTTATTATATATTTTGCCATACGCTGTTTATACACCACAAAATGTGAATAAAACATTATCTCACGTTATTTAAAATTTGTTTACGCAACGTTGTGTACTGCTTACTTTGTATAAGGCTGAAAGTAGTCAATATTTTCTGTTTACAAGAAACCAATGCGTATCAAGTAGATTTGAAAACAACGCGGATAAATTAAAATCATTAATCCCTTATCCAACCCCATCATTACAAAATGAACACCTAGATTTTTTTTCAAACAATTTACATTTCCACACTAATTATATCAAAATTTTCTGATTCAAGTCATAACCGTAGTTCATAATAAAAAATAAAGAAAATAAACATAATCATTAAAAAATATTAAATCTGTTAATTAAAATTAAATAATATCGATGACAAAATCATGTAAAATTTAAAATTCAGAATTATATATAAATACTGCCTTTTTCTTCCAAGTATGTGTTGTGTTGTAGAGAAACTGACAGCGAACAGCATGGATCCTGATCAGACTGTTCGTATGCGCAGGCTGGTCTGGATCCATGCTGGTCGCAAACGCACTATGTTGGTTTTGTCATGGCGCGGCTCATTTCTATTGTTAAGGAAGCTCAAAAGAATGTTTAGATGAGGCAGATGGACAAATATTACAGTTTGAACATGCTGTGCTTAATATTGTTTCAGATGGAAAATACACAAAGGTATAATGATCTTACTTATGTACAGCCATTGTAGAGAATTTGTTGTATTTCCAATAAGATTATCCCCCTTAATTCACTGATGCAAACGATAGCGTTTCATTATTTCGCTGATATTTTTAGGTAAAAACAAAAAAGTATAAATATTAAAGTGCGTATGTCTGGGCGTGTGTGTGCGTGCGCGGATAAACAAATACTCTATTTGTCGTTAATTTGTTTTATTTTATTTAAAAACGATACACATGTATTCGATTTTTGTTGTTGTTGTTGCTGGTGGTGGTTTTTTTTAATGCACATTTTGCTAAATTTTTTTAAAATCATTGACAGCTGAAAAACAATTTAATTTTCAAATAAAAAAAAAAATCAAATTGTCTGTTATTTTACGTTTTCCCAATTTTAAATAGATTTTGGTCTTTAGGAAAAACTTTTTTTTAAAATTTTACCAATGAATTTTTTTGCCCATCTGATTTATTTAAAAAATATTGAAAAATACCCCTTGAACCGTTTTTTAAAAAGTTGTTGTGATTTGTCATTTGCATATCTACATACCTCAGCCTGCCAAAAAGGACCTGGGTTGTGGGTTTTAAAACGCTGTTTTTCCCACAACATTCCCATTCAATTCTTAAAGTATAATCGAAAAAAATCATGTTAGGGTTTGTAAGATTTTTCCCCGCCCCAACCTCCCCCTAAAAAAAAAAAAGTTAAGTGTACAGTCTTTTCACATATCTAAATATAAATTATTTATTTTTTTATGTGGAAAAAATAAATATAATTTTTAAAGAATAAAACTAGTCAAAAAATCCACCTTGTTTATTTGGGCCTTTTTTTTTAAAAGTTGCAATTTAATGTGAAGGGGTCCAAAACCTCAATTAGATCGAGACTATGGAAAAGGTTTAATCTTGTTGTTTTTTTGGGGGACTTTAAAATTAAAAATGTGTCGAGTGAAATCGTCACTTACTGAGAGTGCTTAACTGGGCGTTTGGTATTATTACCCCATCCGGTGCCATTAATTGGCTTTTTTTCTAGGTTTACTTTTTGTAAAAGTCGGATGGGAAAGCGTAAAAATATATATTCTTGTTATTTTTTCGGGGGTTCATTTGTGAAAAAAGGAGGTGTTTTTTTTGTGTGACTTGATTAAACGAGAAGAAGATCACATCGGCAATCTGTAAAACTGGGGGGTAGCCCCTTTACAACTCGATAAATCGTGTTTCGATTCTTTCTTTATTCATCCCTTGTGCTATTATTCATTCCCCCAACAAGAAGCGTCAAAATTAAACCCAAAACCCCTTCCAACCCTCCATTACGTTAAATTTAGCTTCAAAAATTAAAATTGGTTTAAACCATCAAAAAATAATGTTTACCCCCGTTGAGTCCATAAAAACAAAAAAAGGCAAAATGCAAAAAACACTATTTTCTCTTGTTTTTTGTCTTTTTTTTAAATTAAAAAAATCGGGAAATAATGAATATTGGCCAAAATTTTCTTTATCTTAAAAAACTGACATTGTAAAAAAATAACCCCGAAAAAATTTTTAAAAAATTGTTTGTGATGGTGTCTTGATACTGTATTTTAATTTTATTTTTAAATACTTAATGTTATTTTTTTTGGAGTGGTAGGGTTTTTTATAAAAAAATTTTGGAATTCTTTTTTTTATTGAAAATTTTAATTAATTTTGATTGCTTTAAATACAGACCCAAACGCGGGGGAAAGTAAAAAGGTCATAAAAAAACCCAAGTTTTGGGTTTGTCCGGGCCCAAAACGCCTCCGTTAAAAATGTATAAGTGTGCCCATTCTACGAGGGGTTATAGGGGCTTTAGGGGGTTTTTGGAGGTTTTAAAAGTGATCAATCCCGGGAAAAAGGGCAGGGGAATTTTTTCCCCCAAAGGGAAAGGAATCCAGAATGTCAACCTTTTCTGGACCCTTCTTTCTCAATGTTGAAGGGGTTCCGTTGTTCTTTGCAAAAAAGATAAATTTTTCCTCAACCCAAAGTACTCAACCCCCCACCCAGAATGGAGGAGTGCGGGTTTGGGTTGTGAAGACAAATCGCTTTTTCCAGTCTAAAAAGGGGAAAAGGCAGGAAAAGAAAAACCACAGTATTTTGGCTTGATCTATAATGCTATGGTTCCCCCCAACCCCAGCTGATTCACAGCCCCCCGACATACCATGCCCCTCATGTGCAAAAAAATACCCAAAGTATTGGAGGGCATAAAAATCCGGTTCTTTTTTGGTGCCAGCTGCGGGGAGAGGTTGGAGGGAATTGAAACCCGGATGTACGTTCCGTGGTCTTTCATCAGGGGGAATATCCCCTTAAAACCTGCTTTAAGAGACTATGGAAAAAGACGATTCGGTTTTACTTCCCACCGTCAGGGTTTCAGGGTGACCCCTTCCCCCAAAACCCAAAAAGTAAGGGGGAATGGTTTTAAACAGCCCTGAAGATCCCGCTTGGGTAAAATTTTAAATTCAAGCCACAAAGTCCATTATCTTCTTATCAGATGGCAAAACCCCAGTGGTTTTATTCTTCGAGTACGAAAAGGGAAAGCACTCAAACCTAAGATCAAAACAAGTCAAAAGGGAAAATGGGTTTGATGCGCCTGAAGGGTGGTGCTGTCAAGAAGCTAGAAAAAAAAAATGGAGGCGGTTATGAAAAAGACAAAAGCAATTCCGGAGTTCGAGCCTGGTTACCCATCTTACTTCCTTAATTGGCCCATGTGCTGTATGAGTTCCAAGTAAAAATTAACCTTAGAAATTTTCAAACCAAAACCCCCGCAAAATGGTTAGGTACACAGTTTCTTGGTGTAGGACTGTACGGAAAGAGCAAACGCCAACCCCATTTTCTTCATGGTGGGATTAAAAAAGCGGAAAAGTTGGTGCTCATCCTAAATTCCCCAGTGAGCAAAACGGAAACAGGGTTGTTACCCCACAGGAGGAAAAGGGACAGCATCAGAGACCCTTTACCCGGGGAAAGCTCCTGAAACTCAAGGAAATTGTGGGGTGATGCTGTGGGGAAGGGAAATTGGGGCTAAAAGAACCCGTGAACCCCGGAGCCCGGAAGGGGAACTGCCTGATTCAGTCAGTTCGGGGGGGCAGAGGGGTGCAATACAGGTAGGCGTAAAATGGGGAAGGGACATGGGCTACATGAAAACCCAAAAGGAAGGACTTGGGGGAAAAAAAATTAAATATAACCCTTGGTTATCCCTTTTTTCGGCCCGTTCATGATCTTTCCCCGCCCGCAAAACTCTACGGGGGTGGTTCAACGGTCCAGATGGAATGTGGTCTCCCCGGACTTGGGGTTCTTTCTTCCTGTTTTACTGCCGAAAGGGAAAATAAATAGCGTATGAAACTCCTCAGGGGGGTGATGGGTTTAAGGTGAACGGAAAAAAAAAGAAATTAACCTCGCTTTGTCCATCATTTGTGAAACCGGGGGAAAAAAGCCAAGGCAGTCGCCCCACCCAAACCCTAAAATTTAGGGGGAACGTTGGCATGGAGGTGGATCTTTGCAAAAAGCTTTTTTCCCGTTTGTCCGCCAACTTAAAAAGTATTGTAATGTATTGAAAAAGGAAAAAACTCGTCATGATTGAGTTAAAGTACCCTTGGGAGATAAATTGAGAGGCCTCGAGGGGCAGGTTTAACCAAAGTGAAGGGGTGGATACTGGCTGTTTCCCATTTAAAATGTGGCGGGGGTTTTGTTCGCATCTGTGGCGACTGATGACGCGATAGGAATCTAGAAGATAGGTAAGACTCCAAAATGGCCCAAGTCCCCGGGTGCGTTGTGGCTGTGATTTAGAGAAAAGGGGAAAGGGGGAAACAAACATCTCCCACCTAAAAAGGGGGGGGCCCCTGCGGGGTATACTGGATAAAGGTCAAAAATCAAAAGCGGCGAGACCCCTGATTTCTTTTGACCCGGTGATCAGCAAACAGAACGCCCAAAAAGGGGTTACAGAAAATCACTTTGGTGCGTTCCCGATTTTTATCTTATCATTAAAATTTAAAATTTAAATTTTAGTTGTAACGTGAAAATGGTGAGGATATCTTTTTCTAGTAAGGGTTATCAAAATTTTTAAAATTTCAGTATGTTGTTATTTTGCATTAATAAATTATAATTTTTTTAAAAGTGATGTTGTAATTTTTTAATAATATAAAAACAAAATTTTTAAATTTTGGTTTTCATTCTTTTTTTATAAAAGAACGCAAAGTAATAATAAGTTTTTTTATAATTTAAATTAAAAATTTATTTTTTTAATTTGATTATTTTTTAAAACCCAAAACATAGAACGTTTGTTTTTTATATCAATAAATTTAAAAAAATACACCCTAAACTCCCTTTTAAGTTTTTTGTAGGAGCTCAATCTTTTTCTTTTACTTCTGTATTCCTGAATTATAAAAAAACTGTTACTCATTTTTTACGGATGATAAAAAAAATTTTTTATACTTTTTTATTGTTTCGTCGCCGCCGTCTCGGGTTAAAACGCTTTTTTTCTTCAAAAGAAAATCGGGTTTAATCGAATGGAATTTTTTGTGAAAGGAAAAAAAATTTTAAAAAATCGAAAAAGAGGTATTGATTTTTTTTGAGGGGGGGGGTTCCCCAGTATTTTCAGATTGCCCAGTGTTTTTTATGTTCGATATTTTTTCAGATTTTCGAGTGTTTTGATGTACTTTTTTTTTTTATCGTAAAATAAAAAAACCCCTCCCTTTGTTCCAATATGAAAACCCCAGAAAAGTACCAAGAACGGGTTGAAAATTTAAAATTTTGTCGTTTCCCTTCTTAGTCACAAAAAGAACCCAAAAAAATTACCATCTTTTTTCCTTTTATAAAAATGTTTTTTTACTTATTGAAAATTTTTGCCCCTTTATTCGAGGAATTTTTTAGCTTTGTGTAATTGGGAAAATTTTTTTCGTTGCAATTTCAATTTATTTTGTTAGTTTGTGCGCTTATGATTACTAAAGTCTATAGACAACTTGCAGTAACTTTAAAATTTAAAATTTACATGAAACGTTTTGCATTAGTTTTTAAAAAATAAAACTTTTTAAAAATATAAAAAATGTATTTTATTTTCGTACGGGCCCTTTTGGGCTTAACAAAAAAGGACAAAAAAAAAACAAAAAACAAGACGTAGTCTATACAAATTTTAAAACCTTTTTTTTAAAAAAAAAAACCCAAAAATAATTTTTTATAAATTCTTATTCTTTGCTGCGCAATTTTATATCGTAAATTTAAAAAAATCTAAATTTAAAAATGATTTTCAACTTCCAAAACCAAAAGTAAGTTGTTTTTTCATCTTTTTTACAATTAAATTTTAAAATTAAAAAAAAAAAAAAACTTTTTGAAAAAATTTTAAAATAAAAAGTTTTTTGTCTGATAGGTTTTTTCGAAAAAACAAAAACTGAAGTAAAAAAAAGATCCTTAAAAAAAAAAATATGAGGGGTTGGTTTTTAAAAAAGACTTAGGGGGCGATTGAGCTAATTATGTAATTCATTGTGAGAGAAAGTAAAGATTTCACTCATATACAACGGTGCCAGATGGTTTAAAGTTTTATACACCATAATTGCTGTGTGGAATTTCAATATAAAAAGGTAGCACGATCTATAAAAATTTTCTCTGAAATATTTAATTGATTCTTTTAAATTCAGAGTAGGTAAACACAAAATTTGAAGGCATCCATCCAGTGAAATTCTAAATAATAGCATATAATGTACATGTCCCATGCAGTAAATGACTGTGTCACTTGATATAGCACCTATATGTAGCCATTGCTGTATCTTTCTCACCCTTGTAATGTGTCATAATTGTAGTAATTACCTTTATAATTATAATATCATTGAATGAAATAAAAATGAATTCAGTGACGATGCGACCATGCCTATGAAGTCAGGCCTGCACACGCACACACAAACACACGCGCGCGCACAACAAACACTGTCAAAAAGACACACGCACGCACGCACGCACGTACACTAAACAACTAACTAACTAATAATCATAGATTGATATGCTATAAATTAAATCATTTTATATGGCGGAAAGTTAAAAATTATTGAAGTGTAGATGGATTTCGTAAGCATGGGGTCTATTAGAAAGTACCATGAATTAATAAACGGTTGATGACGTTACTCTATTATTGTTGAAGACATTCAAACTTAAATACCCCGTATCTTTAAAAGAAAAGTATTTTGAAAGGTATTTTTTTAAAGGTGTGGTTTGGAATATCTTATGACAAAATGATGACATTTACGAATTGTATCTTAAAATGATTTATATTTATGAAAAACGTAGGTTTATGTGACTTAAACATGCCGCATCTCATCGGAAAGTGTAGTTATTTTCAATCAAAATTCACGTAAAGCTTGCACAAGGCCAGAAATTTGTTAATGTTAACTATGAATCCATAACATTGATTTACTCAAACACATTCGGGATATGTTAAAAATAGATAAATACTTACCGTCCGCCATTAATGTATTTTATACCGACATGTATATGTATATGAGACTGTCGACGCGTTAAACGGTTGTCTACCCATTTGATACTATATGAATCAAATATGCATATGTCGTAATATAATGAATACAAATGCTTAAATTAAATAAAAACGTATTGTCAAAACATTAATTAAAAGTTTGTCTGCTGATCATGTTTATAAATATAAACTGTCATCTATTTGCCATGATCAGCTTTTATCATTTTAATTATTAATGATAAATGCAAAACAAAATTAAAATTCATTTTGCTGTCCTGTGCATTGAATCAAGTCTTTTAAAATTACTTAAATACTTTTATCCCCATATTAAACTTAGATATTTATTAGTTCAAAATTCATAATCTGTCCTGTTGTAACTCCCCGCTTCAAAACATAAACCTTCCCCTATAATTTTAATTGACGAAATACCAGCCAATGAAAATATAAATCGATCGTTTATTGGATGCTTTTAACTCGCTTTTTGTGTAATTTTAGGTAGTAATTTTTGTCTATTCTAAGTATTCAGATTAAACTGTTTCAATAAAATCAAAACATCTTGTAGCTTTTTTTGTACTTAGCCAAAAGTGATCATTCCTTTTAAATTAAAATGTGAGAATTGCTTAAACCGGATCCTTAGTGAAAGTTACTGGAATAAAAAACTTGGGAAAAGTTGTAAACAAATGACACATTTAATTGAACCATCGCATGAATGCTTTCTTGTTGAATATATGAGAACAATATTAAAACACCTAATAAATAACTGATATATTAATAACTACCCAAGTAGAACATTTCATACAGTAATGTTACGATCGATATTAAAGAAAACTTACAGGCGCAATAATTCGATTTTTGTAAAACATGTTCGACTAAGTATTTTAGAAATGTTAGACCTGTAATCGTAAAACAAAAGTTTAAGAGAATCACTTAAATAAATAAAAAAAAAACACACGTAAAAATAAATCCGACTTAATGTCAACAGTTTGGCATTTTGAACTTTCGGTTTATACAACCATGGTAATAAGAATATAATGTACTGTCTATGAATTTACTTATTTTAGGTGGACTCTTACTTGATATATTGGTTTTAAAAAACTTGTCAACAACTCACAGCATTAAATTGCTATTTGTTTATATGTTTATATGGTAGGTTAGACCGAAATACCGTATCCGTTCTGTGCATTCTTTCTATTGTGTTCGAGGTCCTTATTCGAAGACTGACGGAAAGGGCTGAAAAGTTGCGATTGTCATCTAGCCATTAGTAAGTACATTACAGTAATTATCAAAATTTTCTGATTCAAGTCATAACCGTAATTTATAATGAAAAATAAACAAAATAAACAAAATCATTAATAAATATTAAATCTGTTAATTAAAATTAAATACTATCGATGACAAAATCATTTAAAATTTAAAATTTAGAATTATATATAAATACTGACATTTAATTCGGATGTATTGTGTTGTAGTGTTGTATTCTCCCAATATAAACTGGTGCTTTATCTTTTGGAAATATATTTAAATTTAAAATCACCTTAATCTCAAATTAATACTGTAGCAGTATGTCAAACATGGGACTTTTCTCTAAGTGACATTTTGGTGTTGAATTACCGTTACAAACCATTTTTATTAGACAATATGTTCAATGAAGTACATCATGAAAACAAAGTGTTTTAATTCATTGTTAACCTTTGATTACCAAACAGAATGGTTGAAATTTATGATATCAATATATCTTGAGAGAAAAAAATCAGAGATGACCGAACAAATTTCTGGAAAACTGGAACTACTTTTTGCTCATCTTTCTATTAACAATGTGAGAGACATAAAACCTTTACTAATGGATGCAATTGATGAGTACCAAAGTATGAGATCAAATCTAACGTATGATCAGAAACAAACGGTAAATTTAATAAAGTCACTACTTTACCATGCTGAAAGAGAGGAATGGCATCAGGCCAGAAATCAGCTAAATGGTGCACAGAAAGCATACCAGGAATATATGAATAACAGGACGAAATTACAAGGACATAGTCAGGTATGCATATGAATAAATCAATGAATAATAATGTATGTTTACTGCAATAATATTTTCATATATTTCTTATTTGCATTCAGAAAAAGCTATGATTCTTTGTTTGAAAGGAGGCACAAAAAACTGTGTAACGTCTTTTTTATATCTTGACAGAAATTAGGATATGCACAAATACATGGGAAACAAAAAGAAGTAATTGAAAGTAGTCAACTTGCGCTGCCATGGAGTGAAGGTTCTCCAGATAGGTACCTTTTTCAAGACCAGGATATCCAAGCAGGAAAAACAGAGACAGGCTCTTCAAAAGTATCAATATTGAAAGAGAACGTAATGTCAAACACTTTACAATCGCCCATTTCAATGCGACATGTGGGAAGGAGATCAGACACAACTGGTGACGACGAGCAAGGCCCGGACAAAAAGACAACTTTTCTCAATAAATCACTTACCAATCGGCATCCTAGTGCATATCCAGGCAGCTATTCAAGTCAGATTCATGAAAAACCTAAAACTCTACAGGAAGCTCTTGAATCAGCAACCGAACGGTAAAAACATAAGGTTGTTTTAACTTTTTATTTGCAAAACTTATAAGCGTATAATCTAACTCCTTTTCCCGGAGTATTTATACTATACATGCGTCCGATATTTAGATCGGAAATCTATCACATTATTATCACATATGAAAACGATATGTAGTATTCAAATATGTAGTACATGAGTATATGAGTAGGCATAATTTATACTTAACATTGAATTTTAAAGGCGGTTAAAAAAAGATTCTTAATCCAAATTGCAGTATATTTGTTAGATGCTCATTTTTATATTTTATATTGTCTAATTCTCTTTTTAGATTTATTTTCTTATTCAATTATTTTAAAGGAAATATGATAGTGATGAGAACAACGCTAATTCATACAGATTTGATCCGAATCGACCTTCACGAATTGTTGAGGCATATCAGTCTTTGTACGATAATGAATGGCAGCAAGCCTTAACGGCAATAAAACGTGCAGCTGTGATAGAAGAAACGGCTATTGAATGTTTACTTTACATTCTAGTGGTATAGTAATTTATAATAATTTCATTTCTCTTTTTTTTATTTTTATCATGCAGTTATATAAACATCGGTATCGCTATGTCTAATAATTTCATTTCTCTTTAATATTTTATGATACAGTTATATAAACATCGGTATCGTTATGTCTAATAATTTCATTTCTCTTTTTTATTTTTACCATACATTTATATAAACATCGTTATCGTTATGTCTAATAATTTCATTTCTCTTTAAATTTTCACCATATAGTTATATAAAAATCGGTATCGTTACGTCTAATAATTTCATTTCTCTTTAATATTTTATGATACAGTTATGTGGGTTTTGTCATGGCGTGGCTCATTTCTATTGTTTAGGAAGCCTATAAAGAATGTTTAGATGAGGCAGAAGGACAAATATTACAGTTTGAACATGCTGTGCTCAACATAGTTTCAGATGGGAAATACACAAAGGTTTAATTGACTTACTCATAATTTATACAGCCATTGTAGAATTTTTGCTGTCTTTCCAATTAGATTATCCCCCTTTATTCACTGAGGCAAACGATAGCAATTCTTTATTTCGTTGATATTTTAAGGTAGAACCAAAAAGGATAAATATTTAAGTGTGTATTTCTAGGCGAGCGTGTGCATGCGGATAAAAATCTTTGTCTTTTATTGTTTTTATTTTATTTAAAAACGATATACATGTAAATATTGTTTCATTGTTTTCTTAAAAGTAATGTATAAAAATTTTATACCGATATTAAAAAAAAAGATTAATGTCTTTCATTGATGAAAGTTACGAAAAATCATGATGATCATGATTATCATGTAGAAGATTATCCGTTAATAATTAATTTACAGTTTGATAAAGATGTTTTCAACAAAACTGGAAACAGAAAACACATGTTGCAGTATCGAAAAGAAATATCTGACCTGTCAGTAAAACGGTTACAAGATGTGAGTACTAAAATATCGTTATCAAACCACATATTTCAACCAACAACATTACAGACATCTATCAATCACTGTTCGCTATAACTCCATTTGGTAAAACAATATTGAAATGCGATAATAAAGTTGGTCCATGTTTAAAAGTTTCATGTAATAACTTATCATATTACAATCATTCATTGTGGTTTGTGTTTAAAATACATGAGAGATATAAAAGATTAAAAGCCTGTTTGTATGTGTGGTCATTTTATCTTTATCCTTTTTCAGACCTTCCTATTAAAGACGTTACCAGTGATACACAGGCGGTACGGCGTGAGAAAGGATGACAACGTAGACAACTACAGTCGCCAGTGTGTTGTTTTCACGTGGAGAATGGCGATACAAGATCCACCTTTACATTTTGACAATTTTGACCCTACCACTAATATTGACTTTGACCATAGTTTATATAAACCTTTCTCCAAATCTGGACGTTTCATTAGGTACTTAATATGGCCAGTGTTGAGACTTTACAAGGATGGACCTGTTTTATGCAAAGGAATCGCTCAAGGCGAATAAGGATATATGTCACGAGAATGTCGAGTGTATTATAACATTTAATGAAAATGTGATATTTTATTAATCGTATATTTTTGTAACTTAATTGAAAATGCTTAGTAACAGTCTGAAAAAGAATTTGTTTTATACTTTATGGAAAAATACATATATAATTTACCCATTCTATCTTGACAAATTGTACCTTTGTAACATTACGACTATTATTGCATGGCGAATATTTCTAAGTGTTCGTCACTAAGTACAATTGTGCAAAAAACGTCGATTTTCAAGACGCATATGTTATACCACTTTATCAATCTTTTCGTTCTAAACAAGCATTCTTCATAATTAATTTGTTGTATTTATACATGCGTAATCGAAATAAAAGTTATAGATATGTTCAGATCATCGGTATTTTCTGTACCTACATATCAGAAGTCAGTGTCATACATCATCTTCACACCTTTAAATGTTTGTAATAGGTAGATACTTAATTTACTCGATTAAAGTCAAAAGAAGCAATACTTAAAGTCTGTCATTGAGTTATTGTTAAGGCTGCCACAGTTGGGTCATTTCTAAGTTATCAAAAGGTGGCATAACCAGTGTTTGAGACACAGAGAAAGGCTGATAATTGGCAATGGAAAGAGAAAAAAATATATATAACCCGGCCCTGATTAACCCAAAACAAAATAGCACTTCAGCTGGTTATACAGTCACTTGGTGGTTTTATAAGAACACTGTATCCGACAGTGGCACAGTTTTATAAACAAGAAATCGACAGGGTCCATCTTATAAAAGAGAGAGTCACCTCTTTGAGTTCACGAGCACGAGTTGTAGAAAAGATACAATATATTCTTATACAATGTGCCTTAAACATCTTACCTGAGTCGATGTGACATTTGTTAAACGACGATGACCTTGGTTATATAGAGTTTCTTATTATAAATCAACTGTCTGAAAATCAATCAAATCTACTTTGACTTAACTTGACAAAACGAGTACGCATAATACTCGTATTTTTAAAAACGTAACTTGACTCCACTAAAGACTAGAATGCAGTCTAAGGCATTGTCTTTTAGCAATAACTGTGAAGTAAGTCTGTTATTAAACCATTTAAAAGGTCAGAGTATATCAAAATAAGCTATCTAATTACCTGATTAAATTGCAAGTAAGCAAAAAGTCTACATAACTTTAGTTGAATCAAACGCATGCAATCTAGGTCGTTTGGTAAAATCAAGAGTTCTTTATGAAATGTAGATTGAATAATAGATTTTTTCATAAAAAATTTAGACTGAAATTATTGCTGTAGTCATGGAGAATGAAACGTGCATGGAATATTTATTTCATAGTATAGAAAGCAATCATGCAAATAATATCAACCAAGATATATTATTCAATGCGTCAAATGAGTTTCGCAATGTATGGAATCTCGTAAAAAAGTTGCGGGATCTAGCACGTGTGGATGTAAAGAAAATTACGAATTTCCTAGATGCAGTTCAGGACGGTTTAGAAAATGGTACTTGGAGTGCGGCGATCAGAATCTGTTTGCAGGCTGATAATGAATACAGACACATTAGGCGCTATATCCGACCATCATTTCTTGATGACTTTAAAGTAAGTTATTAGCTATAAACTGTATACATCTAACCCATGTATAAAAATAACTAATGTTAGATGAAGGCATTTTGGATTTAAATGAGAAAATTCATTTGCTGAAAGAATATAAAATAGAAATGAAACTCAAAAACAAAATAATTCTCAGAGTAATATATAGATTGCAAATCTTGTAAAGAGGTAAAAAGTATCACATATAAATCATTTGCAGGTTTCACTATTCATAGAAGATGCACACCATGGCAAATGCTCGGCAACAAAACGAGAAAAAAAACATGCTACTGCTTCCACCACTAATGGTATTCGTAAACAAAACTTTCGAAACAAACAGATAAATAAACAAAATCCTTTGACTAATCATGCAGGAGGGCATGTTGAAAATGAGCACAGTGAAAAGAAAACGGCTTTAAAGAAAGAGAAGGCAGAAGAATTAAAGGATAAGCCAACCGCAAATAAAATTAAAAGCAATGAGACGGAATCGGCAAATATGAATTCAAAACCTGGCGATGGAAAAACTATCGAGGCTAAAAAAGACAAAGGGAACGTTAAAAATAACAAAAGTAAAAGAGATGATTCAGACGAAACTTCCAGTCGATGCGGACCTAAGTCTGTGAATCATAAATCAGACTCATCAGAAACAGATTGTCCTAAAAGTTTAGAAAATGATGATAACACTGAGCATAGTCAAGCAAAAGACAAAGAAAATATAGTTTTGAATAAATCAGATAGAAATATTTTTAACAGAGAAGATGGCGATGGTAGCGACAGTAAATTCCAAAAAGAAAATAAAAATAAAGGTGCGTCAGACAATAATGATATTTTTAAAGAGATAAATCAAGAAGATAAGACTGCAGATACAGCTAGTCATACTGACGAATCTGGCTTTAAATTGGCAGAACCAGACAAAGAAACAAATGAAAGTAAAGATACTAAAGGACAGAAAGATGAAAATGATTTCGTCGCGAACGAAATTTCAGAGAAACACAGTGGTAGTACCAATGCGCAAGAACTTAATGCATCAACAGGAGTGAAATTGGAAAATGATAGTAAAAGCAAAGAGAAAACTGACAATAGAGAAGACGACATGCCTTACACAATAGAATCTACAAAGATGTAAGTATCGTTCACATTTTCCATGACATTGTTAACTCGTCAATATTATTTCAGCAGCTTTTAGTTATAAACCTTTAATAGCTGTCAATCATATTTATGCATTTGAAGTTCTGATGAAACATGTAGGTCCTTATTCATTTTTCACATTTAGCTATGTACAACACGTAAGATCTTGTAATCCGCAGACACATGTTATCCAGAATTGATCAACATAACAGAATTTTGCGTAGAATTGAAATATAAAAATAAAATCTATTTCAGAGTAAGGGAGCAGATGACTCGTATAAGCTTCAAATGCAAACAAGATGAAATAATAACAGAGCTAAATCATGTATATGACACAGACTGGAATCATGCTTACACGGCACTGACTGGATGCAAACCTTCTAATGGCATTAAAAACACCATTGACTTCCTCGGTGAAATTCTGAAGGTAGACTTATTTATTAATAATATTGAGCATTAAAGTATGAATATAGATGGAAATGTTTATTACTCTGCACAATTCATGAAGATCATTAGTTTTACTTAGTATTCAATAATGATAAACTGGCAGAATTGTATCATTCTTCTAACATGTTATATCAAATAACTTTCTATAGAAAAGTTATATTAACAATAATTTCATTTACAAATTAAATTGCCAGTTTGTGATAAAAAAGACATATCTTCAATCAGTCGTCATCATGGTTGGTTTGTCTATAATACTTATCTCACTTTATTTCTCTAACACAGGCAGATGTATCATAATATATATCATAATTCGTTGTTTCTTGTATCTCTGAAATAGAAATGTTTAAAATAGTATGAATATTGTGATTAATGCTCTAAAAATAATTATGCCTATACATGTATGTAAAACAGATATCAGCAAGTGATGTGAGAAAAGCTATTGAGACGACGGTAGCTTTAACAGATGATACAGTATCAATTCAGGAGAAATTACAGAAATTAAAGACGGTAAAATATTATTATGATTTCTAGTACACGTTCCTGAAGAAAATCTTCACCCAAACTTAGTACTTTATGAATAATTTACACAACAGAAAAAGTGTTTTACTTTTTTCTTTTACAGTAAATTGATGTGAATGGCTCGTAAACTACTTCTATAGTGTTAATTTCTTGTTCTTCTATAGTGTTAATTTCTTGTTCTAACATGAAACTATATGCCATTATTTCTTTATACTCATTTTATACATATCGAACTTTGAAAAACAGAATCGTCTGGACCTTGACAAACGATTCTCATTTTAGAGTAATGATTATTTTCGAAACTGAATAAATGATAACAGAAAATTCATGTATGCTGTATATGTTTTAGGAATTTTTGTCACGACATCTAAAGGAGCTACAGAAGGAACACAGCATTGTGTACCATAATGGAATGGACGATGAAAATGTCGTCAATCTATACTCGGCCAAGTGTGTGGAACTGTCGTGGTTCATGCTCACGCGAAGTCCACCGATGGTGTTTGACTATGATTCAAGACCTATGTTGCTTGAAGATCTTTTAGAAATATTTAAGCCATACAAGAATGAAGGCCATTGTATACACTATATTGTGTGGCCTGCAATAAGGCGTTCTAAACATGATGCAGTTGTTGCACAGGGTATAGCCGAATTCAGATAGTGACCATAGAAGTAACTCTTATAATCACAGTTTTTACTAAATTGATAACAAATTTGAAGTAAGATAACAATTTATATATAGTTGATTCCAAGTGGAATTGACAAACATCAATATAACATTTTACTAAAATTGAACGGACAACCATCTATATAACATTTTACTGAAATAGAACAGATATAACATTTTTGAGAACGGCGGAGGAGAATGATATTTAAATATTTGTGCTTTTTGCTGATAGTGTATTCTGGTCGCTTGTTGTTGTTGTTGTTGTTGTTGTTGTTGTTGTTTTATATAACGTCTGCTTTTGTTTTCAGAAAGTTTTAATCTTATGTTCTTGTAGAACACTTTATGTAATGTTTCTGTTCTCGCCAGTGTGAGTTATAAACCATTGTTATAATACTAAAATATCTAAAAAGGCACATGACTATCTTATCACATTTTAAATTGTATTTTATAAGTCAAGAAGTGGAAATGGCTCCTGACATCACATATTAGTTGTATATTCATTAGATGACGTTATGCCCTTTCTGTGTTTCATGTCACCATTTGAATTGTCAAATTGCCGGAAATCATAGTTAACAAAATTTAATTGTTATGTCTAATAATAGTGTAATATGCAGTTATATCTTGAACGCTGTACAATGCTCTAAAGTGTGCAGGAGCGGAGAAAAATAGCGTCTCATATGTCATGTAAATAGATGTTTTAGCACTATTTCAACGTTATCGTTTATATTAAAGGAAATCATTTAGCTTATACAAATTGATGGTTAACTTTTAGACATACACAAAGACATGTTTAGCCACTAGTTATATTTGATTAAATCGGCATTTGAGTTATATAGAACGTTGAGCAAAGTAATAATCTACCATTTTTTCAAGTAACCTACACATCTATTATTACTGCTTTGATTCATATGAAATACGAGCGTTCTCACAGAAATTTGAAGACTGAATTCATACTTTTCTATGAACTATTCGTTTATATAGTCAACAAGTGCAATAACATCTTAATATAATTCAAAAATTAGAACATTAAAAGAGTAAACGGTTACAAAATCCTGCTCATTTTGCTATCACTACAAATCAACACATTCACTAGTGGCCTCCACGTCAGCATATAATTTAAACGAATTGCATAATAGCGACAAATTAATCAAGTATCTTCATGCCTTGTTACCAATTAGTGCATTATATCATACCAAATTTCACTCATTTTGTGATTATACGAGTACTGTTTGCCGCCTCTTAAAACTTTTAATCTCGTCATTCATGAGATTTTGCGGAACTTTCTAAGCGAAGACCTGATATACGAAACAAATTATTCAATTACATTATTGCATTTTTGAAACACTAAAACCAAATGTGTATTTTAGTAAGCAGTTTTTACTTATAAGATATAAGTTTACAAAAAGATCGTTTTATGCGGATGGTCTACTTTAATTTAAAAATATTGTCGTCTAAATAGTTTTGTTATAATTCTAATGTGACCATCAGTACTTTTCCTTCAGTTTCTCTCCCTTCTCCCCTTTTGCTTTGCTTTGTTTGGTTATTTTAGCGTTTCTGTTGATGATTTTTCTAAGGCATTACAAAACTTGATATTCACATGGTTTGTTCCCGTAAATGAAGTCCCGTTTGCGGGGGACATTCAACTCAGCAGTGTGGGGGGGGAGTTGATGTCGGAAACAAAGAAGATCGTGTCTACATTTGGTAAAGACTTTTATATTGAGACATGTAACAAATGAGTCGCACGCCACTTTAACAGAAAGTGTGTTCGCACTGGCCGATACTACGCATAGTAGGTGCGTAGGCGACGTCATTTATAAATGACGTAAGTTCAGTTTTTGTGCACCGGGTTTCAGACAGTGATGTTAGTACTTTGTATGCAGATCTATAAATGTTAAATGTATTTCTACGAAAATCAACGATAAGCCGTGTTAAACGTAGATATATGCACGTTTTTGTTTTTATTGTGAACGGGTTGGAAACGTGTTGCTATGATTATGTTAACGCTTATTTTCTGATAACCGGATCATATTGTATGACATTTATCACAATATTATCAAAACTAATTGATTATAAATATATCTTTAAAGAGATGATAGCAATTTCAAAAAGCAGACTCTCTCCGAAAATCTCGGACAAACCTCGTAATATTATGTAATATCATATTATATTATAATACATGTATGTCACAAAGCAAGCCTGCAAGTCCATTTAAATTAATTGACCATTTTCTGTACTGCTGCTAATCTGTAACAAGAGGCGTTTTAAAAATTAACAATTGTCAATAACCAGAACAATGACTTAAACATTATATCAATAAGAAAATGGTTGAGAAATATCTTAATACAATGTACAATGTTAAATGAGCCTTGTCGAAAGTATTTCTTTCGTTTGTATTAAGTGTATGTCGCCCGATCTATTTTCACTCTTATCAAGTCTTACATGTTAAAATTAAAGTAATGAACAAATCGATTGATTTTTAAAAATTGATTGATTTTACTTTTGTTTACTAATAATTGTCGTAAGTAAACGAGTAATTATTTTGATAAATTCAAAATGGCGGAAAAGACTGCGTTGGATATGGTATTTCTGTATGTTTTCACCGAGAGATACCATCTTATTACTGTGGATCTGGTTTATCTAGCTTCTGGTGAATGGCAGCATGTTTGGAAGTACGTTAAACCATTAAAACACGAAACATACGTTGATGAGAGTAAAATAACTAAGTTTTTAGAAGCAACTGCAGATTCTTTGCAATCTAAAAGTTGGTACTATACAAAGCGTGTCGGTATAGAAGCAGAGGCACAATACAACAAACTGAGAAAATTGGTTTCTATAGCAATTATCAAGCCTTTTTTGGTAAGCAATATTTCATCAAAATATGTTTTCATATTTTGTATTGGGTATTTTATGTTCTTATTAACGATTGTGTATGCATGTAGAAAATGGTAGATAAGATAATGTAGATTTATATATGTTGCTGATTTTCATTAGTTAGCGTACTACACATATATTGTTAGTCCTACAAAAATATATAGTTCATCATAGAAAGATGTAAATGCATTTTAAAAAAATGCCTTGGCTGGGAACATGGGCTTACAAACGATATAAAAGCGTTCTACACCTAGACCTCTGAGTAAATATCCCCGGACGCAGTGGACTCAGACATCACACCGTTAATAAAGAAGGTGGGTGTATACTCATCCGTTACACAACACCTCTTCAGATGATAGCATTACTTATTTCCAAGCGATAAACCATTCATTTCGGTTATAAATCAGAAACCATTTCATTTTATAAACAAATTCCAGAGCCAGACACCTCGGACTAGCCCCATATTACCAGATATAGACCTAAGAAAGATGCAGATGCATCCCGCATTGGCACAGATATGCTCCCAGTGGACAACATTAATTGTTGTCACATTTTTATTTTAGTTCAAGAATAATCAAGATACAAAACCAGAGACAAAGATTCCAAAACTAAATTTCCACCAGTCTCAGCAGCTTGGTGTGAAATTATTGGAGCCCCAGAAGTTTAAAGACGCTGGTCATAGTACGTCACGCAAACCAAATGACGTCAGAGGAACTTCGAAATATAGCAGTAGAACATCGATGGACAATATGTCAGCCTATACTGACCGGAACACTATGTTAGTATTGTAGAAATAAGATAAAAATAAATGCAATACTAAACAATAAACAATACGATTATTCTTATGTCATTTAGCGAAATATCCCACTTTCCTTGTAACGTTTTGCGAATTCGTTGATTCATTATTATTTCCATACGATGACATATCTTTTAATTTTAATTTCTAAAACTTGATTAACATGTTATCATAATGCCAAAACAATAAAATCACTTGGCATAAGTCAGCACTTTGTAGTAAAAATGGTAATTAAAATTTCAGATTAAACGAGAAAATGACAAGGCTTCGTGAGTTTTGCAGTCCAAAAGAGATTGTCGAAGAGTTAGCAAGTGTTTTTAAAACAGACTGGCGGGCAGCATTTGAGCATTGTCGAATTTCTAATGATAAAGGCGACACCATCAGCTTCCTCAGACGTATCTTACAAGTATGTGCAATCATGATTTCTATCTAATGAATTTGATTATCAATAAAAATTGTGTAGAAAATGATGTAACATGTAATGAGACTATTTATTCAATCAGTTTATTGTTATGTTGTCGTTAACATTTTTAATGCTGTAAAGCATATTTCATGTAAATCACGTGCATCTCAATATAAATATTATATTTCTGTTAGGACATTTGTCAATTAAATATTTTGTACATTTTAAGGTATCATATGAGCAGGTTTGCTGGCCAATTGCCGAGTCACAATTAGTTCTAATGCAACGAGAAGCTTTGAAGATTGTGAGTGGATCAAATGTAAGTATATAAATCATTATGTTGAGTGGATTAGATATAAGTGCACAAATCAATATTTCGAGTTGATCAAAAATAATGTAGGTGCATAAATCAATACATTGAGTGGCATAAATCGATCATTTGTTGGTATATGAATCATTATATTGACCGGACCAAATGTAAGTGCATAAATTAATACGTTTTCCATGATATTAACCTCAACCTGACACAATGACACAATTTCTGCATAACCTGACTGACCTACATGACATAATTAATGGGTTTACACGGTGTGTAAATCAATCGACCAATCAAATAACCTGATTAAAATATCTACAGACCGGGTCGCGCATTATTAAAATCCATGAGTATGACTAGAATGGACTGGTATCAATATCATTAATTACGGAATAGATTTTTTTTTCACTTTCGTATAAATTCCTTCAAGATCTTAAATAAAAGTTGTCCTCTGTGATTACGTGTATTATTAGAAATTGTTCTCATGTCTATGTATATTACATACTGAGATATATTTAATAAAACTTGAAACTTGAAACTTGAATACATTCTGTGTATCAAATATAGGTGCATGAATAAAAACATTGAGTGGATCAAATATAGGTGCAAAAATCAATACATTGATTGGATCATATGTAAGTGCATAAATCCATATTTCCAGTGGATCAAGCATACATAAATTTGTGGATCAATATATGAATTTTGCAGGAAAAAATGTATATCAAACTCGAAGAGAAGAATTAAACGTACATAAGCAACTTTATTTCTTGATGTAAACAAATGCAAATACTTTTACATTATGAGATTGACACAATACCTAAAGTTAGTATTTAAGATGTACTTAGTTTTATTGACAAATGAGCCGTGTCATGACAAAACCAACATAATGGGTTTGCGACCAGCATGGATCCAGACCAGCCTGCGCATGCGCGCAGTCTGATCAGGATCCATGCTGTTCGCTATCAGTTTCTCACTTGTTATAGGGTTTGTAAGCGAACAGCATGGATCCTGATCAGACTGCGCGGATGCGCAGGCTGGTCTGGATCCATGCTGGTCGCAAAACCATTATGTTGGTTTTGTCGTGACACGGCTCAAATGTATGTGCATATTTTTTATATTTCAGAAAGTAAACGCTGAGTTTCCAGACAGTGAAATTCTGCAAGAATTCAGAAGACAGTATGCAAGTATATCTCTTAAATATTTGAAACAGGTATAGTTTGTTTTGTTTTTATCATTTTTATTTTATTCTTTTGTATTATTGCTAACGTAATAATCCGAGTTAAATTATTTTGATAGGTTGTTTTTACTGTAAAACTTCCTTATATAAATGAAAAGATTAAGTGAAGTGCTGTAGAGCAATTAGGACGATTTCCTATTAGTGTTCAAAGTTATATACTACAAATACCTAGCCACGTTAGACAAAACTTAATCTTATTAGTTGCTCTATTTTTAATTTGGAACAATCCATTTTCATTTTAATGCATTTCAATATCAAAATACTAAATATGAACTGTCAACCGTATAGAGCCTAATCAGACTGTACAATTGTGTAGGATGGCCTGGTGAAAAGGTTAATAACCTCTGGTTCAATTTATTTTTTCTTATTTATACATGTATGACCTATTTATGTCCGATCTGTGGTAATCTTTGACCTTGCGGTCAGCGAACCTTTAATTAGTAAGTTAATCATTTGAACTACTTCAGGAATTCTTTTTTTTTTTCAGAATTTTTTCGAGAAACATATGAAGACCCTGTTGAAAAGACATAACATAATTTATAAAAATGTCCCAATCGATGAAGAAAATGTTGACGTTTATACCGCAAAGTGCATAGAGATCTCGTGGTTCATGTGTGTACAAAATCCACCAATGGTGTTCCAGTTTGAAGTGAATAACGAGGAAGAACTAAGATACCTCTTCCGGAACTTTCAGGAACACGGTCATCAGCACGAGTATATTGTTTGGCCCGCCGTTAGACTTTTTAAACATGGTAAAGTCTTGGAGAAAGGTTATGCTATGTTTTACTGAACAGTTATGGAACAAGGATTATAATTCTTTATTAAGTAAAACCCTCTAATTTGAATTATTTCGAAACTGTATGAGGAAAAAGTTAATCAACATGATTGTGTGATAAATACACGTGCTAAATGGGAATCGAACCAAGGTCATTCGGAAAAGAAACACACTTCTATGTTTTGGTTTTTTCCGATAAAATTTTGATAAGATTAGAAAAGGTCTTTTAAGAACTACTATATTATCATAATTTTTATTTGGGTCTCATCCATACATAACAACACACAAACTACCAAGTAAATATAAAAAAGAAAGTAGAACAACACGTCAAAACCCCGGAGTATGTTTAAAGATCCTGTAACACAATTTTTTATGGTTTTATATCATAAATACGATGCTCAAATTAAGATTTATCAATTTTGTAGGTTCCAAATAGCATTATTTATGAAGATATTACCGAATTTAACATTTCATGTAAAGAAATGGAGGTAACAAAAAAAATTGTTTTGTATTAAGTCCAAGTCAATTTTTTCCATAAGAAATGAATGCATATATCTTTAAATGATTACGTATAATATGTACAAATATTCGCAGTGCATATTTTACATATTATTCGATGTTTGAAAATTGATTATAAGCATAATTATATACATACATGTATAATATAAATTCACTAAAGTGTGGTATACAACCTCAATTAAAACATACAGGATCTTTAAGACACTTTATTTATCGACCGGTTTCTGTCAAACAATGGCCTTCATCAGGATAGTACAATTTCAATATAAAAATTCACCCTAAGGTATGAAATAATTCAATTACATAGATTTACAAAATAAAAGTTGTTTGTATACGGCCATTCTGAACTACAAAAGACAGTGGAAGGGAGGCAACTCCAAGTCCATAATGCAAGGATTTTCAATATGCAGTGCAGAGTAACCTCTCTTCCCATACCATAATTATTGACATATTACAATTAGATTAAGAAACTATTGCTAATTTTGTTTTGAAGAAACTTCTAGTAATATTGCTTTGTAATGGACACCTGACCAATATTCTCTAATTTTAAACAAGTATCATGAAAAATACTTGAATAGTAAAGCCACAGATTCTTCATCTGTAAAATCATTTACTAGATAAAATTATTATACATCACTGAAAAGAAAAAAAAGAAACTTGCGAATCGACACCAATAATGTGTTTATCAAAGAAAGGTTTCCATCCCATATCAATTACCATTACATTACACTCAATCTGCCTCTATTTTCTAATCCCATGAGGGAAAAAACACATTACTGTGAAATGTCATAAAATGCCTTCTTTTATACTACTAGTACAGAAAACATATAAAAACTTATATATGTTAATGCATGAGCAAATTTTTGCACAGTAAACTTTGTCAGCAGTCCCTGTCAGTTTATTAAGTTTCGCTAAATATTCGTATGTTGACATGTATTTTAAATCACAAAAAAACTCTTTGTTTAATTATTTAATTAGTATCTGATTTACTTAATTAATAAGAAGAAAAATGTTTATGTTTGTTATATCTATATTATTATTTCTATAAATAAATTTGTGTTAAATGTGCTCAACCAAATTCTTTCAATCCGGCACATGACGTTACAATGATACCAAAATATACTCAAATATTCAAATATATGACATTGCAACTTCTTGATATAAAACTTACATTGCCATAAAATGTAAAAAAAAACCTTCTGTCAAAATTTCGAAAAAAACAACACTAAAAACGAATGTTCAATTGTAAGTTTTAAACATGGCATGGTGAAAGTACTATGTGCTGTTGTTAGCCATTTATTTTGATCAATATTACACTTACTGTAATCAAATTTCACCCCTTAATTAATGAAAAGTGTATTATATTCTCAGACTCATTTTCTTTTTTATGATATATTAAGAAATCGAAAAAGCAAAAAAGTCGTTTGACGCTGCAGCAAACGAATCTCTTTTAATGCCATAGATTGATTGTAAGTTTCACTTTTCACTGATAATAAACCTTTCATGAATGTTTACAGTTTTTCTAGAAAAAAAATGAAAATAATCATGGGACAATTTTAATATAATAACTAAAGTGACACAACTGCAGAAGTGACTCTTATTTAGCATTTAAGTAGTTTCACTATTGATGCAATAATCAGTGTTTCTTATAATACGCCTTTACAAATTCTTATGTGCAAATATTTCTGAGAAATAGTAAAAATAAGAAATCGTGAATAAGAAAGATTAGTAGTTAGATGATTTATATTTGGCCTGCTCAACGCACACCTTTAGCATTATTGGTCAGATGTGCTACTTCCGGTGATAAAGCTTATAAAAAATCCAATGTAGGTTGTTCTATTTTCTGATAATTTAGATCATTAGATCATTTGATTATTAAATATTTTCAAAACTGAAAACCTTGCTACTAGAATACGTGTATGTTTTGATCCTTAACTCATTAGAACATATTTTGAGAGAGTAAGAATTCAAAATAATTCGCAATCCCTCGTTATTCAGAGAATCATTCTTTGTATCTGCTTATGTATATCTAATATAATAATCATGGACGGTAGGTTTTATTGGATGCCAGACATTTCGACACTTCGATCATGGATTATGTCATATGAATAATTTAAGTTTTAAGAAATTGTAAAACATGCATTCGATAAATATGATGTTTTAATTTGAAATCTATATCAGTCCTTTGTCAGCTGTATTTCCTGCGTCTTATCTGTTGGTAACCGTATAGGTGAATAAAAAATAAAACGCTCGTAAGTTATTTTCATAGACTCCTTTAGAATTAGGGATAGTATGAGCACATTAAATCAGCAGGAAAATTACGTTAAAATTGTTAGTACTTACATGTGCTTTATTACTTTATTGTACTATATATATATGGTTAAACGGAGTTTGTTATTTATTTACTAGATCATTTTAATAGGGAAGTAAAAAAAGTAATGGTTTTCTTTGGAACAAAAGATAAATTTACCAAAAATATTATTTTTCATTTTTTCCAAAAAGTAATATGGGTTTTTTACACACACAAACAATCTTACAAAACCGCCCCATTTGCAGCATCAGAAAAAAAAATTCTATTTCCCGTTATTTTATTTTTTTGACACTGATGTTTAATCTCAGCAAAAAAATTTGCTGGGGTGTGCTTTGGGAGCGGGTTTTTACAATTTAAGATAAAAAAGTTTTAAAACCCTCAATGAAACAAATAAGTTATTCCCCTTTTTTCCCCTTTTGGACGTTCTTTTGGGAGAAAAGATGGGCTTTAGCAGAAGATTTGAAGAAATTTGGGAGACGGCTAAAATAAAAGACCTAGGGGGGGCCCTTCTGATGCCCCGATTAACCCCGGGGAGAGGAAAGCTCTTTTTGTGCCTTCACGTTTTACGGGCGGATGGAACCCCATCATGCAATGTTTTAAAAAAAAACTGATTAGATTTTGGCAAAATTATTTTTTTTTTGCTAAAATTATATATGTCTTTTTTTATAAAAATTCCCGTGTTTGGTAATGTTAAATCCCTTTTCAGCCCCCTTAGAAAAAACTTTAAAGGAAAACATGGATACCCTTTAAAGGGCAATCGAGTTCAGAAAAATCAACTAAATAAAAAATTATTTTGTGCATTGGGTGGGACCCCCAAATTGAGGGTAGAAACTCTGGGGATGGATAAAGGTTTAGTTAATGCAAGAGATAATTATTGTAAAGATGGCATGTGCTACTGCTGCTGCTGATTATAATGATGGCGATGGAGCTGCTGCTGGTGGTGGTGGTTGTGGTTATGACGACAGTGATGATGATGATGATGATGATGATGCCAGTAGTGGTGGTTATGAAGACAGTGGTGGTGATGATGATGATGATGCCAGTAGTGGTGGTTATGAAGACAGTGGTGGTGGTGATGATGATGATGATGCCAGTAGTGGTGGTTTATGAAGACAGTGATGATGATGATGATTGATGCCAGTAGTGGTGGTTATTGAAGACAGTGGGTGATGATGATGATTGATGGTGATGATGATGATGATGATTGATGAAAGAAGAAGAAAGAAGGAAGAAGAGGGGGAAGATTAGGACGACGATATTAATGATGGAGGCGGCAGGGTGATGATGATGACTATTATGATGATGATGAATGGTGGTGATGGTGATTGATGATAATGATGATGATGCTAGGTGATGATGATGATAATGATGAATGTGGTGATGCTGGGGGTGGTTATGACGAAGTGATGATGATGATGATGATGATGATGTGTGATGTTGATGATGATATTGATGATGATAATAATAATGATGATATTGACCTATAATTGGGACGATTTGTGAATAATACGATTGACTATAATGGTGGGGGGGATTGGTTATATTACTGATTATATTGATATGTACTTATGTTGGGTTGTGATGCATAATACTGATGGTGACGGTTAATGATGATATTGATAATAATGGAAATGATTGTAATGGTGATAGGTAATGTTATCCCTTGTTGAATATAGTAATGTATTTATTGGTTAAGTGTAATGATGGTAGTAACTGTGATGAGTGTGGCAGTTACTGTGATGTGTATTGCAGATATTGTGACGGTAATTACTTTGGTGATTGTGGTAGTTATGTTGACGGTAGTCACTTTGGTAAGTGTGGTAGTTATGATGACGGAAGTTACTTTGGTAATTGTGGTAGTTATGATGACGGTAGTCACTTTGGTGAATGTGGCAGATATGATGACGGAAGTTACTTTGATGATTGTGGTAGTTATGATGATAAGAGTCACTTTGGTGAATGTGGTAGTTATCATGACGGTAGTCACTATTGTGATTAGGGCAGAAATGATGACGGAAGTCACTTTGGTCATTGTGGCAGTTATGATGACGGTAGTTACTTTGGTGATTGTGGCAGTTAAAATGACAGTAGTTACTTTGGTGATTGGGGCAGAAATGATGACGGAAGTCACTTTAGTAATTGTGGTAGTTATCATGACGGTAGTCACTTTGGTGAATGTGGAAGTTATCATGACGGTAGTCACTAAAGTGATTGGGGCAGAAATGATGACGGAAGTCACTTTGGTCATTGTGGCAGTTATGATGACTTAAGTCACTTTGGTGATTGTTGCAGTTATGATGAGTCACTTAGGTTGATTGTGGTAGTTATGATGACAGTAGTTACTTTGGTGATATGGCAGTTATCATGAAGGTAGTACTTTGGTGACTGGGGTAGTTTTGATGACGGTAGTTACTTTGTTGATTGTGCTAGTTATGATGACGGTAGTTACTTTGGTGATTGTGGTAGTTATGATGACGGTAGTTACTTTGGTGATTGTGGCAGTTATGATGACAGTAATTACTGTGGTGAATGTGGTAGTTATGATAACGGTAGTTACTTTTGTGATTGTAGCAGTTATAATGACGACTGTATTTACTTTGGTAATTGTTGTAGTTATGATAACGGTAGTTACTTTGGTGATTATGGTAGTTATGATGACGGTAGTTACTTTGGTAATTGAGGCAGAAATGATGACAGTAATTACTTTGGTAATTGCGAAAGTTATGATGACGGTTGTTATTTTGGTGAGTGTGGCAGTTATGAAGACAATCGTTACTTTGGTGATTGTGGCAGTTATGATGATAAGAGTCACTTAGGTTGATTGTGGTAGTTATGTTGACAGTAGTTACTTTGGTGATTATGGCAGTTATCATGACTGAAGTACTTTGGTGACTGGTGTAGTTATAATGACGAAAGTCACTTTGGTAATTGTTGTTATTATGATGACGGTAGTTACTTTGGTGAATGTGCCAGTGATAATGACGGTAGTCACTTTGGTGAATGTGGTAATTATGAAAACAATAGTTACTTTGATGATTGTGGCAGTTATGATGACGGTAGTCACTTTGATTGATTGTGGTAGTTATGATGACGGTAGTCACTTTGGTTGATTGTGGTAGTTATGATGACGGTAGTCACTTTGGTAATTGAGGCAGTAATCATGACGGTAGTCACTTTGGTGATTGCGGTAGTTATGATGACAGTAGTTACTCTGGTGATTGTGACAGTTATCATGAAAATAGTAGTTTGGTGACTGAGGTAGTTATGGTGACGGTAGTCACTTTGGTGAATTGTGGCAGTTATGATGACGGTAGTCACTTTGGTGATTGTACTAGTTATGAAGACGATAGTTACTTTGGTGATTGTGGCAGTTATCATGAAGGTAGTACTTTGGTGAATGGTGATGGTAGTTGCTTTGTAGAATGTGCAGAATTGATGACAGTAATTACTTTGGTAATTGCGAAAGTTATGATGACGGTAGTTACTTTGGTGATTATGGTAGTTATGATGACGGTAGCTACTTTGGTAATTGAGGCAGAAATGATGACAGTACAGTAATTACTTTGGTAATTGCGAAAGTTATGATGACGGTAGTTACTTTGATGATTGTGGTAGTAATGATGACAGCAATTACTTTGGTAATTGTGTAAGTTATGATGACGGCAGTTACTTTGGTGATTGTGGCAGTAATGATGACGGTAGTCACTTTGGTGAATAAGGCAGTAATGATTACGGAAGTTACGTTGGTGATTGTGGTAGTTATGATGACGGCAATCACTTTGGTGATTGTGGTAGAAATGATGACGGTAATTACCTTGGTGATTTTGGCAGTTATGATGACGGCAGTCACTTAGGTGATTTGGGCATAATCATGACGGTAGATACTTTGATGAATTTGGTAGTTATGATGACGGTGGTCACTTTGGTGAATGTGAAAGTTAAGAAAACAATAGTTACTTTGGACATTGTTGCAGTTTTGATGGCGGTAGTTACTTTGGTGATTGTGGTAGAAATGATGACTGTCATTACTTTGGTGATTATTGCAGTATGATGACGGTAGTTACTTTGATGATTGTGGTAGAAATGATGACGGTAGACACTTTGTTGATTTTGGCAGTTATGATGACGGTAGTCACTTTGGTGAATAAGGAAGTAATGATTACGGAAGTTTCTTTGGTGATTGTGGTAGAAATGATGACGGTAATTACTTTGGTGATTATTGCAGTATGATGACGGTAGTTACTTTGGTGATTGTGGTAGTTATGATGACGGTAGACACTTTGGTGAATAAGGCAGTAATGATTACGGAAGTTAATTTTGGTGATTGTGGTAGTAATGATGACGGTAATTACCTTGGTGATTTTGGCAGTTATGATGACGGCACTCACTTAGGTGATTTGGGCATTATCATGACGGTAGGTACTTTGGTAAATGTGGTAGTTATGATGACGGTAATTACTTTGTTGATTTTTGTAGTTATGATGTCGGTAGTCACTTTGGTTATTGTGGTAGTTATGATGACAGTAGTTATGATGACGGTAGTCACTTTGGTAAATGTGGTAGTTAAGAAAGCAATAGTAACTTTGGTAATTGTGACAGTTTTGATGGCGGTAGTTACTTTGGTGAATGTGGCAGTATGATGACGGTAGTCACTTTGTTGATTGTGGTAGTTATGATGACGGTAGTTACTTTGGTGAATGTGGCAGTTATGATAACGGTAGTCACTTTGGTGATTGCGGTAGTTTTGATGACGGTAGTTACTTTGGTGAATGTGGCAGTTATGATGACGGTAGTCACTTTGTTGATTGTGGTAGTTATGATGACGGTAGTCACTTTGGTGAATCGGGCAGTTATAATGACGTAGTCACTTTGTTGATTGTGCTTGTTATGACGACGGTAGTTACTTTGGTGAATGTGGCAGTTATGATGACAGTAATTACCTTTGGTAATTGCTAAAGTTATGATGACGGTAGTCACTTTGGTAATTGTGGTAGTTATGATGACGGTAGTTACTTATTTGATTGTGGTAGTTATCATGACGTTAGTATTTTTGATAGTGTGATAGTAATGATGACGGTAGTTACTTTGGTTATTGTGAATGTTATGATGACGGTAGTTACTTTGATGATTCTGGCAGTTATGATGACGGTAGTTACTTTGGTGATTGAGATGGTTATGATGACGGTAGTTACTTTTTTGATTGTGGTAGTAATGATGACAGTAATTACTTTGGTAATTGTGAAAGTCATGATGACGAAAGTTACTTTGGTGATTGTGATAGTTATGATGACGGTAGGTACTTTGATGATTCTGGCAGTTATGATGACGGTAGTTACTTTGGTGATTGTGGTAAAATTGATGACGGTAGTTATTTTGGTGATTTTGGCAGTTATGATGACGGCAGTCACTTTAGTGATTTTGGGCATTATCATAAGGTAGGTACTTTGGTGTATGAGGTACTTATGATGACGGTAGTCACTTTGGTGAATGTGGTAGTTATGATGACGGTAGTCACTTTGGTGAATGTGGTAGTTATGATGACGGTAGTCACTTTGGTGAATGTGGCAGTTAAGAAAACAATAGTTACTTTGGTAATTGTGGCAGTTTTGATGGCGGGAGTTACTTTTGTTATTGTGGTAGAAAAGATGACAGTAATTACTTTGGGGATTTTGGCAGTTATGATGACGGTAGTCACTTTGGTGAATGAGGTAGTTATGATGACGGTAGTCACTTTGGTGAATGTGGTAGTTATGATGACGGTAGTCACTTTGGTGAATGTGGCAGTTAAGAAAACAATAGTTACTTTGGTAATTGTGGCAGTTTTGATGGCGGGAGTTACTTTTGTTATTGTTGTAGAAAAGATGAAAGTAATTACTTTGGGGATTTTTGGCAGTTATGATGACGGTAGTCACTTTGGTGAATGTGGTAGTTATGATGACGGTAGTCACTTTGGTGATTGTGGCAGTTAAGAAAACAATAGTTACTTTGGTAATTGTGGCAGTTTTGATGGCGGGAGTTACTTTTGTTATTGTGGTAGAAAAGATGACAGTAATTACTTTGGGGATTGTGGCAGTTATGATGACGGTAGTTACTTTTGTGATTGTGTTAGTTATGATGACGGTTATAATTTAGTGAATGTGGTATTTATGATGACGGTAGTTTCTCTGGTGAATGTGGTTATTATGTAAACAATAGTTACTTTGGTGAATGTGGTAGTTATGATGACGGCAGTTATTTTGGTGAATGTGGTAGTTATGATGACGGCAGTTACTTTGGTGAATGTGGTAGTTATGATGAAGGTTGTTACTTGGGGGAATGTGGCAGTTATGATGACGGACTTTGGTGAATGTGGTAGTTAAGAAAATAATAGTTACTTTGGTAATTTTGGCGGTTATGATGACTGTAGTTACTTTGGTGAATGTGGTTATTATGTAAGCAATAGTTACTTTGGTGAATGTGGTAGTTATGATGACGGTAGTTACTTTGATGATTGTGCTAGTTATGATCGCGGTAGTCACTTTGGTGAATGCGATTATTATGAAAACAATAGTTCCTTTGGTGATTGTGGCAGTTATGATAACGGTAGTCACTTTGGTTGATTGTGGTAGTTATGATGACAGTAGTCACTTTGGTGAATGTCGCAGATATGATGACGGTTGTCACTTTGGTGAGTGCGGTAGTTATGATAACGGTAGTTACTTTATTGAATGTTGCAGTTATGATGACGGTAGTCACTTTGGTAATTGTGGCAGTAATCATGTCGGTAGTCACTTTGGTGATTGCGGTAGTTATGATGGCGGTAGTTACTTTGGTGAATGTGGCAGTTATGATGATGGTAGTCACTTTGGTGATTGCGGTAGTTATGATGACGGTAGTTACTTTGGTGAATGTGGCAGATATGATGACGGTAGTCACTTTGGCGATTGTGGTAGTTATGATGACGGTAGTTACTTTGGTGATTGTGGTAGTTATGATGACGGTAGTTACTTTGGTAATTGTGGTAGTTATGATGACGGTAATTGCTTTGGTGAATGTGGCGGTTATGATGACGGCAGTCACTTTGTTGATTGTGGCATTATAATGCCAGTAGTCACTTTGGTAATTGTTGCAGTAATCATGTCGGTAGTCACTTTGGTGATTGTGGTAGTTATGTCGACAGTAGTTACTTTGGTGATTGTGGCAGTTATAATGACGGAAGTCACTTTGGTAATTGTGGTGGTTATGATGACGGTAGTTACTTTGGTGAATGTGCCAGTGATGATGACGGTAGTCACTTTGGTGAATGTGGTAATTATGAGAACAATAGTTACTTTGATGATTGTGGCAGTTATGATGACGGTAGTCACTTTGGTTGATTGTGGTAGTTATGATGACGGTAGTCACTTTGGTAATTGTGGCAGTAATCATGACGGTAGTGACTTTGGTGATTGTGGTAGTTATGATGACGGTAGTTACTTTGGTGACTGTGGTAGAAATGATGACGGTAGTCACTTTGGTGAATGTGCCAGTTATGAAGACAATCGCTACTTTGGTGATTGTGGCAGTTATTATGACGATAGTTATTTTGGGTAATTGGGGCAGATTATGATGACCTTTGGTGAACTTTTCTTAGTTACTCGGGTGTTTTGGCATTTTATCAAAAAAATGTAGGGTCTTTTTTGATGACGGAGTCACTTTGTTGATTGGGGATTATGATGAGCTAATTTCTTTGGTGAGTATGGTAGTTATGATGACGGGTGGTTTTTTGGGGGTTGGGGCAGTTATCTGACGGTATCACCTTTGTTATTGTGGTAGTTATGATAGGTTATTACTCTGGTGTTTATGTAGTTATATGCTTTTATTATTTGGTTTTTGGTATTTGTACGGTAGTTTAATTAGTTACATAATACGAGAAACGGTACATTGTCCTATATTATTGATCAAATAATTAAAATGATTTGAGATACATTTATATAAATGATTTATATTAATAACATAACTTCATCTGCAATCTGTAACGCATCCCTAGCACCGTTTTAAACATTAGCAAAATTAAAGTAATTCGATCAAAATATAGACGGACACGTACGGGTAAAACGACATGTAATTCAGTAAACTGTTTGATACCGTAACATATGACTGTAATTAACAAATATAGAACAAGAATCCATTAATTAAATTGCTCTTGCATAATTATAATTTCTACATGAGTCGATCTGTGGTCCAATGGTTTTGCGCTGGCCTATCATAATTCAGCGCTCGCATGTTCGATCTCGGCTAATCCACCTATTAGCAATAGATGAAACTCTTTAAGGGAATTGTTTTTATTGTGAAGAGGCAAATGCCATTTTAACATTATTTGATAACGGTTTAATAATGTATTAAACAAATGAGATCGCTGCTTATATATCACGAACGTAATTAATATAAGTGATATACGGTGATTTTAAATTATCAGAAAAGATATAGAAAAATATAATGACAGTGGTATTTTGACTTCCATAAAAAAAATCGCTAGAACTATATTAGTTGCCAAACAGCAGAATCTTGGGGCATTGCATGTTGATAAAAGGAGAGAAAAAAACACATTTATATTGGGTTAGGCACATTTGGATCCCGATGTACAGTATACTTAGTCGTCTATAGATATGCCTATAACTTTAAAAAGTTTTCAGAAATAACAAGTTATCGTGTTTTAAATAGAATAAGGATACCAACTTCTATCAAGGGACTTTCCTGTTGTTGTGCGCGTACAAGAGTTCAGACTTAATAAAACCTATATGATAGTAAAAATATTGATATATATCACCGTTGTTGATTTCGATTTAACAGAGACAAAGAGTACACAAGAAAAATAACAACTGTTAAAACTCATTGATGTTTTCTGCCTAAATATATGTAAAATAGATAGAAATTCTCATGCGGCCAATTTGCGAAGTTTCGCGTAAAAAGTCGATTGACTTCCGCTTTACATCGATAATGTCCGTAAAACACCGTGAATCTGATTTTTGCGGCCATTCAACCAATAGAATATCTTTTTGGTGTCACATGGTATGACGTTTAACTGAATAATTAATTTCCGTTAAAAGTATTGCTATTCGGTAATTTCCGGACCTTTTTGTGACAAGCGTAAAAGTTTTCATCAACAGCCGCCATCTTGGAAGGATTTGGTCGTGAAATTCTAATTTTTAAAGCTGAAAATACGAATTAATTTGGAAGGGAGTTCATTTTTGAGGCACTCAGTGGTTCGATGAAACTTTAATCAACAGTATAATTTGAAGAAAGTCGATCTTGGACGGATATTTATCGAGATGTGAGGATAATTCCAACCGAGAACCCCGGCTTTGTATCGTGAAGAGGAGTGCGATTATTTTGGAAATCCCGAACTCACTTTTTTGGATATTATGTCGTTTGAAATCTTAAGATCGATTCAAAATGGTTAAACACTAAATTAAATCTGTGCATTTCTAAAGATGGATTGAATAAAGTGTTTTTAAAAAGGATTAAACCACCAAAAAAAAAAAAATCCGACCTGGAGATGGGCCTCCGAACAAGAAAAAAAACTCGCCCCCACCAAAAAGGGAAATGAATAGGTTTTTATGATCAATCTTCATAATTATATTTTTTTTGTATTTCGCAATAATTTTTTTGTTGTCGCTGGAGCGCAATTTATGGGGTTTTTTTTGATTTTTTTTAACCCTGCAGAAACAAACCTCATTTTCATTTTTTATCCCTTTATTTAGAATATTTGATACTTACATTAAAATTAAATTAGGGGCATTTAAAAGAAAATTTTTTTCAGTTTTTTTTTCATTTTTCAGCAAAAATATCAAGGGATATGCAATAAACATTATTTTATTCCAGTTTCACTTTTGACATAAATTATGTTTGATTTTTTTAATGTGTAAAATGTCAGTAATCATTTTGTCTATAGCAATTTTTTACAACTGTAAGAAGAAAGTCAAGGCATTGTTCATTTAAATGAATGTGATTTCTTTTAATGTGTAACCTCTTATTACTTAAAACGTGAACAGAAATTGTGGCACGTCAAAAAATCATTGGTTTTAACGGGATTCGGTTTAAATTTCTGCCCTTTCCCCTCTTTTTTCAATCAGCATTCAATAACCCTTTTGTTTTGAGAATCATTTTTTTATGTGTTACATGTTAAAAATTTGGTTTTTATCTCTCCCTCGATTTTTAAAGTTCTGGGAATTTTCTTGGGGAAAAAAATAAAACTTTTAAGGGACAGATAAAACAATCAGATAGGTGGTTTCATGTTGGTATGACATTGTGCTAAAATTGTACAAGAAAATATATTACAAAATTTGCATCATGTTAAGACCATGTAAATATGAATGGGACTTTTAAAATCTTACTGCTTGTTCACTCACATAACTTTGTTATTAACACCAATATTTATGGAAAAAATCTTTCACAACGGCTGACAAGACGCATGCATGTTTTTGGAAAAGAAATTAATGCGACACTAATCTCAATTTGCTTGAACCATTACTCTGTCCCATTGTGACTGGCGGCATATTGGTGGCATATTTTTTGTTTGTGATACTAATTTGTTTCTTCTCAATAATTTTGAGATTTGAATTGTGAATTTCAATGCGCTTTTTGTTTAGAACAAGACTATTTGCGATATGATATAATTAATATCATAACCTTTCTAAGTGATTGATAATGGTTTGATTGTTGCATGTAGTAATGTTCTTATGAGTGAATAGTCGGACACAGAAATCTGAGACATTGTCCAATCAATTTTATCTTGTCTGTAAGATTACAAAATCATCAGAAAGCATATAGGGAAGATTCATACACTTATAAAGATTCTAATTGTGCTTTAAGAGGAGCGGTGGCTTATGGGTTAAAGGCTCTTCCTCTCAACCCAGGGATCATTGGTTTGAGCCCTAATTGGGTCACGACCATGTTTATTCATACTGGTCAGTTCCAGGAAGCAGAATCGAAAGTGATTATTATAAGTTGCAAGAACTTGTTTCGCTCTCAAGCTTGAATAAATATGTTTAAATCTAAACTGAAACCTAATTTTGCTTATTTCTGTTGTGTGCAGGAGATGATTTTTCTCTTAGTATGAAGTAAAGTATAACCCAATTCACTGCCTCCATTAGTATAGCTAGGATACGACTTTAAACTGGACCAGTAAAGCTAGAATATCAGTGAAAGCTCCACAACAGAGCTTTTATTTTTATTAAAAATAGAACTGAAGCAAAATAATGATTTATAATTTTGTACTTTGTAGAATTTAACTTCCTGCTGGACATGGCTACTGACCTGCCAGATGAGCTGATGACAACCAGTGACAATTCATCTGCAGTTTCTACACAGAATGGAACTGATCCAACACAGCATGTTGGAAATCAGGAAAGTGCAAGTCAAAGACATCAACATATTACACAGCTCTTGTCTAATGTGTCAACACCAGCAAGTAGTGCAAATAGCAGTATTGCTAATAGTGCAAACATAGGAATGAACAATGCTTTAAACAATGCAGTGAAAAGCCCCTTGTCAAATAGTTTACAATCACCTCCACATGGACTTGTGCAAAACAAGCCAGGACCACCCGCATCATCTCATTATCCATCAGACAGTAATACATTTGTGTCAAGTAGTGCATCATTCTCATTAGCCAACTCAACATCATCATCCATGTCAATGCCTAGTTCAATGTCTAATATGCCGGGAAATATGAATATGAACACAATCTCGCAATTAAGTGTTAACAATATTCCCCATCCACCAAATCAAATGATAAATGGACCCCAATATGCCATGAATGGTGCAGGTGGGGGTGTACGGCAGCCACAAGTGAGGGGAATGATGATGCAGAATCAAGGCATGCAGCCACAAAGCATGAACAATATGGGCATGTCTCAGCAGAATATGATCGGGGCTTTAAGCAATACCCAGATGTCACGGCAACCTATGGATCACGCTGGCATGATCCAAAGTTCACAACAACAAATGATGAAGGTAAACATTCTAAAAGGATAAAAACAAGCCTTTCTGTTCAATATAATTATCACCCATTTGACTTGTATTTTGGGTTGGTTTTTATCTAGGTCTTATATTCATTTGTATACTATATAGTACCTAGACTTTCTGTGAAAGTTAATATTTGATTCTCATAATCATTGCTGCATGATTGTTACTTTTAGAGGTAGAGATTACAATCCATTCTATGTTGTCTTTTTATTTTAAAGTTACTCTTGCAAATTGAATACCACAGCAATGCTGCTCTTAGATGTTTGAGCCTATGCCAGTTTTTATAAATATTAAAAGATATTTCTAGACAAAGAGGGGGGGGTATAAAATCAAATATTTCCAAATTTTTTAAGTTATTAATATTTATGACAACATATTTTATATTTAAGTGTATTTATCTTCTTTATTCTTTTAATTTTAAAATTATTTTAAGCTAACTTAATTTAGATCCTTGCCTTTAGAAAATGTAGATAAATTTTGATTCTTGTAATATAGTTGTTAACAAGAAAGATTTCTTGAATACCTGATCATTTGACAGAGTAAAGACTAATGAAGGGCATTTAATTTATTTATTACTCTCTACTCAGATATTCAGGAAATCTTTCAGCACTTTTATTTGTAGACCTATAATTGTGTTAGGTAGCTTGCTCAACTTAATCTTTGAAAGATCATATTTTAAAGTTTAAAACTTTAATATATTCTGAATAAGGGTGCAACTTATTGTGATGCTTATTTTATAAACTTAAATAATTAAACATGATTCTGTTATTTCGTGAAACCTGAATTATTAAGACAGGAATTATCCAAATATAATATTTATCATAAAGACTTGCAAACAACAATTTTTGTAGATTTTTTTTTGTAAGCAGTGAAAGTTATTAACTGTAAGGATTTATATATAGGGTGATATTAAGTTTAGCAAGCTGAAGTTTTAGCCTTTAATTGTAGTAGTTTTTGTTTTCCATCTATATCCATGGTGTCTTATTTCAGCCTAATGGACCACTGGGTGGAGGTGGCGGGTTCCCCAGCTATAATCAGGTACAGGGTACAGGGCATCAGCTACCAGTGCCCACGTCTAACTACAATACAAACACAAACAACAACAATCCCTCTACCGTACTCTCGTCTATGTCCTCTCCACCACCGCACAGCATGCCTGCCCATAACCCTAACACTGTAAGTACTAGCTTGCCTCACCCTCACCTTGCACTGCTTTATCTTTAAGTGTTTGCGAACTGTTAATTATGCTTTTTATAAGCTCTTCTTTAATTGTATGTTCTTCTCTCAAGTAGATGAAGGTTAAATGTATACTGGAAACAAAACTTCTTAGAATAAAGATAAATTTATGAATAAAAATTTTGATGAATAATTTAGGAAAAATAATGAATTTTTTTCAGTTTTTTCAGACTGATAATTAGTTGCCACAGCATCATAATTTGTACTGCCTGTCACTTATTAAATTATTTTTGTTTTGCATGCAGTAGATAATTTATTTATACATATTTTTTTGTTCATTTGTATTCCTAAATTTTCTTTCGAGATGTAATTTTATCACATTTGCTATTCTTTTTTCTTGCTTTGTTGACTTCATGTTTAAACACATTTTGAACTAACTGTATTGTTTTTGCTATAAAACTAACTGTATTCATAAACATACATATTAAATCCATATATGCTATAGTATAATTAATTGTCCGCTGAACATAATGAAGTATAAGAGTCTGTGTACTCTTCTAAGTTCTACATAAAGCCGCATTCAGATTTCTGATTAAAGTTTAAATGTATTAAAATGTTTTTTTCTTAACCTAGATTATTTTCTATGAATTTAATGTCAAACCTTATGTCAAGAATTATTTCCCCATTTGAACAGCTTTTGTTTACTTTTACTAAAATGGTTTTGTTCTCATACTTCAAAATTTATATATATGTTCCTTATTTACACACACAATTGTGTATGACAACTGGACAAGGATCTGAATTCTAAATCACCTATATTTCAAGTATTGTCTTCACTTTGGACTGAGACAACATATGAGCCGCGTCACAACAAAACCAACTTAATGGGTTTGCGACCAGCATGGATCCAGACCAGCCTGCGCATTCGCGCAGTCTGATCAGGATCTATGCTGTTCGCTTACAGACCCTATAACAAGTAGACAAACTGATAGCGAACAGCATGGATCCTGATCAGACTGCGCGGACGCGCAGGCTGGTCTAAATCCATGCTGGTCGCAAACCCATTATGTTGGTTTTGTCATGACGCGGCTCATATTTAGCTATGTAAGTTTGATGGAAAAGCAGAGCTATTGTCATGACCATCTCATGAAATTTTTATGGTCAATTTTTCCATCAGCATTTGTTAAAATTCGAGCCCTCATAGGAAACATGTATGACATGATTCAAAACTCTAGTAACAGCTGTATTTCAAGAGTTGTCTTCTCTTCAAATGTAGAATTTTGTTTAAAAAGTGTTACCTTTTGTCATTATTTTGTTCCTTTAGGGACATAACCTCAAACTTAAGGTTATTGTCTTTCAATAACAACACAGAAATTGATGTTAATTTTTTATTTATCACTTACTCTGATACTTAAATGTGGTATAAAAATTAAACATTTGAAAAGTTTGTGGTATAAAAATTAAACATTTGAAAAGTTTTATTTTCAAGAAATATATGTCATGATTGATTTTTTTTTCCATTTTTTTTCCGTGTCCAAAATTAGTTGAGCCTGCTGTCCTCTCTGGCAGCTCTTATTTCAAGATGCATTATGGTGTAGTTGAAATTGAGAAAACGATTATTACAACACGTTTTTACACTTTATAACATGGTGTGGCAAGCACAGACAAATAAGCTATAACTAAAATCAAATGACATTTTAATAATAAGTAGAGATATGAGAGCAAGAATCTGCATTATTCGATGATATATGTACATGGATTTCTCTTTAAAGTCTTCCCTTTAAAGCATTAGATTAAAATCTAATCTAATTATACATGCATGCATTTCAAAAATGTGCATCACTGTAGGAAAATGGCAGAAATTAAAAAAAGAATTACATTTCTAGTCAATTCCAAATAATCCAAAACCTGAGCATTGTTCTTAGCTAGATGCATAAATTATACAAATAAGTGTATGTTTTAATATTTTGTTAAGTTTTGTCATGACTGTACTTTTCATCATATGAAAAAATTGCAATGCGGTTTCAAATGTCAGAATTAGATAGGAATCTTGAAGTGAAATAATCTTATACTAATATTCAATCCTATTTGAGCAGACAAATTCATTGTTCCCATTGTGTCTAATTAATAAAGATGTGTATTTCACTTCTTTTGCAATACTTGATTGCACAACAATTTGTATTAAAGAAAGAGATCCGCTAATACTTACCAATATTTAAGAATATTTTACTTAGACTAAAGTTGGACATTATTTTTTTTCTTTTATAGCAACAGGTTCCACAAACTCAACCAGTGCCCCATACTGGTGTACCGGGTGCTCCAGGCGCTCCGGCTGCTGCCACTCAACCGCAGTCTGCAGACCCAGAGAAACGCAAATTGATACAACAGCAACTGGTGTTGTTGCTGCACGCCCATAAGTGTCAGCGTCGAGAACAGAATAATGGGGAAGCTTGCTCTCTGCCACATTGTAGAACGATGAAGAATGTTTTAAATCACATGACCACTTGTAATGCTGGAAAATCTTGTCAAGGTATGAGTTCTCTTCTAAATTAAAATACTATACAGAACAGATTCAGTAACTGCAGTTATGTTCCTGTGTAACTTCCTGATTGGTAGACAAATATACATTATTAGTTATAAAGATTTTGTCAGGTTATATGGCCCTATATAAACAGTTGTTTGTAAATATAACCTGAGCGGCTAACCTGTAGTTATATTGCAAACAACTGTTCATATGCAGCCATATAACCGGTCAGGAATATTTATAATGAATTTGATACTGCAAACTTTCTTATTTTAGAGAAAAAGGTGAGATTTCTTCATGAATTGACAGCTGCTGCGTATATAAAACTGTATAAATGTCATGATAATGTAATGAAAAGCAACATTACAAATATGCAGTATTATAAATTGATTTGAGTTAGTTTCTTACTTGTTGAAAGTTATTTTTAATGCAAATCCTTAACACTTCATACTAACAGAAAGAAAACATAATGTGGTAAAAGGTTAAAAGCTTAAAAAATTTATGAATGCTAAGTGAATCTAGAAAGATGCTTATTAATAAAAATATGGCACCGCACTCATAAAAAGTTAATTGATTCAAACATATTATAATGAAGTATGTTATTTTGCTTCTTCAGTTGCACATTGTGCATCATCTAGACAGATCATTACACATTGGAAGAATTGTACACGGCAGGATTGTCCTGTATGTCTACCATTGAAACATGCATCTGATAGGCAGAAACAGCCAGGCGGTAAGCTGAATATTGCGTTTCCAAATGAAGGTATAAACAATTCATAATAGTTCCCTGTTGAATGTTTATGAGGATATTGGCTAAAGTTAGATAAGTGGATCATGGTAGCAAAAAATTACAGGGGCATCAAGGGCATTAACTTGTAGAACTTTTGTTCATCATCACACTGAATTTCAAGTGTCACTGGCTTAAAAAACCTACACTTAAATGATTTAGGTCATTCAGTGTCAAGAACAGATAAGGATGGCTGTTGTACTTGTTATTACTTTGTGTTGTTCAATTTTTGGTATATTTTTTGCTCACCTGTCACTTTGTGGCAGGGTGAGCTTTTGTGATCGCTTTTCGTCCGGCTTCCGTCCATCATCCGTAAACTTTTACCTTAAATGACATCTCCTCATAAACCACTAAGCCAATTTAATCCAAACTTCACAGGAATGTTCCTTTGGTGGTCACCTTTGAAAATTGTTCAAAGAATTTAATTCCATGCCGAACTCTGGTTGCCATGGCAACCAAAAGAAAAAAACTTTAAATATCTTTTTCTAAAAAACCCAAAGAGCTAGAGCTTAGATATTTGGCATGAAACATCTTCCAAGTTTGTTCAAATAAAAGCTCTGGGGTAAAAATTGGCCCCGCCCCAGCGGGTCATTGATTTTACCTATATGCATATAGTAAAAACTTAAAAAGTCTTATTTTAAAGAACCCAAAGAGCTAGAGCTAAGATATTTAGCATGAAACATCTTATGGGTGTCTATTAAGTTTGTTCAAATAAAAGCCCTGGGGTCAAAATTGGCCCCGCCCCAGGGGGTCATTGATTTTCTCTATGTGCATAATGTGAAAACTTAAAAATCTTCTGTTAAAAAACCCAAAGAGCTAGAGCTAAGATATTTAGCATGAAACATGTTCTAATGGATGTCTACTAAGTTTGTTCAAATAAGATCCCTGGGGGTCAAAATTGGCCCCGCCCGGGGGTCATTGATTTTCCTTGTATGTGTATAGCAAAAACTTAAAAAATCTTTTTTGAAAAAACTCAAATAGCTAGAGTTTAGATATTAAGCATGAAGCATCTTCTAGTGAGTGTCTACAAAGTTTGTTCAAATAAAAGCCCTGGGGTCAAAATTGGCCCCGCCCCGGGGGACATTGATTTTAACTATATGTGTTTAGAAAAAAACTTAAAAAATCTTCTTTTAAAAAACCCAACGACCTAGACCTTAGATGTTTAGCATGAAACATCTTCTAATGGGTGTCTACCAAGTTTGTTCAAATAAAAGCCCTGGGGTTCAAACTGGCCCCGCTTCGGGGGCCTATATACAGGTGAGCGACTTCAGGGCCATCGTGGCCCTCTTGTTTGCATTTGAAATTGTTTTTTAAAATATATATATAATTTCATTATGTTAATTGAGAAATCTTTTAGAATGCCTAAAATAATATAGTTGTAAGGTTGGAAAAGTCCACTTTTTTGTTTCTAATAGTTGAAGCAAATACAAAAAGTTGACATAACACTGTTTTTGCAATATAACTTTGAAAATTTTATTTATATTTCAAATTCATGAATTGAAACATCATATCTTTTATTGATAATTCATGCATATGGGATGGGATATTTTAGGCAAAGAGTGACAAATTTAATATATTTTGGACTGTATTCACATTTTCATTAGATTCAAATAATCTTCAATATTATTAAATAATCCAAAGTAGCAAAACTTAACAATTTCACATGGCTGCTTTTTCAGTTGTAAATATTTTAGTCTTACTTACAGCAGGTCCTCAACAGACAAATGCTACACCCAACACAGGGCCTCCAAGTGCTGTCAACTCTGTAGGACCCCCAGCAGTTCCTCCAGGAATGAATGATGCCCAGCTTCAGAAAGCTTATGCTGCCCTTGGGCTCCCGTATAATGGGAAACAGGCCTCTAGTCTTCAAGCCAATACCAACAGAGCTCCAGTTAACAGTCAAGGTAACCATATAATCTTAAAGCATTAAGACATCCCAACTTCATTGTGGATTATGTGCAGTTATGTTTAAAAATATTAACAAAAATTGAAAAATGCTTAATTATTTAAAACATAATTTAAAATATTGTTATTTCATTTATTTAAAATTTTTATAATGTTCACATTCTTCTATTTTCTTTTATTAGAAAACTGTATTTATCATGCATATGACAATTTTTTTCATGTATATACTTATAGTGAGTTTAGGACTTAACACTACTGGCCAAAGCCCAGCAAGTCAGTTACTGGGCAATCAGAACAACCCCATGAATTCTATATTAAACACAAGCAGTGCTCTGTCTGGTAATGATGGCTTACAAATAATAGCACAGACCAATAGAGGAACTAAAGAATGGCACCAGAGTGTAACACAAGATTTGAGAAACCATCTTGTTTATAAACTGTAAGTATAATAAATAACTGAAAGATTTCTATACTGATATTTTAAGTTATGTATAGACTAAGTATCTTTTGTTACCTCCCTTGATGTTTTATTAACATGCATGAAAATTGACAATATTATGACACTTCAAAAGAAAATATTGCAGACTTAAGTAAACAATCAAAAAAAGAAATAATCTTAGTTAGGAATTTACATAATCCTTTTGAAATTTTGTACATATAAAGCATACTCCACTGAGGTCCCAACAGCCTAAAAATTTAAAATGTAAATTTCTTGCGAAGAACAACTTGGCAACATAACGCAGAAAAATATGCAAAAGATAATTAAGACATCTACTCAGAAATAAATTGGAAATCGATTTTTATACTATTGATAGCCCAATTTGAGTGAAAAGCTTTGCAACACTTTTCAATTTTGGGTCAATTTTCACATTAAAAATAGTTATTCTGGAAAAACAGAGTGAGTGAATGACCTGAATTTTTGCACAAAAGTCTTAGTTGCATTAAATGAAACATTCAACTTTGAAAACATTCAACTTTGAAAAAAAAAATTCAGTCCGCTCATGTCAAAAAACCTAAGTGGAGTTTTAACCAACAGTATTTAATAGATAATAAAAGACAGTCATATTGATTAAAGTTGATTGTCAGTTACGAGGGTTTCTTCTTGTATTAACAGGACATTGAATTGGTGCTGATTTTAGAATATATTCTGCTTTAAATGTGTATAAAAATGTTCTCACAAAAATAGAATTTATTTTTATGTATTGAATATATTGATTTTCAATAAATATAGTTACAAAATGTAAAGAAAATAAATAAAAAACAACTTAAGAAAGCTCATTTTTTTAGACTTGCTGGTTTTAAGGAAGTTTTGTTTAACCAGTTATTGCCATCTTTGGCCTACACAAGTGTCCTGTTGCTTGTAAAGTGAAATTAGAATAAATAACTACAGTATCACATTGGTGTGAAATGTTACGTGAAAAATAAGACATGTAATTAACATACCTTCATACATGTAATTGCATATCTGATGAAATTGTTTATTGTACTTGTAGAGTTCAAGCCATTTTTCCTACTCCTGATCCAGCTGCTCTAAAAGATAGAAGGATGAATAATCTAGTAGCATATGCAAGAAAAGTAGAAGGGGATATGTATGAAACAGCTAATAGCAGGGTAAGTTATTAACATTAATCTTAAAGAGATGGGTGTTTTAATTCAAATCCAATATTTCTTACATCGTATTCAATACAGAAATAATTTTATAAACAATAGCAATACAGATAAAGGAAGACTTAAATATGTATTTAATCTAGTTAATGTTGTACATACAGTTTGTAAAAGGTTGTAGTTTTCAAGTGCATTAAAAGAAAAACAGTCTCTTAATTATATGCAACCTTACATCTCAAATAATATTCCTACTAACTTAAGCATATCAGTTCTCATTATACATTTTAAATATCTTTTTTGCAGGAGGAATACTACCACTTTTTAGCAGAAAAAATTTACAAAATCCAAAAAGAGCTTGAAGAAAAAAGAATTCAACGTCGAGAACAACAGAAACAACAGTTACCTGGCGACGCAACTGGTGCTGGCATCAGACCACAAACCAGTAAGTGTAATACTTTGATGCTGTCCTATATTGTTCATCTTTCATAACGCATCTGTTACTGATTTGTTTGACTACAGAACAGTTTGACAGTTAATTATATATAGTTGTTCGCTGTGGATTAACAGTATTTTCAAATATGAATTATGTAGAGTTTTACTGATTAACTCTGATCTTTCATAGCTCTATGAATTTTAAGGAAAGGCATATGTACTGTTGATATGTGCCTTTTATTTTCTCTTGCCTAGCACTGTTAAAACACACATAAACAGTTTTATTATTAAATCATTAAAAAATACTTTGTCTAACTTTGTGGTTAACATGCATTTGTAATAAGTATTACTTACTCTTAATTGTTGTATTTTACAGATGGTCCTATGTCAAATATTCTATCTACTATTGGTGTACAAGGGTCTGGCAATGACCCATTTGGAAATCAGCCAAATTTGGTGACTCCGAATGTAGGCCCAAGACTGCCAGGGATGGCTGCACCACATCCAAGGTCCACACCTCCTTTGGTATGTGTAATTCTTCTATAATATTACTATTAATTGACATATGACTAAAACAATCATGCTAAGGCATTACTATTTAAATGATGAATGCTTCATGTATGGTGTAGATCAAATGTAGTAATTTAACAGACTTTTTAACTCGAAATAAATCTTGAAAAAGAAAACAATAAAAAATGTTGTCACATCTTTGAGGACGCTTGTGCTTTATTATATCACGTCTGTTTTGTCATATTTGATATATTGATTCTAATTTGAAATTAACCACTGATTTAATAACAATTAGAAATTATCTAAGTATTAAGCAGACAAGTAACAATACAGTGTTGATTGTATATGATGATGTGTATAATTTTATAAGACATGTCCTGCAACAATTTCTTGTTTTTCATAGATGAATATGCCTGGAAATCCAAACCAAATGAATATGGGTTTGAACACTAATCAGTTTGACCAGCTTAATACACGTATGCCTGGTCATGTAATGAACCAGCAACAGTCACAACAACAGTTACAGCCTCATCTTCAGCAGCAACATCAGGCCACTAACCCAAACCTTATGGCCAACAAAGGACCACGTGGTATGTCATCGCCTCAGGTTCATCAACAAGGGGTGTTGGGATCTAGTCAGTCCCAGATTCAGCAGTCCCTTCCAGCCAGCAGTAACCTGGCATCAATGGCTAATCGTTCATCTACGGACACTCTTGTCTCATCAGTTCAGTCATCAATGGCAACATCTTCATCTATACAAACCAGTATTGGCATGGTGAGTTTTCTCTCTTCAGTATGATTGATATGCTGTACAAATGTTAAAATTGATGTAGTTGAACAAAGATGTGTGATTTATGTGAATAAAGCAAGTATGTTTTAGAATAAATAGGAAATATTACACAAGTGTGCTGTTTTGGGAAATCATGTATGTATATATATTAATATGGAATATTGTTGAAAATAACCATATTTTCATTAGTATAGTGACTGAATTTTCATTGGAAAACTTTAATGATTCTACAAATTCGTATGTAATGAATTTTATTGATTCAGAAAAGTAATGTTTTGTTTTATTAGGATCCATTGGCATCATTAAGTGGTCAGGATAAGAAGATCAAGTTAGAAGGCACAATGGATGTAACCACCCAGCCAAACACCTTATCTGAGGTGTTATCATCGCCTAACCCAGTTTCTTCGGAACAGGGACCTACCATGTCAACAACATCTGTAGTCACTTCATTATCATCTTCTGGTGCCATTACAAGCACAGCATCAAATGCCATGGACATCAAAACGGAAATAAAATCTGAAATAAAAACAGAGGTAAGGGCTTTGCCTCTTTTTGGAAGATTATAAACAAAAAAGCTTGACTTGGGGATTTTTTGTCTTTGTTGAAAAATGCTTTTAATAATGTCCAAAAGTATCTCTAGAGATATTGACTCCATATCCTTAAGCTTTGATTTATTTAGACTTCCATATTTTGTTTGTTACAATATGAAGGAAGTTTTACCTTTAATGTTAAAAGATTTCACAGGATGACCTGCAAACAGATTCAGTCGTTGTTTTTGCTGTTCTGGAAAAACAGTATGTTGTCACAATTCTCCGGGGAAAAAAAATCTAAGTTCAAGTAGCATTAGCAATTTTAAGGCAAGAGAAGTGGACACAAATAGCAATAGCTATGACGTAAGTCAGTCAGCCTGTTTCTACCATATCCTCTCTATAACACTTAAATCTTGGCTCAAATGTTCACATTAGTGAGGCGACATGTAGAACCTATGCCAAAGCTGTGCTGTCACAAGGTCAGTGTCACAGTTGGTCAGATGTTCATCTTGAGTAATATCACAAATATTTTTTAATGGACCTGTATATTGTGTGTGAAAGAGATATTAGAGGCTATTATTTCCTCTGTAAAATTTCTATTTTTTTAGATGGTGAACAAATATGGAATCCATTGGTTTCTTGCTATATTTTGAACATTTTAAACAAAGTGTTATTATATTGTCTGGTGTGTTGTAGGTAAAACAGGAGCCTGGAATGATGGATATCAAACAAGAGATTCCCAGTGTTGATTCAGGAGCTGTCACAACGCCTAAAGCAGAGCCAACAGATGGGAACGATGATGTCAAACCAAGTCCGATGGACACAAGTCAGACTAGCACAACACCAGTCCAGTCTCCTGCGCCTCAAAAACCTAGAGCAAGAAAAAGTATGATAGTTTTATGTCAGTTTGATTCTTTCCAGACGAGCATATCATTCTTCATTGAATTGAAAATTAAATATGCTTAGTTTAAAGAACTATAGTATATCTAAGCATATTTTATAATGAATTTAATCTTTATAAAGTTAAGTGTCCTGTTTTTGACTGAACTAACTCATTTAACTTCATTCAACTATGATATAATAAATAGAGGATATTGAATGAGTGTATGTTTAATACTTTATTTATTGAACGAGTTGAATAAAATCATATTATGCGAGCATAATAGTTTTATTCAAAAGTTCAATAAATTTAGTATTGAATCTACACGAATATAATATTCTATTTATCAGATATATAAAAAAAAGAACAGTAAACTGTTAAAAATAGCCATTTTAACTGATGGGCCTATAGTGTAACGCTAACATTAGCGCGCTTTAAGGCTATGTTTATATATAGTGCAAATGACATCTCATCAAAGTGTTATTACACTAGTGTTATATTGTTTTTATTAAATGGCTTTATTATACTCCTTCGCCGCGATTTATGTGATAAGATGTTTTATAAATTGTTTTATTTCTACAGTATTTAAACCTGATGAGTTGAGGCAGGCTTTGATGCCAACATTAGAGAAGTTATACAAACAAGATCCAGAGTCATTGCCATTCCGTCAACCAGTAGATCCTGTTGCCTTACATATACCTGTAAGTCACGTACATAAGTACATAGTTTTATATTTTGTTGCTTGTATATCATGTAGAGATTAACCAGGCTTTAACAATTTTGCCACAGCTTATAGTTGTTCTAGTTTTAATTTCTTAGTTTTCACTCACCTTAGCATTGTGATTGTGAAATGTCTGTCGTTTGTTGTTGTTTACAATCTCTTTAAACAACATTTACTCCCAAATCATGAGATTTTGAATAAACTTCACTGGCATGATCTGTAGGTGGTCTCCTTAGAATTTGATAAATAGTAAGTCTGATGCATGAATAGGTGCAAAAACTAGGCAAAAAATCTTATTTCAAGTATAAGACTATAAGTATTTGGTATGTTGATTTGTTCATTGGGTCTTTACAAAACTTATCAGTTATACCCTTAAAGACCTGAAATATTTAGCATGAAATAGCATAAAGGTCACTGCTAAAGTATATACATGTAGTTCCTTGTGTAAAATGGCCTACCTCAGGGTCACTTTTGCTTAGGCTTAGAATTACTTTTAACCAATTTTCTCTGCAGGTTCTAGATCAAGAGCTAAATATGTATTAACATGTCATTATCGACTGAGTTTCTAAAATTGTATAATAATGGGTCAGAAATTGTTCAGACTGCTGTAACATTTATCTCCTTTCATTTTTTCTCAGAGATAGTAATATTGAGCCTGTTGTTTAAAAGTCCTTTCTTTACCTTAGTGTTGTATTCTCTTAATACAAATTAACATCAGTGGGGATAAAAAAAGAAGACCAAATAAGGTTCATCAAACAGTTGCTTTGGTTATTTTGCTGGTAGCCAAGTTCCATTATTCACCTATTGTTACCATGATTATGTCCATTTGCGAAAAAAACAGATTTATTTTTTTGGCATTTATTTGTTATTATTGATGTAAATATAAATTTGAATGTAAGGTCTCCACTGTCCATTTAACAAGTCTGTGGTGGCTAATCCTATGTACTCAATAAAAATAAGTTTTATAATGTCTTATTGATTACAGAAGAAGGGAAAATTGATTTCGAGTGTCATTCAGGTGAGCGTCCACGGACCTTTTTTTTATATGTCATGAATGTATTGTCATAACTTTCAAGGTGTCCTATATGTCATATATAAGCACCTTCGTAACGGAGTTTAAGGACTCGGGGTACAAAATATTTTGAAGAGATGGGGATGTTTCTAATGTTGATGTTTTGTTGTTATTATTATGCCCCCATTTCGAAGAAAAGGGGGTATATTGCTTTGCACTTGTCGGTCCGTCGGTCCGTAGACCAAATGGTTTCCGAGTGATAACTAAAGAACCCTTAGGCCTAGGAACTTCAAACTTGGTATGGTGATTGGTCATGACAAGTAGATGACCCCTATTGATTTTGGGGTCAAGGGGTCAAAGGTCAAGGTCACATTGACCTTGTAAGGAAAAACGGTTTCCGATCAATAACTAAAGAACCTTAAGGCCTGAGGACTTCAAACTTGGTATGGTGATTGGTCATGGATCAGTAGATGACCCCTATTGATTTTGGGGTCAAGGGGTCAAAGGTCAAGGTCAACATTGACCTTGTAAGGTAAAACGGTTTCCGATCAATAACTAAAGAACCTGAAGGCCTAGGAACTTCAAACTTGGTATGGTGATTGGTCATGATTAGTAGATGACCCCTATTGATTTTGGGGTCAAGGGGTCAAAGGTCAATGTCACATTGACCTTGTAAGGAAAAACGGTTTCCGATCAATAACTAAAGAACCTTTAGGCCTAGGAGCTTCAACTTGGTATGGTGATTGGTCATGATCAGTAGATGACCCCTATTGATTTTGGGGTCAAGGGGTCAAAGGTCAAGGTCACATTGACCTTGTAAGGAAAAAACGGTTTCCGATCAATAACTAAAGAACTTTAAAGGCCTAGGAACTTCAAACTTGGTATGGTGATTGGTCATGATCAGTAGATGACCCCTATTGATTTTGGGGTCAAGGGGGTCGAAGGTCAAGGTCACATTGACCTTGTAAGCGAAAAACGGTTTCCGATCAATAACTAAAGAACTTTTAGGCCTAGGAACTTCAAAGTTGGTATGGAGATTGGTTATGACCAGCAGATGACCCCTATTGATTTTGGGGTTAAGGGGTCAAAGGTCAAGGTCACATTGACCTCTTGGGTAAAAACGGTTTCCGATCAATAACAAAAGAACCCTTAGGCCTAGGGACTTCAAACTTGATATGGTGATAGGTCATGATCAGTAGATGACCCCTATTGATTTTGGGGTCAAAGGTCAAGGTCACATTGACCTCTTAGGTAAAAACGGTTTCCTATCAATAACTAAAGAACCCTAAGGCCTAGGAACTTCAAACTTGGTATGGTGATTGGTCATGACCAGCAGATGACCCCTATTGATATTGGGGTTAAGGGGTCAAAGGTCAAGGTCACATTGACCTTGTAAGCGAAAACGGTTTCCGATCAATAACTAAAGAACTTTTAGGCCTAGTAACTTCAAAGTTGGTATGGTGATTGGTCATGACCTGCAGATGACCTTTTGATTTTGGGGTCAAGGGGTCAAAGGTCAAGGTCACATTGACCTTGTAGGTAAAAACGGTTTCCGATCAATTAACTAAAAACGCTTAGGCCTAGGAACTTCAACTTTAGTATAATGATTGTTCGTGACCAGCAGATGACCCCTATTGAGTTTTGGGTCAAGGGTCAAAGATCAAGGTCACATTGACCTTGTAAGTAAAAACGGTTTCTGATCAATAACTTAAGAACGCTTAGGGCCTAGAACTTCAAACTTGGCATGGTGATTTGTCATGACCAGCAGATTACCCCTATTGGATTTTTGAGATCAAGGGGTCAAAGGTCAAGGTCACATTGACATTGTAAGTAAAAACTATTTCTGATCAATAATTAAAGAACGCTTCGGCCTAGGAACTTCAAACTTGGTATGGTGATTGGTCATGAGCAGCAGATGACCCCTATTGATTTTAGGGTCAAAGGTCCTCAAGGTCACATTGACGATGTATGTTAAAAACGGTTTCCAATCAATAACTAAAGAACCCTTAGGCCTAGGAACTTCAAAACTTGGTATGGTGATTGGTTCATGACCAGCAGATGACCTATTGATTTTGGGGGTCAAGTGGTCAAAGGTCAAGGTCACATTGACCTTGTAGGTAAAAACGGTTTCTGATCAATTAACTAAAAACGCTTAGGCCTAGGAACTTCAAACTTTGTATGATGATTGGTCGTGACCAGCAGATGACCCCTATTGAGTTTTGGGTCAAGGGTCAAAGGTTAAGGTCATGACCAGTAGATACTTGATAACCCTTATTAATTGTTTGATCACTGGGTCAGAAGTCATGCATAATAACCTTATAACATGACTTATTGGCTGCTGATAGGGGGCATACATGTTTTACAAACATATCTTGTTTTGAAAGTAGTACCTATCCATAAAATCCTAACATGCCATGCACCAATACAGACTATTTCCTCTTGCACTTTCATCTGTTTAACTAACATACCTTTTCCATTTCTAAATATTGCCCTTTGCCTTTGAAAATAAGTTATGTATGGTCTTTCCTCACCATATATGATCTGTCAAAGTGTATTTTTCAAAAGAAATGATGGGTGCTGAAATTGTTTTTAATAATGGAGAGTATATGTTAAAAGATAAGAGTTAAGGGAAAATGCTAGTGTCATTATTATAGTACAATGCATGTTTGTTTCCAGTAAAAGTTTCAAGCTAGTTATGTATTTCACTCTCCTCATGTATAATTGTTTATCTTTAAATAATATGTAGTTACTGCAGCAACATATGCCATACATATTTAAACATTTTTTTTATCAGCAATCTAATTATTTCCAAATTTGAACATACATGTAGTTGTAGTCTTCTGTCAGATTTCTTGTATTTTTCGTTATAATCTGAAATATTTTCTGATTTCTCTTTGCTTTCCTATTTAGGAAGGTTTTTTTTTCCGGATAATGATAACATTTGGTGTTTGTACAGTTCTACATTTTATCAATTGAAATGCATATTAAGAATTTGAGAATTTATACCTTCAAATATCTAGTATAAAGTATGACCTTATTTGAAATTAATTGGTCATAATACCTTATGATCACAAGATTTTATGGCATTCCAAATTGTTGTGTATTTCAGGATTACTATGAAATAGTTAGAAAGCCAATGGATCTATCTACAATTAAACGTAAGCTGGATACGGGACAGTACAAGGATCCATGGGAGTACGTAGATGATGTCTGGCTAATGTTTGACAATGCATGGGTATACAACAAAAAGTCATCACGAGTTTATAAATATTGCACTAAGGTTTGTAACATTTTTCTTATTGGAAAAAACTTTCCTTTTGTGACAAGTTCTAAATTAATCTAATTAAATAATAAAAAAAACCTAAAAATAAATGGCCCATACCAGAGTAGTATTTTAATTTTTATTTTGCTCTACTGATTACTGTCTAACAAAGACCTTCAATATAATTGAAAATATAAGATTACATCATTGACATCATAATCACATGTACAAAATATGGTAGATGATGGTCACATGAATAAGGTTGTTGACCTTGAAGCCAGTTGCCCTAAACAGCTGTGGGTTTGAATCCTGTCAGGGACTTTTGATTTTTACATTTAAGCAAACTATCCTGCAAGCTTGCAGAATGTTGGTGGTTCTACTTTTGTGCCTGAAAAAAGGCACAGAAAGGCACCTGAGTACTTCCTCCACCTCTTTACTCTTTACTTGAAAGTCCCCATATGACCTCTACTGTGTTGTTGTAACATATAACTCGGGGGAAAAAATCAATCTAACTCCTTGGATAAACCAGGATATTTTTAAACAAAGGCAAATGCAAGAAACAATTAAGTTTGCATGTATTGTTAATTGACCTTCAAATGTTTCATGTTCCTAGATATAATCAATGATTTACTGTTGTGGTCATCTTATTATTGATGCTTTAAATGAATTTATAGCTGAAAACATACCAATGTTTATCCAATTAATATTTGTCACAATTTGTAAGCCCCCTTTGTTTCTTATTTTCATGTTATACATAAGATAAAAGAGCAAAGTATATCAATAGTTATAACATTTGATTTGACAGTTATCAGAAGTATTTGAGCAGGAGATCAACAGTGTAATGGTGTCACTGGGCTACTGTTGTGGTATTAAGCTGTCATTTAGTCCGCAGGTGCTCTGTTGCTATGGTAAACAACTGTGCACTATTGCAAGAGAAGCAGTATATTACAGTTATCAAAACAAGTAAGATTTCATCAAATTTAGTATTGTGTATTTGTCACTAATTTTAGATGATATTTGATCGTTTTAGAGTGAGTAACTTTATATTTTAAGCTTTTGTAAACCAAGGATGGGAATAAACAATTTCTTCCATGAGTTTCTTTTCCCTTTCAAGCAAATTTCACAGCTAATTGTAACAGCGCCGAGGCACATGCATTCAGCCATTGTCTGGATTTTGTGATTTGATTGTTCTTAACAGAATTATGACATGTTTATTTTTTTCTCACATGATTATGTAGTATTGGCAGAAATGCTGTGACAACTATATTATCTTAAAATTGTTTGAAATATGTTAACTTTCAAATGGTTCTTTTTTTAGAGGTATGTGTTATATTATTTTTCTGAACAAATCTTAATTTAACTTGTTTAAATTAGCATATGAATGAAAACCATACTTTAAAAATTTAACCATAAGCATTTGTATGTCAAACTATTATTTTAACTGGTTTGTCAGTATTATTAGAAAAGTTACTGTTCAGAGATTGAAAGCTATGTTCACATTATCTCATGACTTTACAGGAAAAAGGAACTTTTGTCTGATAAATACACGTACTGCGAGAAGTGCTTTCTAGAGATACAGGGTGATCAAGTTGAACTTGTTGATGACCCAACTCAGCCTACTGTGTAAGTGTAGTTTTTATCCTTCTATAAAAATGTATCATTTGGGGAAACATTGGGATAGGTACAGGTAAATTGTACAGAATATTTTCTGTAAAGCAGACTCTGTTAATTACAAGAAGGGTACACATTGCAGATACTAAGCATAATTTAAAAAATATGGATATTACCATTAGAAGGGTAAACATGCTTGTGTGCACGCACATTTGAGTGCGGCAAAACATGAGTGTGTGTGATGATGTTTTGAATGTAGTGATAAACAGCATCCACTAGCTGGCATTTAGTGAAGAAAATCTAATTTCAGTCAGTATGGAAAGTTAATAAAAAAATCCAAGTATTGAACATTATTGATTTATCTTGTAAATTGTTTTGAAAAAAATTAAATACAAGTACATAAATTACATGTTTTGTTGTAATTTTATTCATAAGCATTAGCTACCTTATTTCAGTAATATTTAATAAAACATTTTATACTCCTGTAACTTTACATAGATTATATAAGATATGAAAGAATTTTGTTGAGTATAGAGGAAAGAAGTTAAATATTTTGTTATGCCTGTAATTAACAGATGATATATATGTAACAGAAATGTATTCATGTTTTTAGGAAAGTACCAAAAGATCAGTTCACAAAACTTAAAAATGATGTGCTAGAAATGGAACCGTAAGTAGATTTTTAGCTCGACTTTTCTATGAAAAGGGGAGCTATCCTACTCGCCCCGGCGTCGGCGTTGGCGTCACACCTTGGTTAAGTTTTTCGTACCACCCCACTTTATTTCAGAAGTATTACAAGTATGGCTTTGAAACTTACCATACTTGTTCACCATCATAACCTCCATCTACAGACAAGAGTACATAACTCTGTCAAGGTTTTTGACAGAATTATGGCCCTTTTTGACTTAGAAAGTGTATTGAGCTTGGTTAAGTTTTTTGTACCACCTCACTTTATTTCAAAACCATTGGAGGTATTGCTTTGAAACTGGACCATACTTGTTTACCATCACGACCTTCATCAACAGACAAGAGGACATAACTCTGTTCAGGTTTTTGACAGAATAATGCCCTTTTTGACTTAGAAAATACATTGAATATGGGTAAAATCCACTTATTGCCTTAACCCTTTGAGATATTGCTTTGAAACTTTTAATGCTATTTCACATCATTACCCCCATCTGTACGCAAGAGAAGGTAACTCTGTCAAGGATTTGTTTTAAAAATTAAGGCCTTTTATCGACTTAGAATCTTGGTTAAGTTTTTAGTACCAGTCCACTATTAATACTATTAAATTTATTTAAGGCTCAACTCAGTTTTTTTTTCTTTCTTACCAGCCCTCTTTTGACTTAAACATTTCAAACTTTGCTGCAGTGTTCAAGGGTATCACACAATTCAGTAAAATAATTCTTTACTAAATATCTTAATGCTCATGGCCATTGTTCACTTTAAAAATACAGAGATTCTTGTATTGCCTTTTACTGCAAAAACTTTTTTTATTGGCAAGCAATAAAAAAGTCGAGCGCGCTGTCTTACGGACAGCTCTTGTTTTGGATGTTGTTTTGTTTCAATTATTTAGAAGTCAGGAATAGATAGAATAGATAAAATACTATTTATATTAAGTTACATGGTACTCGAGGGTAATTTATTGATACATTTGGATGAGAGCTCTTGATTTGTCAGTCTTTTGTCTGTACATGTATTTATCTTAACAAAACTTGCACTGTATTGTTCAGCATATGAGATTGATGCCCCCCACATGCTGAAGGGTCAAATAGATTTGCCTATGTTTTGCTGTCTGCTTTCTGTCTGATCACTGATAAAGCATTGGAAAATGGAGGGCCGGCATTCATGACCTATTACCCTGTCTAATTTTTGGTATTTGAACAAGTAACTAAATTTACTGTCCTGTCTCTTAGTGGTATAAAAAAAGAGATACAGAAAATACAAACTTAGGTTGCTTGTAATACTGTATTCCAATAATTTAATTTTGTAAATGAAAAAAACAAAAAAAAAAACAACTAACAAATGTTGTTCACAGTGTATATGTATTATATTTTGTAGGTTTGTTGATTGTGATGATTGTGGAAGAAAACTTCATAAAATTTGTGTGCTACATTTTGAACCTATCTGTAATAATGGGTAAGTGAAAAGAAGCATAATTGAATTTGAAATAATTGTCAGTCATCTATAAGTTTATATGTAATGGTAAATTTGCTTCTGTTTGTACATCTAAATAAATGAATTAGATATCGCCTAAGAATTTAAACCCAATGCCTTGGACTGTTACTATATGATTGAACTTGTATAAATGTTATAGCAAATTTGATTTCATTGTTTTTGTATCTTATAAGAGATATTGTATTGTGCAGTAATTAATACTTTATTGTATTTTTCTAGGTTTACATGTGAGAATTGTTTAAAATCTAAAGGAATGAAAAGAAAAGAGAACAATAAGTATTGTGCAAAAAGTAAGTAAAACATATTTTACTTTGAAAATTGAATATTTTAGTTTCTTGAAAGTTTTGCTTTCAATTTGAGTAAATGATTTGACTGATAAGCTGTAAAAGGATTTTAATGTAGCTATATTTTCAGTTGTATTTATAAGTCTTCAAATTTTGTATTTGAAGTATCCTTTAAATAAACTGATACATCATGTAAAGGAGTTACTGCTTACATGTAATGTAATTACACTTTTTTTCATGATTAAAGCATTAATATCTTAAATGGAAGGTTTTTTCACCCAGTGTTTGCAGATTTATTCTGTATTCCTCAAAACCTTCACTGTTAGTTTTCACAGCATTATGTATAAATATATCTGCTATCGATTGTTCATATACTTGTTTATGCTTACTAATGTGCCTTTTCTTGAAAATGAAGTTTTTGAATATGAAAGAATAGGGAAAAGTAAATATTCTTACAAACATGAGAACTGAAATTTGTTAGTAAAGTTGGTATATTGATTATTCCAGGATTACCCGGTTCAAAGTTAGGCAATTATTTAGAGAATCGCATCAACACATTCTTAAGAATGAAGGATGCAGGTGCTGGTGAGGTGTCTATAAAAGTGCTATCTAGTTCAGACAAATTAGTTGAAGTCAGACCTGGCATGAAAACTAAGTAAGTTACCAAAATATTTTCATATTATTTTTTTACTTGCATGTACAAGTTATCATAACATGTTAAGTCTGCATGTTCACATTTCATTCCGGCCAAGAGTCATTTCTGAATAAAGGATAAATTCAGGGTGATTGTAAAAAGTTATTTCCTTTTGTGCAGGATCTTGTTCTGTTTTTGCTAGATTTCATCTGAAAATATTTAAAAAGTGTTGCAGAATAAAAGAAGTAAAAAAAAATTAAAAAACTAATAACATCTGCATAGAATTTTAAATAATCTGATTATTATATAATAGTACTATGATGATCAACAAAATATTGATGAAAAGTGATGAGTTGTGTAACAGTGGACAATAATAAAAAAAAAAACATGTTTAATTGGGTATGAATTGACCAAAAGTAGAAACAGTTGTAAACATTTTTTTTCTCACAAAGTTTCTGGTTTTCAAGCAGTTTTGTTAGGTTTTATAATCAGACTTGTGTATGTTAGATGCTTTCTTAATGTGAATGTTAGGAGATGCTGTTGTAATGTTTTGAAAATTCTTGAATCCATTTGCTTCAAGGGTCCTCCATCAGGGGTAAAATAAAACCCCTGGATCCAAATTTTGTACTTTTGCAGCCCCTAATCCCCTTAGATAAAACTAAACATTTTCTTCTGAATTACAGATTTGTTGACAATGGAGCTTTCCCTGAACAATTTCAATACAAAGCAAAGTCAATGTTTGTATTTGAAGAGATAGATGGGACTGATGTGTGCTTCTTTGGTATGCATGTCCAGGAATATGGCTCAGAATGCCCTTTTCCAAATACCAGGTATGCTTCACATTTGTTAAAACTTTATTTTCTAGGGATATGACAAAGAATTATTCTGTAAATGGCTTTTTTTATGGGGAATAAAAAGCTTTATTTTTGTGATTATTCTAGTAAAGAAGAGTTCAAAAGGATAATGTATGATTTTGTCTTTAACAAATAATTGTACGGTTTATATGTTTTAAAAATGTTATATTTCAGACGAGTGTACATCTCTTACCTAGACAGTGTACATTTCTTTCAACCTCGGCAGCTTCGTACAGCAGTTTATCATGAGATTCTTATCGGCTACTTAGAATATGTTAAATCCCTTGGTTATGTTTGGGCTCATATCTGGGCGTGTCCTCCAAGCGAAGGGGATGATTATATATTTCATTGCCATCCCCCAGAACAGAAAATTCCAAAACCCAAACGACTTCAAGAGTGGTATAAGAAAATGTTAGATAAAGCACTCATTGAAAGAATAGTAATAGATTATAAGGTATGTGCTTTTTCTACTTTGTTAGATTTTCAGTTGTAAATTTTTTGAATAATTTTTTATAGCAAATATATGCATTAGTTATTTTATACATAAAGATTTTTTTTGTTACAATTGACCTTTAGGATATTCATATGAATAATTAACCTTCAGTTATTTTGAGCCTTTTGCTGCAATGGTGTCCAAATTTTGTTTTTAACTACTGTATATTTGCTTGGCTTTTTGTTATAAATCAACTTCATTTCAGCTTTGTTTCAAGTTACAATCCATTTATTTTAAGATTTTACTTATTCCTCAGAAATATGTTATTAATAGTCTATCACTGAAGGGATATTGGTGATTACTGCTATCCAGGGACACCGGTTAGAAAGTATGCAGAGATGTAACTTAAAATGTATTGAAATTTATGTAAAAACCAGACAAAAAAAAACAAATGAAATTTTGGGCGAGATAAAGATGTAAAAAAAGGGAATTATTTTAGTAAGCACTTCATTACATTGTTAGCATAACAAATGCATCATGCTAATTGTTGTTCTTTAAAGGATATATATAAAGACTCATCAGAAAATGGTGTACGTGAAGTGACTGACCTGCCATACTTTGAGGGTGATTTCTGGCCGAATGTTCTTGAGGATATCATTAAAGAACAGGAGGAAGAAGAAAAGAAAAAACGAGAAGAAGAAGAAGCTGCTGCGGCTGAAGCGGAAGGGTCAGTTGGTGCTGATGAAATTGAAGAATCAACTGCAGTGGTAAATTAGAAATATTTGCTTTCTTATATTTCTTATTGAGTTTTTGTAATGTTAGTGATGAAAAAAGTGAGTGGACCGTTACAATTTTTTTTTTACCTTAAATGGAAAAATTATATTCATAATTTAATTACATCAAAAAAGTTTAGATTGTAACATCTTATATTTAAATGGACTGCTAAAACACTCTTCTGGAACACTGAGAAAGGTAATATATGTTTCAAGATGAAAATCATGTATGTGCAAATTCAATTGACAGATATATGTTCAGCTGTATGTAAATATTGTAGAATTCTTCGCAGGATGCCCAAGGCAAGAAGAAAGGCAAAAGTCAGAAAAAGAAAAATAACAAAAATAAGAACAATAATCGTAAGGCTAACGGCAAGAAGCCTGCTCACGGTGGAAATGATCTCACAGCCAAATTATACTCTACCATGGAGAAACATAAAGAGGTATTGTATCACTGATTTTTCTGATATAAACTGGAAGTTTGAAAATTGAAGAATAATCATTTCTTTGATTAGAGGAATCAATTGCTTTAATTTTACCTTTTTCTAATGATTAACTGCATCAGTAAACTTATGAAAATTTATATATTTTTGAACCTTTTCCTAAGTATTCTGTTGTTTTGTTCAACAGGTTTTCTTTGTTATTCGTCTTCACACTCAACAAAGTGCTAACCATCTGCCCCCAATCAATGATCCTGATCCTCACATGAGCTGTGAATTAATGGACGGTCGTGATGCACTGCTTACACTTGCTAGAGACAAACATTATGAATTCTCATCTTTACGGCGAGCCAAATATTCCTCTATAGCTTTGCTGTACGAGCTGCATAATCAGGGAAAAGAGAGTTTTGTGTACACATGTAACACTTGCGAGGCCCAGGTGGAAACTAGGTGGCATTGTACTGTATGCCAGGTATGTCTTCATTTCAATTTTCTTTCTCTTTAATCAGATACATTTAAATTATTAGTGCTTGTATCCATTTACCTAGCCTTTAAAATACAATTATTTTATTGCTGGTTATTATCTTAAAATTAATTGATTACCAAGAAAGGAGACTTCTAAAATAGGTTGCCTATTCATAGTGATATATTACTCTTGATCAGCCAATACTTAGATAAGAGGCTTTGCTATTCTTTCTAAGAACCATCTACAAATTACTTGTACACAAAGATTTAACAATATTCTTGTCATTTTCTATGTTATGAGACTTTATGTAGTTTTTACACTGTCTGCAAACCATTTGTTTCATTTTTTAGTTTAATTAAACTTTTGATTTGATACAGAATTTCTGTCTTAGAGTCGTAAATATAACAGTGAGGAAAATCAATATTTGTTGGAATAAAAGGGAGAATGTTTGTGCTAATAAATGTACATGTAAATACATCTTGATAGAAGGATGCCTTTTAATAAACAATATTATTCTTTTGACATACAATGTATAATAAATCTTTTCTATTTTTAGCGTACTTTCGGGATTATTATAAATAAATCTTACTAGTATTGTTTCTTTAAGACATCAGATCAAGATAATTTTTAATAGCAAAGTCAGTTTTGTCATTAAAGAATTAGTATTTTTCTAGAATTGCTCATTTTAGACTGTGAATATAAATTGTGTATTCTTGAGGCAATAAAAAAATGCAAATGAAATGACCATAATTATTCTTTTCACATTACAGGACTTTGACTTGTGCAACACATGTTACCACAAAGATGGTCATCATCACAAAATGGACCGTCTCGGTTTTGATCTCGATGATGGGACATCATCCGGAGATAAACAAGATCCTCAGGAAAATCGCCGTCAATCTATTCAGCGGTGCATTCAATCATTGGTTCATGCATGTGGTTGTAGGGACGCTAACTGTCGCCTGCCTAGTTGTCATAAGATGAAACGTGTTGTGGCACATACTAAAGTATGTCGCAAAAAGACTAACTCGGGTTGTCAGATTTGTAAACAACTTATTGCTCTGTGCTGTTATCATGCCAAACATTGTAATGAACAAAAGTGTCAAGTGCCATTCTGTCTTCAAATAAAGCAAAAGTTGCGACAACAACAGTTGCAAAATAGGTTTCATCAGGCACAGCTTATGCGAAGACGTATGGCTACCATGCAGATGGGTCAGAATTCTACACCAGCCATCTCTCAGGCAAGTGCTGCACCAACACCACCCATGTCTGGAGGTGGAGGTAAATCAGCTGGCGGTCCTCCACCTGCAGCTATGGCTGCAGCTTTAGAAGCACAGGAGGCAGCTCAGAGGCAAGCAGGAAGCATGGGTAAACCTGGAATTGGTGCAATGCCTCCTCCTAAAGCCAAACCACAAGTCACAAGTGTAGGTGTTATGCCACAACCAAGTATGACTCAACAGTGGTCACAACCAGGTCAACAGATGGCTCCACAAAAGCCTCAACCTCCTCCAATACCACAGACCATGGCACAATCTACTTTACCCCAAAATTTCCAGCAGAATCAACCGGGTATGGCTCAGATGAGACCCATGCAACAGATACAGCGCATGCCACAGAATCCAGGTATGGTGAACATGAATCCTGGTGTAGATATGAATCCAGCAATGAATGTCAATAGACAAATGCTACAAAGACCACAAGGCCAAGGTCAAGGAGCACCTAACGAGGCCCTTGAGCAACTTCTTCGTACATTAAAGTCTCCAACATCACCTCAACAACAACAGCAGGTGATTTCTATTCTCAAGGCGTATCCACAGTTGATGGCAGCTTTTCTGAAACAGAGGAATCCACAAGCTGGAGGGATCAGTAATCAAATGCCAACTCGGCCACCAAGTCAACAAATTGGTATGCCAAACATGCCCCAAAACCAATCAATAACTCCACAGCAGCAGGAATTACTGTGGCAGCAACGTATGAGGCAACAACAGCAACAGCAGCAGCAACAACAACAACAACAACAGATGGGTCAGCATCAACAAATGGGTGGCAACCAATTTAATGCTCCATTTAACCAAGTGCAACAACGAAGTCAAATGCAGCCATATGGGCAGCCGAGATTCCAAAACGACACAATGCAGCAGTATCAGAACTCAAACCACCAAATGATGCAACAGGTTCAACAACAACAGGCACAATTAAAACAACAAATGGTGGGTGTGGCAGGGGGCAAGCCTGTTAGTCCCCAGCAGATGCTGTCCCAGCAAAACGTTAACTCTAATTTAATGCAACAGGTCCGATCACCCCCATCATCAACATTACATCAGACTGTTCGTTCGCCACAGCCCACCCCATCACCACGCCAGCAGCTCAATCCGTCGCCACGTCAACCCCAAATGTCACCCCATCACATACCTCCGAACCAGTCACCACACCCTAATATGCAGGGTGCTGGTGCACCCACAGACTATAATCAAATAAACTCGGATCAGGTGATGTTACCCCAGTTACAATCTCATAATAGTGTGCCTCAAGTGCAAAATACAGGACTTGATATAGGACGTAGTTTACCCCAGGACACTGAAGTGAATCAGCTGGCTCCACAAGACCAGTTATCAATGTTTGTGGATACGTTGTAGCAGGAGTGATACTAGAGTGTGCATAAATTAATTCTATATATATAACTGTGTTAACTTAATTAGTTGTTCAAGGATTAACAGACATAGAGTCTGTTGAAATGTGTGTGATTTTTTTTTTGTGGAATAATTTAAGACTGATAGATATTTCTTGTTTGTCTAATGTAAAAAGTAAGATATATAGAGATTGTTTCCATTGATTTTTTTCAGTTTTCATTTTGTGTTCCCAGACTTGAACAAAAAAATGTGTATATGTCTTTAATAAGAGTGTATGTATGTATAGGTTCATTACAACAAAGTCTGTGAGAAATGTATAAAAGAAAATTATATTTTAGTTACTAAAGTGTACAGAAAATTTTCATTTAAAAGAAAGTCCATTTTTATAAATATGTCATATCATAAATGTATGATTATTAATGCTGTATTCGTACATTCTCAGATCAACCATTTCCAGCATCCATCACTGCAAGCCATCAGTTGTTTGTTCCCCCGACATTCATTCATTTATCTATTTCCACATTGCTCATTATTACTTCAGTGTAGATAGATTAATATACTTTGTTTATTTGTATGGTTTTATTAAAATAAAACAAATACTGCTTTAACTAAAACAGGATTATGACTAAAACTATGTATGTCCATAAATTGTTTTTTTTCCCATTCTGAAAACTTACTATTTTTCGATATATTTTTTGTTCTGAATCTAAATTTTTCATTGGTTACATATAATTGTACAGAAATTCCATATTATATCTCTTGAGTTGATGGGAATAAAGTTACTGTGTCTCTTATTATATACTGTTGAAAAACTAAACAGTATTTCCTGCATTAAAGATTTCTCTACAGGTTTTATCTTTGTTCGTAGTAAGGGTCGAGGATGCTAAATGATACTTAAGTTTTTTTTATATGCTGTAATGTGGATTAGTTTTGAGATAAGAAAGGTTTTTATAGCAGCCAAGTCTGTGATTGTTGCAGTCCTGATTAATTTATAAACTAACATTTTATTCCAGCATTTCGATGCAAGATTGGTTTATTTTTTTTTTGTAAATGTTATATCTATGTAATGTTTGTAAAAGAAAAGAACTATAGATATATACCTATATGAATGTGTTTAACACGGTGATTTACTATGACACGAGAAACAGGGTCTTTTTAAAGCTACAATTTAATTTTTATATGCATTTTTTCTTTTCATAAAAAGCTAAAAGAAGTAGAAAAAATAGTTTGGTGCAATATGAGTTTAAGTATCCATATTACAAATAATACTTATTAGAAAAAAAAAATATTTCTTGAACTACCCCAAGTTGATCTTGGTTACTGTACTTAGAAGAAAAAATTGAATCTGTGATTGAATTCTCTTTAGTTGCCCCGTATCTAAAGCTAAGTCTGTTTTTTTCCTGTCATACTTTGTAAGTAAATTGAAGGGAAGAGAAAAAAACACTGGTTCCTTTATTTCTAAATTATTTATATTTCCAACATTTTTATCGTTAGAAATAACGGAACCAGTTCTTTTTTTTTTGTTTTGTTTTTTTCATTGTAGCCCTGTTGACCTGTTAACCAAAGGACCCATATAGGGGTTTTGATTGTTTGTAAAGCTTTTGTATTTTTGTCAAGATTTCACATTACGTCGGGAGTGCTGATGGTCACTTGCAAATAATGTAAAAAAATAAACATTACATATTATAAAAAAAATCATTTTGTTTTATTATTTTGCTCAATTGCTAATTGAATGCTAGTTAATGTAAAGTATCTGTATAAAATACACTTGAAAGAAAAATTACCAAGTCTTGATTTTACTATACAAAGTCTTCATTGGACTATATGTTTGTTTTGGCGTGATAACCCTGTGTAGTAACTTGATTATAAGCTTTACATGATGATTTTCTATGCCTAGATTTGAACTGTTTAAGGAGATTTTCAGCTGGTGGTCCATGAAGCCGGTAATAGTTTTAATATGCTGGTGCTATTATAGGCTTGTAATTTTCACACCTAGCATTCATTATTGATAGGAATCTCTTTGTCTATTTGAACAAGTTGGTTATATATAAAGTTACACCCATGTATATGTTTTAAAGTGAAATTATGATTTTTTTCCCACTGTTTGGTTGAACAAGTATTTTATTTCAAGAGATTGACTTTAATGATGGTGATTGACCAATATAACCAATATAAAATATAACTAAATCATAAAAAGACTGCCCCACTCTTTAAAAAAAAACTAACTAAATCGTAAAAAGACTGCCCCACACTTTTCAAAAAATGAATGTTGCCAATATTTATAGATTTTGCATATTGAACACAATTATGGCAAAATGTTATTTGATACTGACCTGTGCTTTCAACATTTATACTTGGATGGACATAATTATTTACATATCCATGTTAATGGCATTTTATATAGTGGCATTCATTTTTCCAGCCATTGAAAATATGAATGGTTCAATATTTTTGGTATTAGTGCCATGGCTGCTGCTTATTTAATACAAGGGGCACAATCCTTGCAGGTTACAAATGCAGGCATCAAGTTATAAGTTATTCCCCTTTATACATAAAGGTACTTGATGTATTTATTAAAAGTATTTTCTGTTTCTGCACACAGTGAAAAAGAAAAGAAAGTAAAAGGTATTGTCCATTTTTGGGCCTTTCCATGCATACCCTAGTAGCGAAGCAAAATTGTGCCAGATGTACATAATTAAATAGATATTCATGGACTTGGTAACAATAAGAAACTAAGGTATATATGCCAACGTGAATAATAGAGATAATGATAAACAAACCTTCATGTGATCTGAACTAAACACGAAACAAATATTTGACCACCAATGATTATGGCAAGAAACAACTTCAGTACCATCTTTGCTCCGCTTTCGGAAGAACAGGTGAGTTACTCTCCTGACCCACTTGGTGTTGGTAAATATTTTATCAAGTTTACGTTTATGTTCATTTACTGTTATTTACAGCAATGCTTGTGAAGTTGTAGCTCTATGTGAGTCGCGACGAGTTTCATTATCTCAGAAATTGTCAAAAGATATTCACTCAAACCTTTTGGTATTCTCCATGATCATCAAAATGTGACGCTATATCACAAGTGCAGATAATTCGAAAATTATGTTGAAGAGTTATGTCCCCTATTTGACTTATCTTTTTGCCCTGGCCAACCGCTGGCATTTTATATTTTCCTTAGTTTCTTATAGAACACGAATGATTATTCACTTTAACTATCAAGGGCAGGTCATTCTTGCAAGCATATTTGAAGAATTATGCCCCAATTTCTACTTTTTATCCTGAGAAAAGTGGGGCGCGCTGCTACCCGGACAGCTCTTTGTTAACATCATTTTCCGCTGATTCACTTAAAAAAGGTAAACTAAGCCTGGTTAAGGTCGTTGACTTTACAACACTTGCCCCTATCCACTGTGGGTTTTGAATCTCGGCAGGGACATGTGAAGAGGCTATCCAGCTAGCTTATGAAACATCGGTGATTCTAATAGCTGCCTTTTCGTGTCTGAAATAAATTCAAGTAAAGCATGGAAGGGCGTGTGTTGTTGCGACGTAAAACTCAACCCCAAAAACTGGTAAACTGGACGTATCGAACTTACAACCTTCATTTTGAAACTGAAAGTCTTAACACGTCACTGAGGTTAGTAAGGCAAGTTTACAAGTTAAATACATATACCGTCGTACCATTCTCTAGAATGCGCATGATTTACCTCGAGATCCGACAATTACCGACAAAAGGTCATTGAACATTTAAATGTATCCGATAAATGTTGCCAAACATAATACCAGTGGCGTTTTTGGACAAAAATAAGAGGTTTAAAGTGAGAAACTACATATACTGGTTAACATCTTTTTCTTAAGTGACCGGAAAACTACTTACTAACATAAATCAATGACGATGACGGGCTTGTACTCATAAAGTTTGTGTATCAAATCTCAACCGTTACGTCATACGTTTAAGTTTTGTGCATAGAAATGTAAAGTTCAAAATCCAAAACGTTCCAAGGATTTCAATTTTACTTTTAATCCTTGTTGGTGAACTTAAGGCTCACATGTCGCTAGAGACAAAAATGGGACGCAAACGGCGTGTGTTGGTAGCAAGTGCACTTAAAATATTTAAAAAATGTTGCCATGGTAACACAAAGTAAAATATGTATTTGAAAAGACAGTACAAACTGGGATAAAGCTGCCAGGCGTGATATTCAGTGCTGCATCAATATTTTATTGACAAGTCCCACTACTCTTGCATAATCTAGTTCTAAGACTTATTTTTTAGGAAGAGCGAGGAGACGTATCTTGGGATGACATTTGCCATGAACAAATGGATAGAAATCATCAAAATAGTCAATAATAATAACAACAACGATAAAAACTGAAGGTCCTCAAGTACGATGTGACAGGCTCGGTTTGATTGTACTGTTATGCGTTGGTTATAGTTAAAGCTTCTTTAAGAATTGTGTAGCATCCGCAAAGGTAGTCGTAGGTAGTTCAGTACTGTAGTTGTCGTGGTATGTCAATGTAACACCTTCGTGTTATTCCATAAAATAGTGGGGTCTGTCACCATGTATCTTTAACAAAAAGAAAAAGAAAAACAGTCGCCGGTTCCTATAATACTGTGTCTTGTAACGAATTAAATATTTGCTGAAAAAAAGATTTGGTTAGTTTATCTCTTGGCCTATATTCGAAAAAAAAATATTTTCACATTTTCTTGTCATGAACCCAAAGAATGGATTAATAGCGGCGTTGGATAGACTAAAAAAAACAACAAAAAAACATTTTATTGTTTATGTAAATGAATATACAAATATAATAATCAAGCTCGCACTGTTGTATCCTTGTATGTTTTTTTCCTATTTTCACAAATTTGTAGGCTTTCTGCTTTACCTTGAACTTCTACTTCTCAAATTGTTACTTATTGTTCATCATAACTGTGAGTTCAATGCCGCCACACAAAGGAACTCAGCAGACATCCAAAAGCCTTATATCATAAAAAATTATTTTTCACATACATCAACTGGGACATTCATAACAAGTAAGAAAGACTATCATCAAAACTCAGAATGAATGAAATTGAACTTCTACTTTTCATCACAAAAAATACTACATGAACATCACAAAGTCGCGATCAAACAAAATCTGTAACAACCTTAGATACATTCATAGTTTCTGTTTAGTTTGATCAAATAGATTTTGATGACATCTTATAAAAGGCTACTTGAGTGGCGGCATGGCCGAGTGGTTAACGCGTCGGACTAGTAATCTCATGATTGCTAGGCGCATGGGTTCAAACCCCGTCAGGGACAAGTCGTTGTTTCCTTGAGCAAGAAACTTTACACTCAGTACTGGTTGGTTCCAGGAACGGATTCGAAAGTGTGTCTATAAGCTTATAGCTTCCTACACAATCGAACTAAAATAAATTCTGTATAAACCAAAAGGCTACTTGCTTGAACTAAAGATGAATAGAAATGCTTAAAATGACTTTTTGGAGTATTTTTATGGATCCACATCTCACTTGTTCTGTAACAGAGAATGAAAATGCACCAAATCTAATGTTGATCTTTAGCATCTTTATTCTTCTGTGAAGTTTGCACATATAAATATGGTTAGTCCCTTTAAGGGAACAAAAAGGGTTAAAAAAATATTCCCATTAACCTTTCTTACTTGGTTTTATTAAACAGCCATTGATCCCTTTAGAAGCTAAGCTAAAATAGATACCTTGTAATGATTCTATAAATTTATATGCCTTGGCTGATCTGTAGGTCCAATACCACCGCATAAAATAAGAATCCCTAAAGAAAGCCCAAAACTGAAAATGTTGCAGACTAAGTTTGATTGAGCTTGTTCATTGACGGTACTGACAAATGCAATCTACCGTACACGCCCCCATAGCACCGGCTTAAGCAGATTTCAACATTTAAACATGAAATGGAAAACTTTTGAATTTAGAAACATCTGCAGTTGTGTACATACGGCGGTAAAGATGTATCTTTCTACAGCTCACTAAAATAAAAAAAAAGTTTGACATTGGCCAGCGAGGCAAATTTTAATGAAACTTCACCCGCTTTCGCACGTAAGTATAGATTATGTATCTTGGTTTATGACTCCTATATCCTTTCACTATACATCGAATAAAATGATAATTGTAAATAAATATAGCCAATAGATCAAACTACCGCGTTTTAAACCAATAAAGGCCACTCTAGCCTAGTGAAAGCTAGATAGCTTCCAACTCTCGCGTATGGATTTTCTTACCGGGAGTTAAATAATAAAACATAATAAGGTGATTTGCGATCAGGATTAATTTACGTTTATACCATACACAGTACTAAACAAAACATTCTGAATTGAAGGAAACATTAAAAAAAAATTTGGATTTATTTGCAACGGAAAATGTCGGTTCCACGTTTAAATTTGGATGCGAAGTAAGTTCATAAATATTTTCTCTTGTTTTTATAATCTATTTGCATTAACTGTCAATTACTATTTTTTATCTCGTGTGACATGCTCGTAAAAGACAAAGAAATCATATTAATACAATTAAATTGAAAAAAGAGAAGATAATTGAATGCACATTTTTGTATATATATAAAATTAATAACTCGGACAGAAAAAATAAATACTGTTTCGGATCTGACCACAAATATTTTTTTTCAACCGAAACGTTATTTAAACGACCAACGCCATTCTGTGACAGTATCGTTTCTAACATTTTATTTCTTCAAGTAATTGCCAACTTCTTCACATCTAGATAGACGTGAAGAACGAATGTCATTAAAACTGTTGTCATACAAATTATTACCCACCGAAGTATTGACTAGTTAACAGACAGTATTACTCAAAGCGTTGCTGCTTTGGAATTTAGAAACCAAACGTGAACGGTTACTTGGTTGTTAAGGCGTCTGTCTCCGTTTCAACCAGGGGACGGTTGAGCTGTACAAAATGGGCTTAAACTAAAGGTTTGAGCCGTGTTGTGAACACGATTTTACTAAAAAAGTTAACCTAATGTTTTAATATTCAATGCCCGGATTTCAATGTTAAGTGCCAACATAATAATGTTTTAAAATCTCATACAACAAAAGAACTATTGAAAATCGATTGTGGTAACCGCAATTTTTAATAGAATATTATTAAACCCATTAAATATATTAAGCTTTCAAATATGATACTGCGATACCGGTAATGCTATTCTTTGACAGAAAAACTTAACCTTGTGTTAGCAATACATTAAACAAGTTGTCAGTGTAAAATAAAATTCAACGTTAATTACGTGTCTGAACTACCAAGGTTATAGATTCTAGGTATTAGCATAAAAGCTTTTAGTAAAGTAAGTTTTAAAAGTAATTAAGGTATTAAAATGCTTATAGATTGAATCTACGATAATTTGTTCTATGATAAGTTCTGCAATACCCCTAAACTTGCTAACAATCTTACGATACAGAGGACAGAATTTTTTTATCAGAGGTAATAATTTGAAAATAATTAGTTGTCTTCTAGTGTTCCAAAAGAAATTTCGGCGCTTATATTTCAGAATTTTACAGTTTAGTTTGTTTTCCATATCGGTTAGTCATATGATTTTTAAGTTCACATGATTGACTTCTCTTATTCATGTTACAGTCTTCCGTCTTTAAATTCGGGACTGTTTTGTTTTTATCATAAGGAATTTCAGTATGAGAATACTAGATTTTATAGACACCAGTATACCCACAATAAGGGTTATTAATGTAACGACCATGTAACCTGTAATTAAGTTGCGTTTAATATGCATTTGCTTATCTACTGAAGAAAAAATCCAACTTGCTACCATGTAATAAATGAAAGCTGTAATACTTGAAAATCACCACAAAAACCTTTTATTGATTCAAACTAAGGCAGTTGAGAGTGCTTTCTCGTTGAACATGTCACTTTCTAAAATAATTTATGACTTCAAAGTATATTATCATTTTCCTTCAAAAAGATATAACTCGTTTGTCTCCCGTCTATATCAACAGATATATAAAATTATACGCCAGCTAATTGCTGGTTTATTTTCGACATTTGACATGGCAAGGGAATATATGATTAATTTTCCATTTAAATAATTTGATTAAGTAAACATATCTGACGGTATATATTGTCCGGGATATTGAACATTTTAATTCTATTGATTTCTGTTTTAACTACCGACAAAGGTGCGAAATACCGGAGTAGATATGCACCACTGTATGTACGTAGACTGTTAGTTCACTGTTTGACGTCTGCCAACTTATATGTATACAACATTTTTCTTTTTTTATGTGACAAGAACAAATATAAATTTAAAGAGTCAATATTTGTAACTGAAACAGATATTAAAGTAAAACACCCATTATTCAATAACAATAAAAGAAGTAGAGACGGTGATTAGGAGCCCGCCAAAGGTAAATCTCCAATCGATTTGATTCGCTGAACATTTTCTCGTTCCCACGAGGAGTAAAATAACGCTTGTGAATACCTTCATTATTTTAATTTCCTTCTCTCTGTCATCAAACCAGTGTGAACTATTGTTGAGAAAGCTACATTCAAGTCTCTATGTTTGATCACTAATGTGTCTATTTTCTATAGCCTTCTGTATTCAGGTGAGGTTTACATTGAAATCAAGCGTTCGTTTGATACTGTAATTTTGTTATTCTTGTGCAAATTCATTACAATCGACTGCCATCGTTACTTTTCGTTGTTTGTTTTCTCCCTCGAGAAATCGTTATCAATATTTATTTAAGGTAAATCAGGGTCCAGCCGCCCTATCTGGCAGAGTATAAAGCATAAAGCTTAGTGATTAGCACGGACAATGCCACCAAATATCTCCTTAAAGGGTTAATTTTGAAGCATAAAGTGGTAAGAAAATATCTCTACAATTATCAGATAATAAGCCAAAGAAAAACTGTTCTTTGAGTCTAAAATATACAGTAGGTTATACGAGACAATACAAGAATGTCATGAGCTATGTACAGCTGCTATTGAGATGTCGCAGTCCATTCTGCCATTTTAATTTTCATAGATTTAATTTTTTGCCTTACCACCTTACGTACCTCAATACTCACATATAACTCTTTTAGGTTCACTTCCCTCGGACTGTAGCTGTCCATGTACTGAATTTCTTCTGTCGGTGCCCTGTGATTTCTTTGCGATTGAACACCAATTTTACACGGAACAAAATATCAAGCATTATAAGTTTGGCGTTATTTGGCATCCAAAATATAATTTCGAAATTTAACTTTTTAGCTTTTTTTGTTTGTTCTTTTAAGGTTGTTGCGTGTATCTTGATATAACTTAAGAAATGTATTCGTATTATTTCAATTTATTTGCGACGAACGTATTTTATAAACAGACATTGTAATTTTTTGGGATTTTATTCTACACATAGCTTATGGTAGATGTTGATTTTTGTTTCGGTTTTGTGCAGTTAGTCATTTATATGTTTTTATTTATATTTATATATACAGCAACACCAACAACAAAAAATGGAGATAGGTTTTGTTTGACAATACTGAACTTTTAATATAAATTAATCTTATTCGTAAAGTAAAGAATTTTGTCAGAAAATATAACACTTGCAAATGATCTCATCAAATTTACATTTAGACCTTATATTAGGAATATACACGAGTTATATAATCCCCGTGCATGGATACATTTCTAATATTGCATTTGTAACGGTTAAATCATTGGACGCGGGAATGAGTAACTTTGTTGTTCAACAAATTCTAATAATGCAACCATGCAGATAAACATACAAATGTTATTAATTTTGTATTTAAATTAATTCATTTTGGTCTCAGTTGCCGCTCAAATTAGCTATTAAATGACACTCGTTTCTTGTTTTGGCTTTGTTACGACTTTAGATGCACTTTTGGTAGATGCAAAATCTAGAAGCAAAAGAATGCTCAAATACTAATTATTAACATTTTATATTATATGGTATAATGCTATTCTGTCAAAATGGCCAGACGCCTATACGCTCAATGATGTATCTTTTTTTTATTTCGTGCAATCCTTCCAATCCGTGCGTCATTGTCGGTGTCCGAGTCAGCGTCAGTTATTTTTTGTACCCTGAATTAATTGCGTTATCATTCTGAAACTTAGACTTCTTTATGGGCTTCACGCAGTAGTACGGGCGTTACTTTTTATGGACTTTGGCCCTAATTTAGATTTTCGCCCCTTTAAGTTTACGCGCCATAATGTTATGAGCTTTAACATTGAATACTTGATAAAGATCATCACCTGAACTTTCAGGCAACATACTTGTAACACATCTTTTCCTTAGAGATTGAAAAATTTCCTCCTTGCCAATTTAATTACTTGTTCTTTACATCCTATAATCTCTGTAATAACGCATGCGATTCATCAGATTCTTTTATGCAAGAACACATAACTCTATCGTGGGTCTTATAACGCTAGTTGAGCATCATGTCTTGAAAACCTGCAGCTCCTGTTTCAATGATGTCCTTATTGAATATCACTTTTTACCAACCTGAACAAAAGATATGCTCAGAGTTGAACTTATGTGATGGCAGTGTGAAATGACAAACCTAATGCGACTTCATTACTGACTTTACCCTTTTCTATCATGAATCTCATATGAGCAATCCAGGGCCACCATGGCCCTCTTGTTATAAGATAACTTAATTTCATTGTTTTATTTCTGGGCTATTTCCCACTTATCGCTCAATTTTTCAAGTACCAGTAATCTATTGCTCGATAGCCGCATGTGGGTTCAAGCCCCGACAGGGGCAAAGCGTTCTTTCCTCGAGTAAGAAACTTTACACTCATTGCTCAGTACTGGTTGGTTCCAAGAACGGATTTGAAAGTGTGTTTATAAGCTTATAGTTTCCTACACAATCGAACTAAAATAAATTCTGTATAAACTAAAGTACATGGTAATAAACTGCCGTCATATCTTCATGATTTCCAGACCGATTTCCTGAATGTATGCTATTAGGTCGACGCAAAACGCCATAACTTGGGCACATTAATCGAAATAGCTACATTTAGCGTTTAATCTCGTTTAATCCTCGACCACTTTAAAGGACATGCGTATTAACTGATATTTAATGATTTATTTCTGACCACTCTTTACAAACTGACATTATGTACACACCTAAAAACAAACGAGCAATTCTGTTTTCAATTTTGCCTTTGTACAAATAAAACGATCACAATAAGTATTGACGTTCGATCAAATACCCTGGTGAAGTTTTAGTAAGAATTCTTCTTCAAACATTTTATACAAAGGCAAAGAAATTCACTTTACCGTTTTAAAGAGTCGGTGTAAGGTTTATTACGACCTTGTTAAACGTGTTAATTTTATTATCATTCGATCAATCAAGCAATTAAAGTGTATGAAAATAAGACGAGCTAGTTTCCATTATAAAAACGTTTTGTGAGGTTTAATGGCTAGATAGACGTGTATATTTACTTTTCATAAGTAAAACGAGAGATAAAATCACCGACAGTTCGATTGGTAATAACGTTTTCGGTATGAATTTAAATTTATACTTTATGACAGGGAAGCCCATGCTACCAGTGTATCAGACCAAATTTCATAAACATTTTAAATGTATTCGCCGCAAATCTCTGCTACACAATAGTCTTTAAGAGTTCATTGTGTTTTGTGTTGTGAAAATATCTTTATTAAAATGAATTAAACTTATTTCATTAATTGTTGATAAATGATATCGTTCACCAAACTTTGTAAAATGATTTTACTGGTGCTTGCCCTGTAAATGATCGTGTTTGTCCAACGTTGTAAAATGTATATAGATGATATTGAATGGGTGTAAGTTCAATACTGAATTTATTGAACGAGTTGAATAAAATTTATTTATTTATTATTTTATTCAACGAGTTCAATAAATTCAGTAATGAACTTACACGAATTTAATATTCTATTTATCACATACCCAAAATAAAGACCACATAGTCATTTATCATTGACGCGCCTATAGTATAACGCTAACAATTAGCGCGTCTTAAATAACGCTAACGACGTCAAGTCAAAATATATGCATCATCATGGCCGTGCAATACCATTTGTACGGAGTCGCAAAATCGGCACGGGTGTGTGATAAAACAAAGTTGTAAATACCGGGGGTTTACCCGACGTTCACGGTGTCTGTATTATACTGTTAACTATTTCTAGATTACTAAACGTATAAATGACGGTACTTTGTCCAACGTTGTAAAACGTAAATGTCTTTATTTCCCGGACGCTGTAAGTAAATACTGTTTGAAATCACATGACTATTAAAATCATGTTAATATAGGACACGTCTTACTTTTTCACTTTTTCACGTATTAGTTTTTAAAATGTAGTTAAAAACCCGTTTAACTATACTCTGAGACATGAAAAGAATTGAAATATTGATGTAACATTTTTAAAGTGTTCTTTATAGAAGCTTATCAATATTTTAAATCTTCTTCATATGACGAGGATTAACTCGTAATCTCTGCAGGATAAAAAGACGTCACGATGCTCATTACACATTGAATACGGAACTTTTACGAAGGCTTCCGAATTTACGTTAATGGCAATGCTGATTGTAATGTGTATTATTTAATTTCGAGTCCCCATGAGTTCCTACCTTGAAATATTGACTGATCAAATAATGCCGTTGATAATTATATTGACAAACAGTACACGTTACAAATATAAAATCGAAAGCTGATTAAGGCAAAACCAGGGTACAGATTAAAGTAGTTTAAATAGTTTAAAGCCACTGGCTTTTCAGTAGCTTTTTACTTTAAAAGATTTGAAATAGTCGTTTTTCGGGACTCTTGGATACCGTGCAAAATGGATCTGAGGTTTGTTCTACTATGAAAATATTTTTCAATGAGTGTTTTGATAAAGATTTTGTGCCAGGTTTATAGTCATTCATTTGAACTTAGTTAATTGAAGTATGGGAAGTGTTTGGCATTAAATTGCAATTTGTCTTGTGAAATTTTTAATTCTGTTATGATTGTATATTGATAACATTCATGGTTTATTTGTTGACTAAAGTATACCAAATTAAGCTTTATTTTGGTAATTACTTTGTACAGCGCTTGTTGGCATGTTATATCATACACAATAGACGGTGACATGGACAGCGAAAAAAAATCGTGTCACATTTCCAGAAGTCGTACATTTGTTTTCATTTGAATGAATAATTACACACCTGCGTTTCTATATATTGCATCATTATCATCATCATCCTTTTATTATAACAAAATTATAAATATTTAATATATAAATTTTTTTGCAATTATTAAATCAAACATACTTTTGTTATAGAACAAATGATTATTTTCAAGAATTTATTTATTCTATTTATTTTTATGTTTAATTTGAAACAGAAATTTTACATTTATGTTAGATATTCCATTATTGTTACATTTAACTTTTTAAAATCAAATACTGGCTTAGAATATCTCGTAAATGATATTGAAAATAAAGTTTGTTTCACTAACAAATTATAATATTCTGCATTTTAACAAGTTAACAACACATACTACTTTACATATACATTGTACTAGTTAATCATTTTTAAGAACTATTGCCGGCTCGCCACGGCGAGCCGGTATTACGGTAGGATTTTACTGAGAAACAACCTAAAACTCCGCAGCTATCCAAAAATTTAATCGAAGCTTGGCTTCCAGCTTTCTACAAAATTTATCTATCAGGGCTAGGATCCAAAATTATTTAGCCAATCAAATTTAATCTTACATAGCGTCAAAAAACCTTCAATTTTCACGCCATTTTTAAAAATCAGCAAGTATTGTTTTGAGCGCAAAGATATAATGATGATTAAAATGTTTGTTTGTATGAATTCTTTTCAATAAATCATATTAACACTGACTTCTGATTTAGCGATTTCACCTGTTTTCTCTGTAGTAAGTTTTCGTTTGGTTAATTAACATAAGTGTACATCTGGTTCTGTGCATTTTTTATTTTTCCTTTTTTTCCGGTCATTTTATCCTTTCCGGTATTTAGTGTATGTATTTACTGGCCGGGATCCGGGACGCCCGGGATCCGGGATCGTATAAGATATGGAGGAAAATCCTAATGAACTATATTTGTGTTGATTGTTGTCGTAATGAAAGGCCATTAAACGTTAATTTTTTTTATTGTATATAATGAACGTTAAATTAATTTAACTTAGAATATAGATATATTTAGAGCTATTTATTAACAAACTTAAAATGCGGAAATCACAATAGTTATAATTATATGCCTAATTAATTGGAAAAATCAAAGACTATTTTCTTGAATTGGTCAAATCCCGGGATCCCTGTATGTTTTAAAACGATCCCAGCTTTTCTGAAAACTATATACTTGAACTGGCCAATCCGTGAGATCTATTTACATTTTAATACGATCCCGGCTTTTCTGAAAACTATATTCTTGAACTGGTCAATTCCCGGGATCCCTATATGTTTTAATAGGATCCCGGCTTATCTTAAAACCATCTTCTTAGACTGGTCAATTTCTGGGATCCCTATATTTTTTAATAGGATCCCGGCTTTTCTGGCTGAATTGATTGACAACTTGTGTTTACTTTAGGACTTGTGCCTCTCATTCCAATACTAAATGACATACATGTATTACAACTTAATTTTGTATTAAGAGACATCTTTATGAAATCTACCTATCTAACATTTTGTGGTCAAGGTCAACAGGCCATATAGTAAATGTGCATAGACATAGGTTCTTCAATCTGTTTACATGCACCTTCATATATACTCATACTCATACTCATCTTGGTTAAACTGAGAGAACTTTATATGTCACTTTCAGTCAATGAGTTTAAGATTTTGAATTTACTGGCCCGAATTCCAGTTTTGAATTTATTCTACTAAATAATTAAAATTTTCTTAAATTTACACTGGCCTGAACTTATATACACTGGCCATCGGGCACCGGGCCAGTGTTGACTTCACTTTTATTTTGTTGTTCGCTGAAGTCTCTTCAGCTAACAGAACTGTCATTTTTACATTTAAACACACCCCTTGAAAAAAATTACGAAGCGAGTCGCTACTAGCTTTTTTAAAAGCTAACCTTGTTATGTGTATATTTCAGGTCGCCAATTACAGGAAAGATCATGCCGGACCGAGGTCGGTATAACAGCATTAGTGAGCGTGGTCGGCTCAGTGTAGCCTCTAACTATAGTATGAGCACATCCATGGACCTTACTTACAGAGATTACTTGTAAGTTTAAACTCCGTCAATGTCATGTTAAGATATCGAGAGTGGTTAATCAAATAAAAGAAACACAGTTTCAGGATAGGTTAGAAAGATATGCAAGGCGGTTACCACTATTATACGGGAGAAATAAACCCTTAATGGATGTCTTTCCCGACTATTTGAATAATGCATAATACATGTACCTAATGTTTTGTGTCACATTAAAACACAAGGTGATACACATGTCTTAAGATCATAATTGTAAGTCACTGTCATAAGACCATTAAAGGACCTTTACTTGTTAAATCCACTCTTGACTAGTACTGAGATTAGTTGAGTTGTACAACTGGCAGCTCGTATTTCATTTCCCTATAAAGTGTTGCATTTCCCTATAAAAGTGTTGCATTTCGAACAACTGGCATCAATTGGACTTACATATACTTAGAAATCCGAAGTTTATTAAGATAAATAAGTAACTGTATATACTGATCATAGTAGATTTTTTTCGGATAGATATATACGAACGTCTGTCTGTATCTTTTAGAAAAAAATAATATACCAGAGTAATAAATTGTAGAAGACATTGGCCGTTGCATTGAATACCACCAGCGAAGTTTGATGTGGCCAGAATGAACAATTCCATGATGATCCGTCTACTTTTACATATGCATCATTATGAATGTAACAATTTAATTTATGATTTCAGTGGACCGCCAAACTACACCCCTTTTGACGAAAGTATGATTGAGCTGGACTTCATCAAAGTTAGAACGAAAACTCAAATTAAGAAACTTAATTCCTTAAAAATCCGTTACATGGAATGGTTCCAGAGAAAATTTAAATCATTTCTTGAAGGTATTAAACTTACACAAATTTTAGCGGGAAAACTTTTACCCTCTGAAATTCAAACAATGAAAGACTTCAAGAAAATTCAAGACATGTCGCGCAGGTTTCCGCGCAACGGTACACCACGTGACACAAATCCCGCCAAAATGGATGAATACTCTATGTTCTGGACGGAAATGTTAGATCTCAAAGAGGAAACAGACGATATTTACGAAGCGTTATGTAAATATTGTGAAGGTGTTACTAGACTCCGACAGCCTTTCATTAAAGATGAAATAGACAGACTCAAAGTCGTCCTTGATGAAGCCTTTTCTGAGGAGTTTGTTTTCACAGACGTCAAAAACGAAAGAGATAATCTATTTGTGTACAAAGTTGCCCCAACAGACTATAAATATCACGGAATTATGGGATATATTCCCTATCTATTGACCATTTCAAAGAAATTGATGGCTTGGATTACAAAAGTTCATTTAGAAAAGGAATAGATCATTATATCGCAGTGTTCAGTCGTCATTATGTATATTATATGCCATGACGTAATCGTCATCAAAACCAAAATGACAGGGCAAACTTTTAGAGTAACCTTTTACATGTGTCAAAGACCTCTGTTGAGCATTTAAATACACAAAAGTTGTATCTTTTAAAGATTTCTTACGTTTTCATACTTGACCTGTACTGGAGTTAAGAGGTTTCCAATGGAACAACTCTATAAAGAAAAGGACACAGCTTTTAAGTATAAAGAGATGTTTTGATTAACAGTTATTTTTAGAAAGAAAGAGCTGTGTCTTATTTCAAGAGCTTTTGTTAAGTCTATAAAATTCAGGTCATATCTTTCTAAAACATTATTCGTTTCTCAAATATTTTTCTTAAAACAATTTTATCAATCATTCAAAATCGCCTTGTTCATGTAGATGTATATACTCATCAGTCACATATTTATTTAAAGTGAATAAATCATCACTTGTCTTTATCTTAGTTCTGTATTTTGTTGAAAAGACATCAAACTCCGTGCAGCGGTTAAGCTACGGACAGACTAATCCTGTAAGAGAGATCACTGCGTGGGACCAAAGGGACCAGGCACAGTGTTGGGATAGTGTAAAAAAGTAATTCTAGAAAAAAAAATATACTTTATATACTTATATTATATATACAATATATATTTTTTTTAAAATACTTTTTTACACTATCCCAACACTGTGCTGGGTCCCTGTGCGTGGGACAGAATGAGATTCTAGCAATATCTGATCAGGCTCTTTACTGGTGACATAGTCATATCACTTATTGCCCTTTCATAATTATATACTACACAGTTTGATGAAAATTAATCACATTCTGTGATAATTCTTGTTAACAACCATAAAATAACTGTATATTTAGCATAATCTATTTATTATTACATCACTGTCTGTAAGTTAGAGTAGTTCTGTAAGTTCATTGAATGTGGATCTGTACGTTTATTGAATGAGGCTGCCAGTTTATAGTTAACAGTGTGGATATGTATATAAAGTCATAGAGTGTGGAAATATGTAAGTTCATTGAGTGAGGCTATAAGTTCATTAAATGTGAATCTATAATTCTACTGAGTGTGGCTGTAAGCCCATTGAGTGAGGCTTTAAGTTCATTAAATTTGAATCTGTAATTCTTTAAAGTGTGGCTGTAAACACTTTGAGTGAGGTTATTGTGAATTTGTAATTCTATAGTGTGTGGCTATAAGCTCATTGAGTGAGGCTATAAGTTCATCAAATGTGTATCCGTAATTCTACTGAGTGTGGCTGTAAGTACATTGAGTGAAAATCAGTAATTTCATTGCATGTGGATCTTTAAGTTTGTTGATTGTGGGTCAAAGAAGTCATTGCGGGTTGATTTGCATGTTCATAGAAAGTGTATTAAGTGTGGATCTGTAAGTAAATAGGAAGAGAATCTGTAAGCTCTGTGATTGTGAATCTGCAAATTCATTAGAATATGATAATTTCAGTAGAAGTAGATATGTAAGTTCACTGTGTGAGGACTGAAGATCTCTAAGTTTTGTTCTTTGTAATCTTTACTTTCAGAGCCGGAAAATCTCTACTCTCTTGTTTACTGTGGCTCACTCTTAGTATTTGTTCATGGAAAAGGAATCTTTTAGTCTTGTTTGTATAAATCAATGTGTAAGTTCATTGTTGTGTAGAAATCAGAATACAAAAACATGAATTTGTTATACTGATAGTGGTATGCCGGTAACACTGATTTATATTACATGTAATATAAATCTGTGGCCGGTAATTGTAACACATATTATCAGTACATGTATATGCAAATAAGGGGAAATACTATCACTTTCTGTATCTTGTAAAAAAATCAATACTGTTGTTGGTGTATTCAATCTCGTAATGGCAAATTTCGTAAGGCATATTCTTAAAGTAAAGTGTTTAAAAAATCAAGATTTCAAACATCTGATCTTCCTTCCACAATAAAACTGTTTCATAGAGAGGTTCAAAATGATTCCTGTAAGCCATCTTTATATAGAGCTAAATTATTTTGCACTGTTTTGATTGACAGTCTTATCCTCTGTCATAGACTTTAGACATTTTGTTTGGTTGGGTTTAATGTTGCACAAGCACTGTAAGGGTCATGTGTCGACTTTCAAGCTTTACTGGTAGAGGAAGACCTCAGGAGCCCCTCTGTGCATTATTTCAGGCACAAACGGGCACTTGCATAGAACCACTGACAATCCTTAAAGCTGCACACATCCAGATGAGCAAAAACATTTCAAGATAATCAAACTTGAGAAAAATGTACTAAGATTTTAAGAAAAGTAAAGAGCTTTAAGATTTATTTCATGATTTACACGTTGTGTGCGATTTATGACTGATTTTTCATTATTAATCACCATAATTCAGTAATAATGCAGTAAGGGATAATTTGCAAATTTTGACCTATTTTTGGAAATTGATGTGGATTGCAAGTGCCGTTGAAAATGTATAAATTACTTACTTTGTTCATTTCTGAATATTTAAATTTAAATACATTTCCAAAACTTTCATGAAAATTAGCATGAATCTGGAGGCTTGCTGCTTTAAGCTGGCTTGATAACTTTCTCGTATGGAAGAATCTAAAGTTCCTAGCAAAATTCAAACCCACAGTAGTGAAGGGCAAATGGTTTGAAGTCAACAATCTTATCCGCTTGACTTCAGACGTAAAGACATTATTTCAATTCATTCCCCTTTAATACAATTACATGGGTTTTATCCAGCAATATATCAATTCAGCATTGCTAATGGGAAAGTGAAGTAGTCGTAACATAGGAATCATAAGAAAGGACATTTTCTTTCAAACACACAACTGACCTATATGAATTTGATATAGTGTTGGTGTGACCTATAAAAAAAACATTCAGAAAAGAGAAATGTTAACACTTCCATTAAATAACAATACAGGATTTTTTTATATAGGCAATATGTAAGTAGAAATGCAAGCAGAAATTCATGTATAATAATTATAATACAATTTTTGGGAAGGGGATTCAGTACAATTTCATTATCAGTTTATGAATATTCATTAGATATCACATGACTTGCTGATGTGTAGACTCAAAATACATTGTAATACATTCCTAAAGTTTAAAAGGGATTAAAGTATTGGCAATCCTTCAGTGCAGAATAATCAAATCCCTGTATTATGTGTTTATAATTTAAACATAAAACTTGGAAACTTTCGTTCGTTTTTTAAATACATATATTAAAAGAGTGTACTTTTATAACTTCACAAGGTTACTATTTTAAAGTTTTATCTTATCAGAATTAGGCTTATTAGCAAACAAGAGCAATCTGCAATAACATACATATGTTGCCTGATGATAGCCAATTGCATGTTGCAGCTACTGTGTAGCAGGAGACACAAAAAAACATCAACAATCCGTATTGTTATTCAAAGGCCATAACTTAAACAGAAAAACTCATGTAATATGCGCAAGAACTGGAGATACCGATCAATCCTGTAAAGTTTCATACAAATTGTATAAGTAGTATAAGAGAAGTAGTTCAGAACAAACTAAATATCATTAAAGGGCCATAACTTGGACAAAAATCATTAATCCAAAAATTGCTGATGATATGCACAAATAGACTTTTTAAAGTATTTTATTTCTGTTGCCATGGCAACCAGTGTTCTGCATGGAATTCAACTCTTTGAACAATTTTCAAAAGTGACCACCCAAGGAACATTCCTGTAAAGTTTGGATGAAATTGACTTAGCGGTTTATAAGGAAACATTGTATAAAGCAAACGTTTACTGACTAACAGACGCTATACAGACAGACGCCGGACAAAAAGCAATCACAAAAGCTCACTATGTGACTGGTGAGCTAAAAATACAAGTACATTTGTACTGCTTTTGTATGGGAACTACTCGCAAGCCAGTATAGAAACAAGATTTTTATTTAATCAAAAAATAAAGTATAATTTATTGAACATTTTAAAACATCTAATTAATTCAGTTTAAACAATGATTCAACAACAGATATAAAACCCTCGTCAAATTCACTCTCTGAAAATCTTGTCACAGTTTTAAAACATTTCACGAATTTTTTAAAACTCTCTTTTGAACAGATTGAAGTTTTTTTCTCCATAAACAGCATAAGATTCGTGTCTGAGCAAGGTAACCATCGTTACCATCGTAGGCAAAAAAAATATCAAATTTTGGTCCGGCGGATCTGAGCCAGAGTAACCAGACCCGCCATAAATCTCGCCCAAACCCCTAAACGGGAAGCAATATCATCATAAAACATAAAAATAAATATTATTGGTACGGGCTTTTAAATAATTACAAAAAGGGGATGTCAAAATTTACAATCAATTTAAACTTGGAAATGGCATTCCCATCTAATTTCAGGGAACAAAAAAAACTTTTACCGTTAAAACCTTCATGACCAGCACAACTTTTTAAAAAGTTTTTGCTTGTTTAACGGGGTTTTATCAAAACGACACACCCTAGGTATTGGCAACGTTCAAGTTTTTACTGGGGGAGGAAGCCCTAGGTCCCCTTTTCCATGCTTTTTTAGAAACGAATGACACCTGAGTAGAACCCCCAAACGTTCGTAAGTAGTGGAATTCCCTCACATGAAAGTTTCCATAGCCCCCTGTCGGGTTTGAACTAAAGGGGTGAGGGGCCATTTTTAAGTCAACTACCTTAACCACTCGGCCACGGACGCCCCTTCAAAATAGTGAATGATTAACATGTTGCACTTATTATAAATAAATCAATCAAGTTGTAAACTGTCAAAGTTTGTACCCCAGAATTACATGAGAGGAACTTCATTTGCCAAGTTCCTAAGAACAATGTTTCTTACTTGTAATGAAACTAATCAGGAAAAATAGTAAACTTCTTTAATAAACTTGCCTATTCCAAAGTGTTCATCTCTCATTGTATGTAATCCAATCGTACTCTCCGTCATCATTTGTTTCAGATCTTCAAATGGCACGTTCAATTTAAACTCAACATAATCTTTGATACTCATTTCCTCTGCTAATTTCCTTAATTCCTCTACACGCTGGCTATCTTTTAGGTCTCTACAACCTCCAACGAGAATTAATTTGTATTTGCATTTTTCTTTATCAGAATATTTTTCCAAAAATTTACTAAATGATTCCAATTGTAGCCTATGATTTTTCTCTGGACGAAACTGAGCGATGGATAAAATAGATTGCACATCATTTTTAAGTTTGTCCGTGAGTTCAATTTTCATGAATTCTGATATATCACAAGGAGGATAAACAATTACTGCTTTATCTCCTACACCCCATAGGGACTTAATATGTCCGTATGTCCAAGTGGAGTTGACCATAACAGCATCACTACGGCTTCCAGCCAGACCATAACAATATGCAAACATTCTATAATACAGTACTTTAATACTGGTTAGAAATGAACTTCTAGTTACGATGGAGGCGTTATTAAAACCTGCCTCCCTCTCAGAAACTCTCTGAAGCATGTCCGTGCTTATGGTCGGATAATGAACATAGCAACCAACGGCACTTCCTCCAAGATATTTAAATAAAGGCAACGTAAAAGCATATCCCATACTGTCAATATAAATATCTGGGACATACGCCATCAAAGCTTCCCAACCAAGAACTACAGAACCTATGCTTTGACCAAGGAGTGTGAAAATTGGATATTTTCTGGCCTCAACCCAGTTCCGACTCCTCAAGAAAACAAATTCCACTGGTTTTGGAAGAGTTATGTTAAATCTTTGTCTTGCTTTTTGTAAAATTTCAGCACCACTTGCATCATAGTCCCCAGTGTAGACCAAACATCGTACATTTGGGTATCTGAAAATGCAATAAATAGATGTAATAAATTTTTCTTATAGATAAATAAGATGATACTATGAATGATGAAAACAAACAATGAAATATGACAACAAGGATTCTGTTGGAAACAATGGATGCTCCAGAAAGAAGCACACAACAGAATGGAGAATTTGTAAAGCTTAAGACAAGAGGGCCATGATGGCCCTGAAGTCGCTCACCTGTATATAGGCCCCCAGAGCGGGGCCAGTTTAAACCCCAGGGCTTTTATTTGAACAAACTTGGTAGACACCCATTAGAAGATATTTCATGCTTAACATCTAAGATCTAGCTGGTCAAGTTTTTTTCTTTACATATATAATAAGTTAAAAACAATGACACACCTGGGGCAGGGCCAGTTTTGACCCAAGGGCTTTTATTTGAACGATCTTTGTAGACACTTACTAGACAATGTTTCATGCTTAATATCTAAACTCTAGCTATTCGGTTTTTTTCATAGAAGACTTTTAAGTTTTTTCTATACACATATAAGGAAAATCAATGTCAGCCGGGGCGGGGCCAATTTTGACCCCAGGGCTTTTATTTAAACAAACTTTGTAGACACTCACTAGAAGATGCTTCTTGCTAAATATCTAAACTCTAGCTATTTGAGTTTTTTCAAAGAAGATTTTTTAAGTTTTTGCTATACACATATAAGGAAAATCAATGATCCCCGGGGCGGGGCCAATTTTGACCCCAGGGCTTTTATTTGAACAAAGTTGGTAGACACCCATTAGAAGATGTTTCATGCTAAATATCTTAGCTCTAGCTCTTTGGGTTCTTTAAAAGAAGATTTTTTTAAGTTTTTACTATATGCATATAGGGAAAATCAATGACCCCCTGGGGCGGGGCCAATTTTGACCCCAGGGCTTTTATTTGAACAAACTTGGTAGACACTCACTAGAAGATGTTTCATGCCAAATATCTAAGCTCTAGCTCTTTAAGGTTTTTAGAAGAAGATGTTTAAAGTTTTTTCTTTTGGTTGCCATGGCAACCAGAGTTCTGCATGGAATGGAATTCTTTGAACAACTTTGTTAAGGCTTCACACAAGGAACTTCCCTGTGAAGTTTCATTATGATCTGCCTTATGGTTTCAGAGGAGATGTCGTTTGAAAAGTGTGAACGGACAACGGACGACGGATGACAGACGAAGAGTGATCCTAATAGCTCACCCTGAGCATATGCTCAGGTGAGCTAAAAATAGCAGTTAAGACACCATATTAAAGTGATCTCTATCAGAAGGTACCCTGACAAATTTCTTACACAATTCAAATCCTCTCAATGTATTCTATCACCCTGAATTTTTTCAAAAAATCCCTTGTATACATGTAGCTTTGAAGTTATTTTATGGACAGTTGATAGTAAAGCTTCCTGTAAAGTTTAAATGAATTCCTGTCAGAAATTGCTGAATAGTCCAAAAATAACTAGACCTATCACTGAAGGTGATTAATACCCCCACCAGCAACTTTTTGAAAAATAAGTAGTCTGAAGAAAAAATTCAACACAAACTATCAACTGTGTACAAAGAAATATTTCAATTAATTGTAATCCCAACTGGGGTCTCCAAATAAGCTTGCTTTTCACAAAGTTTGATTACAATATCTCATTCCTAACTCTAGTTATTGTCCGGAAACCATTTTTCTATTTTAAGGAATGATGAACTTGACCTTGACCCCAGGGGGTCCAAATGCAATACCAACCCAGGTCTTCATATAAGCTTGTTATACACCAAGTTTAATAACAATATCTCATTCCTAACTCTAGTTATTGTCCGGAAACCATTTTTCTATTTTTAGTAACGGTGACCTTGACCCCAGGGGGTCCAAAAACAATACCAACCCAGGTCTTCATATAAGCTTGCTATACACCAAGTTTGATTACAATATCTCATTCCTAACTCAAGTTATTGTCCAGAAACCATTTTTCTATTTTTAGTAACGGTGACCTTGACCTTGACCCCAGGGGGTCCAAATGCAATACCAACCCAGGTCTTCATATAAGCTTTGCTATACACCAAGTTTGATAACAATATCTCATTCCTAACTCTAGTTATTGTCCGAAAAACCATTTTTCTATTTTTAGTAACGGTGACTTGACCTTGACTTCCTGGGGATCCAAATACAATACCCAACCCAGGTCTTCATATAAGCTTGCTATACACCAAGTTTGATTACAATATCTCATTCCTAACTCAAGTTATTGTCCGAAACCATTTTTCTATTTTTAGTAACCATGACCTTGACCTTGACCCCAGGGGGCCTAAATGCAATACCAACCCAGGTCTTCATATAAGCTTGCTATACACCATGTTTGATAACAATATCTCATTCCTAACTCTAGTTATTGTCCGGAAACCATTTTTCTATTTTTAGTAACGGTGACCTTGACCTTGACCCCAGGGGGTCCAAATGCAATACCAACCGGAGTTTCCACATAAGGTTGCTATATACCAAGTTTGATTACAATACCTCATTCCAAACTCTAGTTATCGTCCGGAAACCATGATGTGGACCGACCGACGGACGGACGGACCGACCGACCAACCGACCGACCGACAAGCTGACTCCTATATACCCCCCCTAAACTTCGTTTGTGGGGGTATAATTACCACTGAACAGGCATAAAAGGGGCACAACTTGTTGAAAAATCATGGATGTTGCAATAAATTCAAATGGTTGCTGGTAATAGTCCACATATAATTTTATATTAGTGCCAGATGGATGGACAACGCATCAACTATATACATCCCAGTTGGAGTACATAATAAAATCATTTTCCAAATATTTAAAATGGCTAACAAACCGCTTAAAAATACATAATAATTAAAATGCAGTTAAAAACAATAGATACATAAACCCTGTATCAATAAAATAAATGGCCAAGGGAGATAATACTGAAGTTTTAACAAAGATATTGCAAAGAGTAGTCCCTTTCAGTTGGTACTTATTTTGTTAAAATTTGTCCTTAAAATGATAAATGCTTTTGTCCAAATTGACAATTCCATTCACAATATCTAGCATGGTAAAATTTAAGGCAATTTGTGTAAATTTAAATCAGAGATAATCCTTCAATCATCTTAAATACCAAGTTTGCTGAAAGCCCATTATAGCTTAAATGTATTTCACATTAATTTAACTATGACAGGGGCATACAAATCAGTCAATTAATACAGTCTAATAATAGAAATTTTCCATGAATGCTACAGAAAAAAATCTGGAGAGGATACTAAAATCTTTGGTTTATAAGAAGGTGCATATCTACATTGTTTATTTAGCTCTACTTATCTAACAAACAATGATTTCAACAAAATTGATGGAGGTTAATTGTAAAAGGATGTTAGATTAAAGAAATTCTGAACAAGACTCACACAGAGATATTTTCTTAGTGATTTTTTTTTCAGTAGCATCAGCCTTTCCAGTAAGCTCATCATGAAGCTTTGGTTCTGATAACACTAGAAGCTTTCATTGGCAAAAGCAAGAAATGTTTACCTATTCTGCAGGGACCTAATGGCAACCCAAAGTACCCTCTCTCCTCCCCCTCCGGCATTACAATATGGATGGAAGAATCCCACAACAACAGTTTTCTCCCCTGATCCAAAACTCTCTCTCAGATGAGGTAGTAAAGTTTTCGCCCTCTTTCTTATCCAATACTTGATGAATGTAAACAGCACAAATGACACAAAGATGAAAAATATGCAAATCAATATGAGCAGCCAAAACATCTCAGACAGGAAACTGAAAAAGACAATACACAATTTGTTATTGAAAAAATTAAATGCTTGAAAACTACATAAAAGGCTATTATATTAATCATTATCTTCAGTGAAAGTAAATGTACATACATGTATCAACATCAAGTCCTTGTGAAATCTAGCATAGTATTTTTATTGCATATCAGGACTGGCATTTCTGTTAGTTTTACCCATGCTGGAAATTTCATTTGGCATGGGGAAGTGACAGATGACTCGTGTGCTGACTGTACAATGGCACGCTTTTGATGACGTTATTTTTACCGTTATGAATTATGTTATAATTTCATACACTGTTGTAAGGAAATAGTAACAGGTGTAATGACATAAATTTCCATGGGAAATTGTTTTACTAAGGTAAAGAGTATAAAATATAATGGAATATGGTAGAATATGCAAGAAAGAAGATTGCATTTTGAAAAATGCTATGTCACCGCATTAATACAACACTAAATAGTAGTCACTACTAGTGTAGGAACAGATTTTTTTTGTTTCTATACAAATGAAAATTTTCATAATGCATAGATCCCTGACCTATCTAATTCTTATTATCAGATTAGTGGTTAAATCTATTGTTTTTCAAAAAAAAGATCAGAGTAGGAATATATCAATGCAGTTGAGTCAAGTGAATTTGGTGGTGAAGGTCATATTTCACACAGCCTGAATTTCATGACTACATCAAAGGACAAGAAAGTAGGTCACATCATCAAAATCTTGGTCACCTGATATCAAAGTTCAATTTTACAACTAAAACTGTGCACATGGTCGAAATTTCATTGCTGTACATAAAAGGACATGAAAGTAGGTCACTGTGCAAAAATTTGACCAAAAGTTTTCATTCAAAACAAACTTGATACAGGTCCACCAAACAACATTTCATGTCAAATATCTAAGCTATAGCTTTCTCCAATTCAGAAAACATTTGTTTTAGTTTCTGTTTTTACTACATTTAAGAGTACATAATGAGAATCAATGCTCCACTGGCAGGGATAATTTTGACACCAGGGGCAAAATTTGACCAACTTTGGTAGAGGACTAGAGGATAGATGAAATTATATAGCAAACATCAAAGCTCTTGTTCCTTCAGACAAAAAGATTTTTTAACTATATGAACATAATGAAAATCAATGACTGCCGGGGCGGGACCAATTTTGACCCCAGGGCTATAATTTGAACAATCTTGGTAGAGGTTCACTTCGTAAAGTTTCATGCCAAATATTTAACCTCTAGCCTTTGTCAATTCAGAGAAGAAGATTTTTCAAGTTTTTACTTTATACATTTAAGGAAAACTATCGCCTCTGGGGCAGGGCAATTTAAACACTAGGGGCATAATTAAAACAACTTTAGTAGAGGACCCATAGATGATATTACCAAATATCAAAGCTCTAAGCCTTGTACGTTCAGACAAGAAGATTTTTTAATTTTTTACTATACTTACATAGTGAAAATCAATGACCCCCGGGGGTGGGGCCAACTTTGACCCCAGGGCTATAATTTGTACATCTTGCTAGAGGCTCACTACACAATGTTTCATGCAAAATATCTAACCTCTAGTCTTTGTTAATTTAGAGAAGACATTTTTTAAAGTTTTTACTATATACATATAAGGAAAATCTATGACCCCGGGGCGGGGCTAATTTTGACACTAGAGGCAAAATTTGAACAGCTTTGGTAAAGTACCTATAGATGATATCATATAACAAATATCAAACCTCTAAGCCATGTACCTACAGGCAATAAGGTTTTTTTTATTTTTTTACTATATGTACATAGTGAAAATCAATTACCCCCGGGGCAGGGCCAATTTTGACCCCAGGGCTATAATTTGAACAATCTTGCTAGAGGTTCACTACACAATGATTCATGCAAAATATGTAACCTCTAGCATTTGTCAATTGCTAGAAGAAATCTTTTTAAAGTTTTACAATATAAATATAAGGAAAACCTATGACCCCCGGGGCGGGGCTGATTTTGACACTAGAGGCAAAATTTGAACAACTTTGGTAGAGTTCCTATAGATAATATCACATACCAAATATCAAACCTCTAAGCCTTGTACATTTAGGCCTAAAAAAAAAATTGATGTGTTTCTGGTGGCGAGGCGAAAAAAAGTAGGGTCGGTAGGTCGGACTTTTTTTTTTTTTTTTTTGTCAATCAACGATTGTAGATATGTCAGATACGGATTATATGGACTTTAAATTATATTCTATAGCATATAAAAGTACTTAAAAATGTTAGACTACCAAACCTAGTCTTCAATCTTATATTTTGAAATAAATTTTAGCCTACCAATGGCATGACTCGACTTTCGTTTTCATTTTTTTTTATTCTTACCGAACAACTGGCTTCAATTTTAATATTATCACTCTTAACATGACCATGCACGTCCGAAAAATGTTTTGAGCTGTTTTGCTGTGGTCTATTAATTTGATTTCCTGTTTTGCCAAACTATGATCGTATTTTTAAAGAAAATCGCCAGCAGTGACACTTCGGCTGCTTGTTGTGCCGCCATATTAGCCGGTGCGCGTTAATACGTAATTGGAACACGAATCGTCTGTGCCTCACATCGCTGTCGACTCGCAATACTAAAACCCGTCTTCGGTACAGTCGGTACGGGCGCCATTTTTTTTTTTGTACATCGATAAAAAAATTTGGGTCGGCGCTAAAAAAATAGGGTCGGTCGGGCCACCGGAAACACAACATTTTTTTTTTTAGGCCTTAGACAAGAAGCCTGAAGGTATTTTAAGTTTTTACTATATGTACATAAAGTGAAAAATCAATGACCCCCGGGCGGGGCTGATTTTGACCCAAGGGCTATTATTTGAACAATCTTGGTTGAGGTCTACCAGAAAATGCCTTATCCAAAACATCAAAGCTCTAGGCCTTTTCGGTCTTTACAAGAAGATTTTTTAAATTTAATCTTATAATTCCTTTTGCTTGCCATGGCAACCAGATTTCTGCATGGAATAGAATTCTTTGAACAACTTTGGAGGCCCTTCACCCAAGGATCAATCCTGCCAAGTTTGGTTGAAACTGGACTAGTGGTTTTTAATTTCACAAGAAGATTTTTAAAGTTCACTATATAATCTTTAGAACACACATACACAGGTGTATCGCTATATGCCACCGCATCACAGATGCTGCGGTGGCATAAAAATATCTTACAAATGTTTGCAGTTCAGATCAGAAAATACCCGTCCCTCAGGAACATGCCCATGGGCTGGTCCCCTCAGGTCAAATATTCCGATCCAAACCGCAACATATGACAGATATTATCAATCCTATCTCAAATTGACAATCATATACCTGTAGTAAAATTTCACAAGTGGTGACGACACAATTATGTTATAATATACTGACGAATATATCATCAGAGTTATACAGTGTTTTCCAAAAAAACCATGGCTGATAAATGTTAATTAATGGTTCGGCCTTGGGTATATATATATACCGGTATCCCACAATTAGTTCTAACCAAATTACTAACGATTCACCACAATAACATTTTGCCAGATTACGATTCACCGGTGAAATAACGATTTGCCACAGTTTAATAATGATTAGTCACAGTAGGATTATATCAAAAAGACCAAAAGTGTCCGAAAACCGTTTAACCGAACCAGGTAACACTAAATAACACATGGGTTTTTCATGCTCATGAATGGATGCGTTTGACTACTTGCGCACCATGTGAAATACATATTACACATACAATAATTCAATTAATTTGTAATTTTAAAACAACGGATCAGTAAATATACCTAAAATATCCGTTTATTATCTCTGCCAACACCATCCCGGAAGTGTCAAAATTGTCCTATTTCCGTGTGTACGAAAGTGATTTCGGAAATAAGTACTCCATATCTATCTTTAACTATTTTCCAATGCTACTTAATTTGGTGTCAGTCAGATTAATTTGAATTATCAATAAGCTTTAATTAAGAGAAATTGATATCGCTGATACCTGTCATCGTTTTACTTGAAAATATAATTACCGTGAATTCCCTTCGATCAAACGTTTCACACTATTGAATTAGAAAAAACAACAACAAAATTATTATCAATAAATTAACTACTGTAAGTATTTCAGTTTAAGTCTAGTAAATTATGAACTTTGTTATTGTTGTTATCAGTTTCAATTTACTGTCTCGCTGTTAAACTTCGTTTTTTTTTTCTCACTTTTATCTAGAAGAAATAATTAAAAAAATGAATAGTGCTCGGATATGCATGTTTCTCTGAAAAATAAACAGGAAGGTTATGTAGAAATGCGTTTTCCTACGGAAACCGAAAGTATACGAATTTTCTTAATTCAAACCTGCAATATACTACTTGAAGTTAAGTTATTTATCAAATCTTTTCACTTCGAACTGATGAAAATGGAAGTGGTTCATGTCAAATTCTTTATAATTCTTTTATTAACCCCCCTTAAAATTTTAGTAAAAAACCAAATTGGTTTTTGTGTTTTCCTCTTGGTGTCCGGGAAACCCCAAAATGTGCTAATACCCCGCTCCCTGAAACAGGGGAAAAATTGACCTTTAATTTTATAAACTTTGTTTTTTTTTTTAAAAAATTTAAAATAAAGATGCTGCACAGTCAATACCAAAATATAATTGATGCGCCAAAGCCAGATTCTGAGATATTTTTGTTCTGGGTCAGAACCTTGCTTTTTTACGCTGAAACATGTTTTTGTCAAAATAGTTTTATGTGGCAAACATTTCACTCCAAAGACAGTTTACATTAGGATGATTAGTACTTAAATGTTTCTGATTCCATACCAAATAATAACAAATGTGCTTTCTATAGGTTATAAACTAATGTTATCTTCCATTCAGTTAGACTTATTTTTAAGAATAGATCATGAATCAACAAATAAGAGTGAAGCGGCTGGGGTTTATTTCAGTTTGGGATTATCTAATCAACAACAGAGCCTGGTCTTCCAAGTTTCCACCCAGCCATCCTGAGACCATAAATTTACTAATTTTCATTAAAGAAAGAAATAAATCTAGACAGTTTTATTGATGTTATTTATTTATTAATAAAAAATTATTAATTATTCCTATTGTTGTTAAACACAGTTTTCAAATTGAAATTTACCTTTGAAAAATCAAATATTCCTCGATTTCATTATTTTTAGAATTTTTCTTTATATTCTTTTTCAATAATGTTGAAATGATGGTAAAAAATCTTTATCATTCCTCGAAAGTAATCATTTTTTTTCAAGATAGATAATTTTCTTGGTATAAGACAATATATAATGTAACCATGCTAGCTAAAAATTGAAATGAAAGTAAATTTGTCAAGTCTTGGTTGGTGGTATTTTTAAATAAAAAAATAATAAATTTTTACCTTTTCAAGAATATACAAAAATATAAAGTTTAAAATGATAAGTTAATGAAAATATATTTTAAAGTAACGGTAGGTCTGTCAGATAACAAATGATTATGATGACAGTATTAAACTATCAAAGATAATAACAAACCACAGATTACAATTATAATTATATACAGATGACTTGTGTAAGAAATAGATCTCTGATAATTAAGTATTTTATATAGGCAAAGGTATTAACATGTTCTTTTGAACAAAATATTATTATACATGTATAATTGTTCAAACTTTATCCCTTAAAAAGCTTTTTCATCCATTTTTTTTCCAAAGGCAGTATGAGTATTCATTTTGTATGAATATTCCAAATGGATAACAATTTCCTATTGTTTTGTTTTTTTTTATCAAATATTTGAAATACTTTTTAAATATGTTGCTCTTTTGCAGTCCAAATGTTTTTGACTGTCCATTTTTCCAATGTTTCTGTCAATTAAGGAAACGTAATAAGCGACCACCCCTATATGTTAGTTAAAACAGAATTTTTGACAATTTATTTATTACATATTATATAAACTAACCAATTTTTACAAACTTACTTGATCTGAAAATATGTATCTAGTAATATCTACCGCCTCTGAATGTTAGTAAAACAGAATTTTAAGAGACAATTTATTTAACACATGATATCTATTTGACCAATATTTTAATTGTTATTTGATATTGAATATATATGTTCTACTCAATCTGCTGTTAATATTTCTGGATTTAAAATTTATGTGAGTTTTTTCTGTTCATTTATAAATGTATTATATATATATTTGAGGTGGTTTTATTATAATATAACATATTTTACAGTTTATATTTGATAATGAGGACAGAAAAAATCCCACGCAATATATAAAGGAAGCAATTAAATCAAGTTATAGTGTAAATCATATATAATACGTATTTTTTCGTATCTATCGTACGTTTTTTATCTTATAATGCAGGATAAACTGCTTTTTACTTTCTGACAAAATGAAAAAATAATACACTTACATCTTTTTAAATATGTATTTCTTTCCTCAAATCATATTTACATATAACAAACATACTATAAAACTATAAAAAATGTCATTTGATATATATCATATAAGGGTGGTCGCTATACGTTTCCGTAGTCAATACTGGGCATTATCACTAGCTGAATTTAGTAAAGTTCAACAATTACTGTGTCTCACTCTCTGTGGACCTGTTAAAAAGGATAGTTTTTTTTTTGCATTGGAAAGTTATTCCATTTCAGGAAGTTTCCACAAGTTTCAAAATTAAAATTTGACAAACATTCATGTGTTAATACAACATTGATGACTAACTCATTTGTTGTTTTTCCTTTTAAAGTGTAAAAAGGTCTTGTGATAATAAGTTATGTAATTATTTGACATATTTAATCAGTATACATATAACTGATTAGATAACATACTATGTAACACTTTCTGATCATTTTTGTTTAAATTGAATCATAATTAAAGAGTTAATCAAAATTATTATAAAGAAGTGAGCTAGTATACTAAAAATCTTCAATCAAGTGAGTTATATCTTATATGACAGGGCTTGTGTTAATTCTATTTCGGTAGTAGCGAAAGGATTATATTTTTATTACAACACTTGAGTTTATCTATTTGAGATGAGGGATTCATTGTCATATGACTGTATGTCAGAGTACAAGTAGGGTTGTACATATGGGTCATATCCCAAGCTCAGTTGAACACAGTGTTACAAGCATCTTATAGATATAAAGTTACCTTGCAGTGTTATATTGAACATTTGATATAATTATTATATTTTTATGTTAAACTGTTGTAACATACTTGAAATGTGTATATGATACATTGATAATAATCTATTTACTTTTTAGAATTTTTAAAAAAAAAAAAAAGCACCTTACTTTTGGGGTTTTATTCCCCCAAAAAAAAGGGAAAAGAATAAAAAAAAAAACCCAAAACAAACCACAAAAACCAAAATTTCCAAAACAAAATATAAAAAAAAAAAATTTTTTTACACCCAAAAAAAAAAAATTAAAAAATTAAACCCCAAAAAAGGGAAAAAGTTTACTCCCCCCCCCTATACTACTGGCGGATTGTGAAGGGTGGGCTAGATGATTTTGTTTGACAAATTAGTGTGTTAGTCTCTCTGCAGAGAACCTTAACATAAAACTGTAAAGTTAGTAGAAATAAATTTAGAACCAGGAAGTTGAAATTCAACACTATAAGTTATATGATACCCTTGAATGCATTCATTACTTTGATGTAAAGAATTTGAGAAATATACCTTTTATAATCATTATGGCTCATTTTTCAAAATTCACTTTAAGATAATTAACAGTCACATTGACTTACAATGTTAATGTACTTTTATATAAATAGATTTTATGTGTAAAACATTTTGTTCTTTAGGGCATACAATTGTATGTTTTACATTGATCTGATTATTTTTTTTTACTGAGGATGACACAAGGAGGGTTTTTGTTACTTGATATTTTAACACATTTCAATATTCATTCCACAGTTTAGCTGTAATGACAATCATCTAAATTTTGTTGATTAAACATTTAAACCTTGGATTGTATTTTTACCAGGAAAAATGGCTGATGATGAAACATTAAGATTATTGAAGGTAAATCATACCTCATTTTGAGAGCCAGGGCACATTATATTATTTTACCTTCATATTTTAGTTATAGCCTTTGGGAAATGGGGCTGTTTTTGCTTTTTGTTAACTTTACTTTGATATTTTATACCTAGATTATTTTTTATTATCTGCAAATTTCTTATTTTTCATATATTTTTTCAACACATGTATAACTACTGTTTTCCAAGGGCTAAGGTAAATAGATGATTAACCATATTTAGCTGTTACATGTTTCTTTTGACTACTTTGAGCAGTTTTATTAGCTCAACTATTCGAAGAATATGAGAGCTATTGTAGTCGCGTTGGCGTCAGCGTCGGCGTCTGCGTTGGTTAAAGTTTTTTGTAAAGTCTAATATCTCAATTATTACTTTAGATATTCAATTGAAACTTACAATACTTATTTATAGTAACAAGGTACATCAGATTGACAAGTTGGATAACTCTGCCAACAATATTGACAGAATTATGCCCCTTTTTAACTTAGAAATTTTGGTTAAAGTTTTAAGTAAAGTCAAATATCTCAATTATTGCTTGAGATATTCAATTGAAACTTACAATTCTTATTTTTAGTAACAAGGTACATCAGATTGACAAGTTGGATAACTCTGCCTACATTATTGACAGAATTATGCCCCTTTTTAACTTAGAACTTTTGGTAAAGTTTTTTGTAAAGTCAAATATCTCAATTATTGCTTGAGATATTCAATTGAAACTTACAATACTTATTTATAGTAACAATGTACATCAGATTGACAAGTTGGATAACTTTGCCTACAATATTGACAGAATTATGCCCCTTTGGAACTAAGAATTTTTGGTTAAAGTTTTTTTGTAAAGTCAAATATCTCAATTATTGCTTGAGATATTCAATTGAAATTTAAAATACTTTTTTATAGTAACAAAGTACATCAGTTTGCAAAATTGCATAACTCTGCCTGCAATATTTGCATAATTATTTGCCCCTTTGAAACTTAGAAATTTTGGTTAAAGGTTAAAGTCTTCAAAGATAATTACTTGAAACTTTACACATGCACTTAGGGTCATAATTGGAGGGTCATACTATCAAGCACTTAGAATAGTCGAGCGTGCTGTCCTACCGACAGCTCTTGTTAAAAATATAATTTAAACTAAAAAAGAAGAAAATTTACTTTTAAAATCAGGGGTTGGGGAATGAAAAAAATGTGGATGTGGATAATAATGTCCATTTAGCTGAATATTCTGGCAAAATTTCTAATGACAAAAAAACAACAACAAAAAACAACCAACAACAACAACAGAACAAGGAAAAAAAATGCTTACCTTTAATAGAGTTTTAGTCTTGTGTAGCATAATAAATAGCAATTTATGTTGAATCATTAATCTAGCTTTAAGTACAACAGTTGCATAATATTTGAACATAAAATGTAAAAATATTATTCAATTGTATTGAAAAGAACCAGGTATAATAGTATATTTTTTGGTCACAAAAGAGAACATCTGGAAAGGCCTTGGAAAACAGTTTTTTTTTTCAAATGTTTTACTATGTTAAGCTTATAACACTGGTGTGTCTGTTTATTTGATATGTATAGTATTTTTGTTACAATTTAAATTTCTCAATATACCTGTATAGACTTTGGGGTGCATCTTAAACAGTGAGATATGAAGGGGCATGCCAACATGGTAAGTTTTCAAATTCATGTACTTTATGTCAAAGGAGCAAAATTATAGTAAATCATTGTATATGTAGTTGGGTAAAGGAGCATGGAAATAGAAATGGTGGGGCTATATATTTAATCATAATAAATATAAATGCACTTAAAATTATAAGTTTTTTAAAATTAAAAGAATTATTTTTCATGGGCTTCATGCCAACTGTTAGTATATCAGGAGTGATTTTCCGTCTTATACATGTATAACAAGAGGCCTATAAAAGGCCTCTTGACTTCTCAAAGTAAATTTTCATTAAAATCATGCAGTTTTCCCGTTCAGTAATCAAATTCCTGAAAAAAAGGTAATGCTGGTTAAAGTATAATAGAGTAGCAGCTGTATGCCCCAATTCATTTCTTTAAATTTGATTTAGAATAAAATATTTTGGTTCGTTTACTTACTGTGTTATGTGTTTTAGCAATAGCATTGCACAGATTCAGTGTTACTTTTCGGATAATTGCACATTCTTGCATTACTGGATACGCACAGTGTTATAGGCTTGTGTGTAATTGGTTTGTCTCCATTGGCCTGAAATGATTTTTTGCTGTGAAACCTTTCATTGCATTTTTCTAAGGAATTTCAATATCAAAAAACACTTATATAACTTTAAGCCAGTTATAGAAATAATAAAATTACAAATGTAGATAGATCTTGAGCCTCAGGTTGGCCTATAAGTACATGTACAGGGTAGCCTGGCTCTAGATCTTGAGCCTCAGGTTGGACTACATGTATAAGTACATGTACAGGCTAGCCTGGCTCTAGATCTTGAGCCTCAGGTTGGACTTCATGTATAAGTACATGTACAGGCTAGCTAGGCTCTAGATCTTGAGCCTCAGGTTGGCCTGTAAGTACATGTACGGGCTAGCCTGGCTCTATATCTTGAGCATCAGATTGGACTATAAGTACATGTACAGGCTAGCCTGGCTCTAGATCTTGAGCCTCAGGTTGGACTACATGTATAAGTAGCTTTTGACTATCATAGGCAAGGCTTACATAGATACATTTATATATAGTTATATTCATCTTATATAGAATTGAAGATTATGATTTCAAACATACACATTTGTTTGAAATTCAACCTATATAAGTTTGCCTTACATGATTTATACGGTTCAATTCTTTATGTTGCCTGATTTGCATGAATGGTAAAGCATTTTAAATGATATGGCTATGGGATATAAGTTTTTACTCTGCATACAAAATGGTACAAATCAGTTTGGTGATATGGAAGTTTTTTTTATCGAAAAAGCTTAATGTATTTGTCTGTTATGATGTTAGCATGCTTTATGTAGATAGGAATCAGTGAGGGTATAGACAGAGCTTAGAATAAATTCTTATCAAAGTCGGTGTATACAGCTTCCATTTTACAGTGATGTTTTTTATTTTTTAAATTTTTATTAAACAGCAGATGCTTTAAAATTTGCATTTTTGACTGATTATAAATTGCATTATAATTATGTTTAATTAAGACAGAACTGTAAAGTAAGTTGAAAAAAAATCAGACAGTCATACTTCAAACCAAACAAAAAAGATTCATCATTGCTAAACAACAATTGAAACCATTTAAATTACTATATTCTATTTTATTTCAGTAGTTGAGATGCATACCAGTGTAATAACATTGTGTTGTCTTTATTTCAGGTGTAGAAATATGTTAATTAATATTATGAACATTTATGAACTATAAAAATAGCACATATGTATTTTAACTCGCCTGAACACATTTTCCAAAAATGACCTTTAAATTTAAATAATATCTTTAGAAAGTCATGTGTGTGGAATAACTTTTTACATTCAATTGAAATAACTTTACCTATTATGGACCATAGTTTCGAAACTTTGACCAACAATGGTCACATTGATGACCTCAGCACAGTAATGGGATAACTTATATCAAATTTAATATGAGTTAATCTGTTACTAAGGTGACGAATTTTGACCCTTTTTGACACATTTTTTACTTCAATCTTCAAAGCTTGACCTTTTGTACAAACAAAATATGACCTTAAATGACCTTAAATATGACCCAGAGACCTACTTCTGTAGTGAAGATATTATTACCTTAGCTGCTGCTCTCAGGTGAGCTATCTAGGGCCATTATGACCTTCTATAATTTTATTTCCTTGTTCAGTTTAAAGGATAGGCAATTCAATGACGTTATTGTGTTGGCTTGAATAACCATTAACATATGCATGATAGGCAAGTTATGCATATATTTGATTATATAGTTAGAAGTGTAGTGTCCTATTTACATATTTAGTTAAAGGTGTGATGGCAGTTGTTGTATAACCTGACATGTTCATTTGATTTTCTTTATAAATTTAAGGTTGACAGAAACCATTAAATTTTTCTTTCCTTGTTTAAGATATTTTTGAATAACAAAATAGTGAGTAAAATAGATGTTTTTGCATCCCCACCCCTGCTAATGTTGTCTGATCTACATGTATTACTGGATTTCTCCTTGGTAAATTGCAATGATTTCAAGATCAAAGACAGTTGACAGAATCAGAATGAGGTAAAATTGCAAAAAAGTGCTTGGTGTGTGTTATATTTTTTTATAATCATCTCCGAAAACCCATACAGGTGACTGATGGGGAAAAGTGGAAATCTAGAAATTTGTAGTTTATTTTTGTTTGTTTTTTTTTTTCAGAAAAGAGAGAAAAATATAAATTATACACATGTACTTGTTGGAGAGCGGAATTGGCCAAATTTTGGTCCTAAATTGACCTAAAAAAGGCACTGCAATTGAAATCTAAAACATGCAATGATATAACACAATATTACATAATATTTCAGTTTAAAAATCTCGTTCATTTATCATGTACAACATGGAAAACCTCGTAGTTCATAACAACTTCATTTCATATCTATTGCCTAAATAGATAACTAACTTAACTGTCTATTTGTTTACACTTGGTAATATTGTCCAAAGGGAAACAACTTCCTTAAAAATAATTTTTTATAAAGTTTAAGCTCAGATACATGTGTTTGTTAAATTATATTAAAAGCTCAATTTCATATACATGGGATTTTATTTGAAATTTTAAACATTAAACCAAAATATGGATTTAAAGGTACATAGAATTTAATTAGTATCTTTAAACAATTATGAATGTAACCTGTATTTAATGTTTTTGTAAAACGAAAGTTGATAAATCTATTACCTGTAAATAACAGATTTGAAACAAAAAATATAAGTAATATTATAATGTAGATTATCTTTATCTGTTTATCATTTATGTCATGAACAAGTTTTTTGTAGGTGATTCTTGTTCTAACAAAAAAACAACACTTTTATACCTTTTTTGTTTTAGCTCACTTGAGCCCATTGTGGTCAGATGTCCATTTTTTTGGTGGTCATGTGTCCATCGCTTGTCATTTGCTATGATTTCTTTACTTAAACACAAGTTTGATTTTGCCCTTTACAAGAGTTTATATAACTTAATTGAGTCTGATGCATAAGTAGGTCACAAGAGCTAAAATCTAGACTTAAATCTTTAATAATCCTGATCTAAGTAACAACAATTCAACAAGCATCACCGTATGGTCCCCTGGGAAAGTTATCCACAAAAGTCAAAATGGCCACAATTTGGTCCCTGTGAGTCACTTACGTTGTTTAGACTTATAAATGAATGCACATTTAATTCATCAGGACTGTGTGAAAAAAACACTGCATAGAACTTAAATATTTAGCATGCAGCATCTCTACAAATGCTATATAATATAAATCATGCCCCCTCGGTCAAAAAAGGCCCTGCTTTGGGGGTCACACACTTTACATGAACTGAAGTAATAATAAATACCTTAAAACCCTCTCCTAAACTTAAATGCCCTGAGCATAGATCTTTAGCGTGTAATTGTTACATCATTCTTTGGTCCTCAACAAAAGTTATCATGCGTCTGATGTTAAAGTTTGCCTTGCCCCTTCGGATACTTTAATTATATAGACCTATATAATTTAAGTATCCCAAGGGGCAAGGCAAAATTTAACTTTAAATGGAAATAATTTTTAAAAAATTCTTTTGTGGATTCCTGTTAGATTAGACGTTTGGTTTTTACAGTTTATGGGGGCTGATTTTTACACTTTTTGATCACGTTGGGGTAGGGCAACAAGACAAACGCCAAAAAGGGGCAGTCAGGTCCCAAAAGGGACGCCAAAGGATGTTCATGTGGGGTGTTGTCGCAATGTTACATTGTTGCTTGGCAAGACAACGCACCATTATGCGTGACCCGCTAGAGACAGGACAACAAGACAACAACACGCTGATTAGCGCTTTGTCGTGTTGTCGCTTGCGACAGGACAATGAGATGAAGGTCAGACAACGCACCTTTTGGCGCTTTGTTGTGTTGTGGCTAGAGCCAACTAGACGCACAAAAGCGTACCAAATCAGCCACCATACGTAGTAGACTTCTACAAAAGTCACATAAGTCATCCCCAGTCAGTCTGAAATAAAGGTTCTAGTAACTAAAAGGTTACGGCTATTCTCTAAATAAAACAAAAGTGATTTCATTATGATTTCAGGAAGAAGTAGAAGAGATGGAGAGACAAACTGTTATCAGTGTGGAGGGTATGACGTGTCAGTCATGTGTCCAAAGTATTGAGTCAACTATTTCCAAAATGAAGGGAATCATCAATATCAAGGTAAGTTCATCAGTACATCGACTTCCAGTGGCAAGAATGTCACAAAAAAAATATAGTGCCAGACCAGTCCAACTGGTTGATAGATACAATCAGTTTAGAATTTGTTGTGTTTTTGTTCAACTCTAATCCAAATTGGGTCACATTTCATTAGTTTCAAAACAATTTGACTGATTTTGTGCTGACTTGCCTAGCTTTGAATTTGTAGTTTCAGAGTTTTATGAATGAAGTTAATTCAAGTAATATATTATGGAGTTGAAATGTAGTAAAATGATTTATAGTCAGTTCTTGTCATAGGAAGAATAAAAGATGAGACAATTCAAATAGAAATTGAACATTTTTGCAGAAATTTATCCGGCATAAAAGAAATAAATTTAAATAATGCCACCATGATAGAACAAGTCCAGCATGCACATCTGTGCATTTTGCTTGGACTAAAATTCTAAATTGCCTGCACAATTTTATCATTTTGTTACTGAAATCATATTAATAAATCAAATTCAAAAACTAGTCCATTATACAAAGTCAACTAGGTAAGAGTTCAAATTAAGTTTATATTATGCATTAATTGCAGTTTCCATCAAAATATAAAAAAAATATATAATCTGAGAAATTCATCAAAATACAGTGAATCTTTAAATAAACTATTGCCTTTCATCATTACAACACCTAACCATCATTGACTCATATCAGCTGCAATTTATTTTATTTATTATATATAAAAACTGAACAAGTTTTAATCAGATGGTAAAATGCAGAAATAAGCAAAATTTTAGCAAATGATTAAAAACAGATAATTTACCTTTCATTGTGATATATCCATTTGGTACATTTAACAAAATTTACATTGCTTGACTACATATGATATGTATGCCTGGTAACTTTATAACATAGGTTAGTGTATCAAATGAGTCTAAATGTGACTATATATAAAATACAGGATATACAAGTATGTACAAATTTTTAACTGATCTGATTGCTTGTTGTCCACTTACAATGTTTACTTGTATCTGTTGACCTTCTCTCAACAAGATAACCTATTGCTAAACCTTTGACCTCCAATGATAACATTTAAAGATTCCCTCTTATATATGGTCCAGAAACCTTTCTCTAAACCCTTATTATGCTGAATTTCTAAAATGGACTTGCCTAGCTACCATTTTAGGAACTGCCCATTTAATCACATAAGGGGATATCAAGATGAACTAGATGTAAGTTTGAAGTTGGTTAAGCCAACAGTATTGAGCCTGGTTGGACTGCATGGATATGCAGACTGGAGAAGCTCTGTACTGATGGTGAACACTAAGCCCTTCCAGCGGAGCAAGGGTTATGACTTCTATATGTATTGGAGTTATAATGATAATAACAATAATATTATTATAATAAAATAAGACATATTTCTTACACAAATTTAATATTATATTTATCACATAGCCAAAATAAAGACTGTTAAAGAGAAAAAGAATTGTACATCATGATTACATAAATTGTAAAAATCTAGAACAAGGGTATCCCTAACAATGAAAACAACAATATTGCATGAAAATTGCTGACTCGTTAGTTTCAGTTTGATTGAGTCTGTTCAGGGGAGACAATGTGAAAATGAAACATCTCTTATGCCCCCTGGAAACTCGTACGATCAGTCTTCAACACTATTGTGCTGAACTACTAGGAACAATGTCAGTCTTAAAAAACTTTGTTTTAACAGCTTATACAATGCACCTTTACATTCCTATTGCTCTACCAATAGTTGGAAAGTGTCGTCATTATGGCCACATGCATTTAATAAACAGTCCTAGCACTATGTACATAGGTTAGTTTAGGAGAACTGGAATAAAAATCTTACTGTTTTGTGATTGTTTTGCTTACTCCACATGTGCATGTATTGCTTGTGACCTTGTGCCTACATGGCCTTAAGTTCCCTTAGCATAAACTTTATTGCAGCAATGATTACATCATTATTGTTTAGTGTTTTAGTATTCATTACATTTTAATTGTTTAGACAACATTTTATGGTTTGCTATATCTAGATAAAGTTAAGTTTACATCTAACGGTTCTGTTAATTAAAAGATCAAAGGGTTTCTCTCATAAAATTATTAAAGTAAACATCCTGTCACCAGGATGAATACTGAAAATAAATACAAAGTATTTTAGCTTCATTTAGAATGCAAGCTAAAATGACATTTTACTGAATTTCAGGAGCACATTTGAATAAAAGATGATTTTCTGAGAGGGATATGCTGATTCTGTACTGTAGAATTAAGTCTTTTATTAACATATATTTCAACAGCTTATATCACAAGTGCACCAAATTGGTCCAGATAATAGATATGCATGTTGTTTTTCTTATTACATGTACCTGTTAAAGACAGTCTTTCGTTTAAAAGTTATAGAAAGCAAAATATGCCAGACTCACTAAATACTAATATTCACCAATATGATATACTATAAGGCAAGGCCTGGGTGCAGTGTGCCTGTCCTGGTCTTCTGACATTAGGCTCAGCTGCATGATTTAAACAATTTGGTATTGAAAGTCCTAAACAATGGAAGTTCAAAATTCAAAACAGATTTAAGCAATTTGATATTGAAAGTCCTAAACAATGGCAAGTTCAAAATTCAAAACAGATTTAAACAATTTGGTATTGAAAGTCCTAAACAATGGAAAGTTCAAAATTCAAAACAGATTTATACAATTTGTTATTGAAATTCCTTAACAATGAAAGTTCAAAATTCAAAACAGACTTAAACAATTTGATATTGAAAGTCCTTAACAATGAAAGTTCAAACTTCAAATTTGATATTGAAAGTCCTAAACATGGAAAAGTTCAAAATTCAGAACAGATTTAAACTATTTGATATTGAAAGTCATAAACAATGGAAAGTTCAAAATTCAAAACAGGCAAAGTCAAGTAGTGGGACATTGGTTGGAAAACAGTACATGTATGTTAACCATATCCATTCATTTGAAGATATAAATAGAAAAAATACTGTGCAAAAGGATGTACAAATATGAACAGTTTTATTGTATTATGAAGTACATGATTTCTACTTAAAGATTTTATTATAAACAGGATGTACTTTTCAAGTCTTTATTTCCTGTTGATTGTTTAGATTATGTTTTCATAAAACCAATATACATGTACAACTATAAAACAATGAAGAAGTGATAAAATTACATAGATGTTACAGAAATTTAGACCTAAATAAAAATGGTCATTATAAAGACGCTATTTGGCTTATACTAGTAAAAGAGAGCTTCAGTTGTCTATGATAATAAGAATTATGATGGCACAAAGGACTCTTGGCCCTGTCACTTAATTCTTAAAATTGCTAAATTTATTCAGTCAAATACTACCCCAATAAATTGTGCACCAGGGCTTTTTGTTACTTAAACGATGGTCACCCTTCGCGACCCTTCTTTTCTTTGTAAAGACCAACATCTATGATATATCAGTTGTAAGATCGTTCGGTCTTGCAGACGCCATATTACACCTGAATTAAAAAATGACACAGCTTCATTTTTTTTTGTCCTAAACATAATTAAGCCCCTACAAAGCTATTATAATTATGTATTATAGCTTAAGGCCAAAGAAAAATGATCATTCAAAAAATGATGTAAGTTAATCAGGTGATATGTCACAACTAAAATAAGCCGTGTCATGACAAAACCAACATAATGGGTTTGCGACCAGCATGGATCCAGACCAGCCTGTGCATCCGCGCAGTCTGATCAGGATCCATGCTGTTCGCTTACAAATCCTATTACAAGTAGAGAAACTGATAGCGAACAGCATGGATCCTGATCGGACTACGCGGATGCGCAGGCTGGTCTGGATCCATGCTGGTCGCAAACCCATTATGTTGGTTTTGTCATGACACGGCTCAAATGTATTATTTAACCTGGTGGAAACATTTCCCGTTTGCTTCACTGAATGGGAATTGAATGAAAAAAGACCAAACTTAAAAAAAATAAACGATTATAATTTTTTTTTTTTTTTTAAAATAACCTTTTATATTTTTTTTTAAAAATATTTAACCCGATGGGAAAAAATTTTAAAAAAGGATTTTTTAAAAGATTTTTTTAAGAAGGGATTGGGCCCATGTTAATTTTTGAATTACTTTTTTTAGTAAAAGGGGAAAACTGTTACAGTTTAGAATATTGTTTTTTAATCATCAGGGCACTAATTTTTAGGATTTAGGTTAAAAGGTTAAAATTTGAAAGGATAAACCATTTTTTCATTGAAAAAATTGTCTTTTTGGGGTTTTTTTTAAGATTTAAAAAAAATTTTTTTAGAAAAAATATGGTAATTGAGTTGATCTATCCGTAGAGGGCATTTGGATGTGTATTTATAGTTTTAGATGTTTTTCTTGGAATAGAAACTTGAGTATGTCACTACATGTATGTAAAATGGACGGGGCAATGTTTATGCAAACAGTTTACTTTCAGTTTATTGTTTAATACAGTTTTGTGTTGGTGTTAAGCTTTCAGTAAAATGTGTGTATTTTTTTGTGTAAACAAAGTTGATCTAAAAACATTTTTGCTTATTTTTGCCAAATTTATAGAAATCGAAAGCCTACAAAATAATTGTGATATCCTAGGGCAATCTATGGTGTAAATTTCATTGTCTCAGCTGTCAATTTATGTCCTTAAAAATTTTTGTTAATACTATTATAAAGTAAAAGTTATTGTTTATGTTGTTATAATTTGAGTGCTTTGGAAGATGTAAGTAACACTATGTTTTGGTATGCATTCTTTACAAACACCATGTTCTGTTCATGATTATGTTTATAACTGTTTCAGAAGAACTTAGTGACACAAGTTTCTGTTGTAAATTCGAAAAGCTATTGGGGTGTATTTCGTAAACTTAAAATTAAGTTACACTAATGCCTGTCTTAAATTTGAAAACATTTGACATAGTTTAGGAGCCATGCTCCTTTAAATACTTGTGAAACTAGGGTCACTTTGATTACACCATTTATACTTTAGTCTAGTAAATTTTACAGGTTGTTTGTTTTAAAAGGAAATTTTGAAGATTTTTTACATACTGTAAAGTATGACAGTGACTGGACACCTGAATAATATCCCAACAGATTTAACAAATTGGAAAAACAGTGAAAAATTGGGGATAATTGTAGTGATATTTGATATTATAGGCATGAAAATTGAAACAAGGAGAAAAATTTTGAAATATTTTTTGAGTAAAAGTGAAACTAAAAGGTGAAAAATTGTTGACATATTGGGGAAAAAGGTTAAAAAGAAGTTTGTTTAAATTGTTGACATATTTGGATTCGTGAAAAAAAGGGAAAGGAAAAAAAGACTTCTAGAGGTGCTACCAAGTTTACCGGAAAATTTTATTATTTAAGTTAAATTTTAATTTTTTGGAATAGGTTTTTTTGTTTTTAAACAATGGAAATTTGGGCAATCTTGATTTCATGTTAGGAATTAAATCAATAGAATCTAAAAAAATTAACTGGGTTTTTCAAATTTGTACATTTTAAAAAATATACCTCCATTGTATTTTTCAAAAGGTTCATTGTAAAAAAAAAAACAAAAACCCTTTTAATTTTCCCAAATTGATTTAAAAAATGCTTTTAAAAAGGTCAAAAAAAAACAAAAGAAAATTTTCAATGAAATGTTTTTGGCCCATGGTTATGGTCATTTGATTTGCCCCTTTTATTTTGTTGTTAAAAATTTGTTCGCTCATGTCAGGAACTATTCAGACAGGTAGGATTGTAAGTTGCAACATAATATTCTGAAAGGCACCCGAGACTCTCTTCCACTTAAGTAAAACTGGAATAAGTCACCGTAAAATCACAACCATTAAGGTATGACAACCACTCTGAAAACAACAACAAAAAAATTGAAATAAAAATATTCAATTTTCATTTCTGAATGTTCTTAATTTTGTATTTAAGATATCTTTTTCATTCCATACTTTTATGTTCATTTAAAATAATAATGTTATTCTGAACATGTATGTTTTATCACATTTAATGTCATTAGGAAATTAATGTGGCAACAATAAACATAAAGCATTAATTAAGATTGAAGGGGTTTGATAAAGAATACAACTTCATAAAGAACATAATTATCTTAATAATCTTAAGATTACATATTTATACACATCACGTTCTCTTCAATTTTTTTGGTAATTTAAATTATTCTAAGATGTAGATCTAACTTAAAAAAAATTCTTGATATCTGTATTTATCAAACATATTCTGATTTTTATGGATAGCAAAACATTTTAAAGTTGTTGCTTTGAAAATAATTTCTGAAGCTTTTTAAGTTTTTCTTAGCCAAATCGGTATTAAAATGTTGACTGAAATTTGTAGATATCAAGATCCATTAAGCCAGATGATTTAATTGTAGTTGTGAATTAGCTCAGTGTCTGCATCATAGTGGTCTCTGTAGGGGTTAAGGTTGTTGATTTTTAAACACTTGCCCCTCTTAGCTGTGGGTTTAAATCTCGACAGGGACTTTGGATTCTTTGATCTTGAGGAAACTATCCCTAACTAGCTTACGAAACGTCAATGTGTTTTACAGTGTCATTGTGCCTGTTTGTGCCTGAAATAATATATGGAAGGACACCTGAGGTCTTCCTCCACGGTAAAACTGGAAAGTCCCATACTGTGTTGGTGCAATGTAAAACCCACCCCTAATATTTTGTTGGCTTGATGCCTTGTTAAGTTACAATAACTGAGCATTGTAAAAAATTACTGAAATTTATTCATATGGAAAAAATATGAATGAACTATAACAAAGTGATACTGTTGCTCAAAATTAATGTTATTTTTAGTACAGTATTCTGAGGAACAAAGCTCAGTAACATTTAAATTCTTATGATTTAAACGAGACCTTGAAACAACAATACGTATAATTGAAGATATTCAGACCATCAATTAAGTAATACATTTGTAGCCTATGGCAAATTAACAGATTATTTATGATATCTGTGACAGATGAAAGGTCAAAATAAATTTGTGAATGTCCGTAATATGTTGTCACTTTGAGCCAATATGAAAGTGAAGTAGAGGGAAGTATAACCATTGACTTAAGGTCACCAAGGTCATATACCTTGGTTTTATACTGGTGTATCAGTATGCTTAAGTTTGAATCCCATCAATTTATTCAGAAAATGATCGCGCCCAAACTTAAAGGATAGTTAAAGGGTTGTTAATGTTATGTGAGTTTAAATTTAGTAAAGTGGCATCTGTGGCCAGATGATTAAGGTTGTTGACTTCAAAGAACTTGGCCCTCATCGTTCTGGGTTTGTCAATCCTATATCATGGACTTTGAATTCTTTAATGTGAAGAATCTAGCTTAATAAAACAATGTTGGTGGTTTTACTCAAGTGCCATCGTCATGCCTGAAAAAATGGACGGAGGTCTTAGTTCTCCAGTAAAGCTAGAATGTCAACATATGACCTTTACTGTGTTGGTACAATGTCAAAACCCAGCCAAAAAAGAAATTAATTAAGTACCGGGTGTTCATGCCTATGAATAATACTGATCAAGAGTCTTCCTCTTTGTTATGCTGCCATCTCATAATTTATATTAATTTTTTTTATAAAAATAATATACCAATGCAATGATGGTCCATAATATAGGGGAAATAGTCAAGTGACTTTGCACTATATTTTTAGTGTAAATCTGAATACATGTTTAAAATTTTCTCAAAAAACTCAACACTAAGATAGATATACCAGCACTATTATATAAACCAAAATATATTCGGATGATGTCATTAAAGGTATCTATTACATATCATTAAAGTCTTATGTTTTATATGCACTTGCTTTAATGTATTGTCACATTTTTAGCAAAGGATGATGTGAAAAATATAAAGTGATCCTGTTGCTATGGTTATAGAATGTATACTTTACAAATTGTCATAGTTAATAACCTGGACAAAATGAATATACTTTGTGTTCAGTTTTGTTTAACCTTTATTCAGAGAGTCTGTTTAGGTTAGTATTTTACTATATTAAGTTTTATGGATCCTGGGTACACTGTAAGTTCAAGCTCCTAGAATTACCATAATTATATGGTCCGAATTATACAATGCAATTTGTCCTCAGATTTTGTTATGGAGAACTTGTCAGTCATTTATAAAAATTCAAAGAACACACTTTACATAAATACACCTGCTATAATGTCTTAAATTTGTGTTGCTAAAATAAATAAAGGGCTTCCATTAAATTACAAAATTTGGAAGTCAGAGACTGGAAAATGTCTGACATTGGAAGTGACATTATATAGGTAAAGAAGGAAAAGTATTATATTTTGAGTGTCACAAGCCAAAATCATGGAGTGAATGACTCCCAAACATCCATTAACGAAAGCCCTGTAATATAAGCTTTCTTCAATTAAACTGGTATAAATAGAATCATTTGTTAATGAAAGGTTAAAACAAAGTTATCTTAATGCCAGACCCTGTAAACTTAGTTCATACATGTTATGTGCATTGTTTGTGTTTTGCAAATTAAACAAATAGTTTGAAATTAAATGTTGACATTAACAATTTAAACAAATTATCAAGGTTGTTATAGATAACTTTTTATTTATTTGAATTTGTCAAAGTCACGTTTACAAATTACGCAGATAAGCAATAACGTGATACGAAACACGTTTTTTATCAGTTCACGTAGTTTTGTCAATATTCATTATTACATGCTGCAGATTACCGCAATAAAACGTGTAACATGTTTTTTTGGATCATTTAAATTCACCATCAGATTCTGCTTTGTTTTCTTATATTTACATAGATTATACATCATGAAAACGGGTTTGTCTTGAAACATGGATTTTTTTCTTCATGGAAATAAAATGTTTTCAACAAATGAAAATAGATTTAGAGAATTTTGAAAAATACAGGATATTTAAATGTTCTCTTTCTTGCCTTACACTTATCGTTCAAAAAAATTTGTTTTTACCATAATTCAAAATATATAGAAATATTGATTTATTTGATTCTGGTTTATCTTAGGATAAACTAATAAATATTTTTGGGTATCTTACTGGTTGGGAACCACCAAAACCAGACAACAAACCACCAAACAAAAATGCCTGATTTTGGTTTTTTTTCTTTGTTCAGTGGTTGTCGATCTATATATCACCTTTTTATCAACAATGAATTCATAAAATTTATTTCAACTTTTGTAAACAGTAATATTTTATTGAAAATTTGGTCGTCAATAGTGCAATACTGACCTCTTATATGGGCTATAATCATTTGCAGAGTAAACAATAGAATAACCATAACAACAGTATTTGCTGCCAAAATATTGTATATCATGTTAAAAATAGAAAATAAAAACACCCAAGATTTTATCGAAATAAATCAAGGTGATATCTGTCCAGACACATGGTGCTGTACTAATATTGTTCAATTTAGGTAATTTAAATACTCTTCTTGATGGGCCTCAGATGTAATTGTCGACATAGATAGAAATATACAAACTAGTTTGTTAGTTAGGAGAAGAACCTAGCCGTACTGTGTCAAATTTTCAGATCTCTACGTAATAAATCTGTATGGAAAAATGTTCATAAAGTGTCGAGTTGATGGTCCCCGACCAGTATAGCTCATCATTAAATAGATACATTGTTAAAACCATTTATTGCAGCCTGTGATGTCGGACTAGGATGCTTCAATCAATGTTATCTTGATATTTGTAGATAAAATCTTGTGATGTAAACAACACTCACCTTAATAAACAACCCTGTTATTTCATATACAGATACATGGAACCAATTTTATCTGACAAAGTCACAATACATCTATAGGGAAAATATTGCAGATGTTAATGAGCTCTGAATTTTTACTCTAGCTGCCTTAAGGGAAAGTGGGGGAAGTAGGAGAGTGTGGGTGGGAGGGCGATTAATAAAAGACATTGCTGATATCATGTTGAGATCATGTTGAAACCAAATTTTATTTTATTTTCATGTTTTGAATTTAAAAAATTGTTTTAACTTACATATTTGGTAACTTCTATGTATCTGTCACTAGCTTGAAATAAATTCTGTAGACTATGCAGTATGTTTGATGCTTGTATACTGTAATAGAAGCCTCTGAAACATCATCCATGTCAAATCTTAACAACATTGATAAATGAATAAATTATTCTAGTTAAAAAACAATCCGTTGAATGACTTATTTACGTTAAAGTATTCACCACCTTTAACACCAGGATGTAGCTATATTACAACAGTTACCCTTGTCCTGCTGCTGGAATGGAAAAGAGAGTGTGCCTTTGCCACCAGTATGGAGCCAGGCCAGCCTGCTCATGTGTGCAGTCTGACAGGTCTTTATAATACTATTGGCTGACCAATTTCATAATTTTCATCTTGATAAATCCAAAAAATTATAATGTATAGTTCCAAAAATTGCTGCTTGACCAGTCCATTTAAGAAAATTAAACAAGTTAAGGGATAAAAATATATATTATGGTAATAAACTGCTTTTAATTATTTTTTTTGTATGTTTTTGTCTTCATTAGGTGATCCTGGATTCTGGTGAGGCTCATGTCAGTTACAGTCCCACGGAGACGTCCCCACCGATAATAGCTGAGAGCATTGATGATATGGGGTTTCCTTCTAAGGTCAAGACGGTTTCACCAATAGCAGAAAGTGCTGGACGCATTTCACCTCTCCTAGAGGCTACCATACATGTTGATGGAATGACATGCATGTCCTGCGTCAAGAGTATTGAGGGAAATATATCAAAGGTTGATGGAATTGAAAGCATTAAAGTCAACCTTGAAGGAAAGCAGGCTTACGTTCGCTATAATGCTGTGAAGTTAACACCCGATGCTATTGCAGATAAGATAAGCGACATGGGTTTTGATGCCTATACGGCTAGGAAGTCCAATTCCTTGATAGCAAGAATCCATGTAGAAGGAATGACATGTCAGAATTGCGCCAATACGATCGAGTCTTTTGTCAAGAAGAAGGAAGGCGTAGAGGAGGTACGTGTCTCGTTACAAGATAAAGAGGCTTTCATCATCTACAAGCCGAATGTTACTACCCAAGTTGCCCTGAAAGATGTGATCAATGATATGGGATTTGAGGCGACTCTACCAAGAGAAAGCTCCCTTGACCTGGAATTTGATAAACTGGCCAAAGCATCTATTGAAGCAAAGGAAAAAGAAACCATGATCGATGTTGGAGGGATGGTCTGTATGTCTTGCGTGAAAAACATCGAAGGAACGATTTCAGAGAAGCCTGGAATTATACAAATTCGGGTGTCACTTGAAGATAACAATGCCTGGGTTCGGTACGATCCAGCTCTGACAAGTCCGGAGGCTGTAGCAGAGATGATTGATGATATGGGCTTTGAAGCAAAGGTTTCGAAAACACCAGTTCCAAGTTCTGTTGAAAATACTGAAGCAGTGACGATCAGTATAAAAGGAATGACCTGTCAGTCATGCGTGAAATCAATTGAAGGGAATATTTCCAAACTTGGGTCAGTGAAGAGTATAAAGGTGTCGCTAGAGAATGAATCGGGTCGGATTGTCTATTATCCAAACAGAACAACTCCTCAAGCATTGGCTGATGCTGTTGATGACATGGGTTTTGAAGCTTCTGTTAAAGGTATGATCACATTTTGTAATGCTAATTTTATATCTTTTCAATATAGAACGTTAGTGTATGTATCTTTTGTCGCAAGAATAGTGAAGCAAGCAGTTACACTAAAAATAGAGAAATTATTGCCTCTACTAAAAGGAATCTAAATGAAAAAGTCCATCATTGGCAAACTATTTGAAGGAGCTTGTTAGATATTTCATTGAATTCAAAAAGAAAAACTGACCTCCAGCAACTAGTTTATATTTTTTATAACTTCAGATAAACAGGACAAATCTGTGTCACAAACATTGCAAGATAAAGGTCCAGTTGTTTTTTGTTTTTTTTTAAATATTTATTAAATTTATTTCATACAATAGAAATTGTCTAAACCTTTTATTCCTATGTCTATCAAAAAATTAAGTCTAGGACTTATTTTAACAAACATCTAGAAATGGGCATATCTTTAGTCTGTTAAAGTGATCTTAAGGTTGTAAATTTCTTTAAAAGACAAAAATGTGGCAAAATGGGAGATCCATAACAAATAGTTTTATTGGGTCAGTTGACTTATCCAAGTGCAACCTCCCTCGTACCCACATCTAATCGAACCTATGTTGAAAGTCTCTAACCGATTCAGCTATGTGGGCTAGCTTTGTGTCTAAGCAGAGAATTGATCAAACAAGTGAGTGGTAGTGAAACATTGACAGATGCGCATGAGAGTAAATGTGGAGATGTTGTAGCACGTCTAATATTTAACAGTGGGTAAAATGGAAAACTGACATTTCAGATATTAAATTGAAGTATATTAAAACAAGATAAAACTTCCTTTATTGCTACTGTAACATTCACATACCTTTCACATGTTGTTTTGCTCTGTGGCAGTTGTGGCATATATGATTAATAGATAGGTCTTCATTTTTGAAGATACAAAACTCATCTTATAACTTCAAAGAGAATTGATTAATTTGAACATTTTGAAATGTTATAAATGAATAAGAGTACAAATTTCACGTAGCTATAATAAAGTTGACTTGTAACGAATTTTATTTGGCAAAATAATCTTATCATTTTATTTGAATTATTGCATACTTATAGACAAAACAATTAGCATGTGAAATATATGAAATAAATTAAAGTATGACATTTGAATAATAGGTTAAACAAAATGGGTATCATATGAAATGTGTTATATGTTGGAAGAGTAATAGGTAAAACAATAATGATATGAATTTGTTGGGAGTGGGCTGAGTAACAGGACAAATGGGATGTGACTTTGTTGTGTGTTGGATGAGTAATAGACAGAACGGTTCGGGTATTAATTTGTAGTGATTTATTGGGCTGAGTAACAGAACAAATGGGGTATCATGAGTACATCATAACTTTATGATTATTATTACTAAATTACTTATAACAATTTGTGATTGTTTTTTGGTTTTTTAAGCCCTGACCATGGTGCATAAAAATTTCCTTTGAAACTACAATATTATTTTAATAAGATGTTTTTATGTTACTTTTTTTTATCAGTAAATATTAATTTTTTAGAAAACACCAAAGCACTGTCACCAAAGCAAGTTCATGTTAAAGCCAGCACAGTGAATGGTTCCCTGATAATTGACCAGAAGACTGAAAGTGTGAGGTATACGCCAGGTACCAATGAGGAGGAAGAATATGACAAATGTTTCCTCAAGGTAACGGGTATGACCTGTGGATCTTGTGTGGCGAGTATAGAGAAAAATCTGATGAAAGTGGAAGGTAGGTGAACAGCTATAAGTCAGTGGGTATACAGAACTTCAGTTTATATGATATGGTTTTAACTGACAATAAATCAGACATGGGGCGATTACTTGACAATTGTAATCGATTAAATTATGATTATTTGTCAAAATGCTTGATTAAATTAAATTACTGATTACTCCATTTTGACATTGTAATTGATTAAATTACTGATTACTGACAGGAGTAATCAGATTACATTTATGATTACTGATTACATGTACATAAGTTATGAAATGCTGAACATTTCCTGATATATAAGAAAGTGTTCATTTAGCTCTCACATTGCCATCATCAGGAATTTTTTTTTTGGCAATATGAAGTATTTAAAAACAGTAGGCATATTTCCTGCCATGCTTGCGTATTACTTTCTTTTCGATATGATGAAAATCTTTTTGTACTTTTTGCTTCTACGTGGACTTAACAATACCAAAATGTAACAGAAAATGTAACAGAAAATATAACCATATCTCACTTTTGTCGGTAATTGCAGCTTATACATGCTCTTTACTGAACCTGTAAAGTCTTCTCAATAAGTGATAATATACCTATCCAGGCCATTGTTATAATTTCACAGCTAAATTTAAGTGGTATAATTGTGACAATCATTTATGTATTGGGTCAATCTGTCAGTGATCTTTTCATCACCTTATTAAAACACAGGTGTCATCAAATCTGACCTGGGTGGTGACTGCATTTAATTCACCTACACTACCTAAGACAATTAGTAGGCATTGACACTGGATCCTTTTTTAACCTTTATATGTATGTTTGTTCAGCAATATTTTTTTTAGCTTAACATGTATTGTAATCATACATGTAATCATTGTGATTACTGATTAATTGGTCATGTAATTGATTAAATTATGATTAAATTACAGGAAAAAAAATATGATTACTGATTACTGTGATTACTCAAAAAATTGTAATTGATTAAATTAAATTAAATTACCGATTACGATTACCCCATGTCTGCTATAAATACATTCTATTTGACATTAATGGTTATCTGGATAAATGTATTATAAATGTTATCAACTTACCAATTGTTCGGTATAAAATATTTTAATGTTACTTGTATAATAATAGGCCATATTTCCTGTTAAAACTTTGTATAGATGACATATATCTGACATTCCCATTACTGCCATTATTTACTTTATTGCTACCAATTTAGCAAGCAAAGTGGCAAAAGGTGTCATACTTTGAATTGTTTGCCCTTGTTGTTCGCATTCCATGGAAATGCTGAAACATTTCATGTGACAAAACTATCTGGTTTGCTTACAGACGGTTCTACAAATTCAGTCTTATCTGAAATTATGCTAGAAATTAATCTGCCACTTTTCCTTAACGGCCTTAGAAAATATTAAAAATGCCTTATTCTGGAATTTAAAAAAAGAAAAGAAAACTGTGTCCACATACAACCATGAATGAAATTTTCAGAAATTGTATAAAGAATAACATTTTTTCTTTGTCTGATTATGAAATATATTTATTAAAATGTTTGTTGTTGTTGTTTTCAGGTATAAAGTCTGTGATTGTGGCATTGTTGGCACAGAAAGCAGAAGTGAAGTATGATGCCTCGTACATCTTACCTTCACAGATAGCCAACAAGATATCAAGCCTTGGTTTTAACTCAACTGTGATGGAATCCGAGTCAGCTGGTCAGGGCACTGTGGAACTAAATGTAAGTACTGATTACTGTTGTCAGTATTTCATATGTATAGCAATGATTCTTGATGATGTATTGACACCTTCATTTTACGTAGTTTAAACAAATTTATTTAATCTTGTCATGAAACACGTTCTTACAAATTATATTAATCACTTTCAAGTCCTGTTTCTAGAACCATCAGACTGGAGTCGTGAAAAAACATGGTCATGACCCGCTTGGAGCTCAAACCCATGGTCCCAAGGTTAAGAGGCAGACTCTTTAACCACTAGGCCACTGTTCCCCTTTATTTTATGTCAGTCATGACATGGTAAAAGAAATATAAATGTTGTTGATCAATAAAGAATGAGAGATAAAAGTCAACTTTATGACGGTATTATTCACTTCATTGTTACTGTGTACAATAATATTTTTATTGTCCATGCTTTACTGTTGCTTTGAATATTTCATTTATCTTATAATCAATTAAGTGTAAGTAGCGGCACTGTTCGAGTGTGTATTATATAATAGAAAGAATTATTATATTGCCATTAATTCACACTTCAAAGTAACACTATCATGATGAAATATTAATAGTAAACCAATGAAGTTTGTGATGAATTGGAACATTAATTTGTTAAGAAATTTAGTTTGAATGAACCAGATTACACAGAAAATACCTACATTCTTTTTATAGTGAAATTAATTTAGATCTTTCTTTTTGTTTGCTTGTACATATATAATGTATGTAGTATTACTAGACTCTACACTTTTGGCTGATATATTCATTGATTAAATATGAAATACCTTTGAAATTTAAATAGAATCTCCCAAATTCCACGTAGGACAAATCATTAACATAAATTAAGTGGTGTGACTGTTAAACTTTTTTATAATTTTAGATTTCCGGGATGACTTGCGCGTCTTGCGTTCATCTGATTGAGTCAACTGTAAAGAAACAACATGGCGTGATTAGTGCCCAGGTTGCCCTAGCAACCAACAAGGGAAAATTTGTCTACAATACTGAATATGTTGGTCCAAGAACTATCATTCAAATAATACAGGTATTGATGTTATCAGATTAAACAATTGTGTTAGTCTTGCAGCCAGGTTTTACTGCCTGTTCTGCTATTTATTTTAAGTTTATAAGGAGAAAAAATGATTTAAAAAACAACACTCCTCCAGAAACAAATAACAATTAACTATCTATAGTACAAATATTTTATGCCTATGAAAATTCAAGTAAATGAATGTCTCTTTTTAGGCTGGATACAGTTTTGTATGCAAGTTCTATCAATACAGCAATAAAAGGTTTTCACTTAAACCTTACACAATTGTCTTCCAGGCCATGATTTTAGATGACAGACCATGAGCCATAATTGAAGAGTGGATATTTACTGAATTCTCTTTGCGAACTTACAAAAACAAGCACTCGAAATAGTTGAGAAGATGTCCCACAGTTCCTGGTTGACTTTTATGTTACTTACTCTTGAGAATAGTCGAAGGATCTGTCCTGGGACCGATCAAATTCTTAAGATCTAAAATCTTTTCCTACATTGTGAAAGAAAATATTTGCTATCTTTATGTGCATGTTTAGCATGAAATGTAGTAATATCTTAATAAGCTGTATATAAATTACTGTATATTTTCAGGGTCTTGGATTTAAAGCATCTCTGTATACAGACCATGATAACAACGCGTCCAGATATGACCACAGGGATGATATCAAAAGGTAAACTGTTTATACTTTATACAGTATTTACATATCACATCCCTCAGAAGGTTGTACTCTATACAGTATATACCTATCACATCCCTCGGATGGTTGTAATATATAATGTAGTATATAATGTAAGCCCATGAAAGATAGTGTTAAATGAGGTGGGAGTGTTAAATGAGATGGGAGCTGAAGTAAACATTATTACCTTTCAATGTCATGAAATTTTTAGTTTTTTTTATAGCATCAGAAACAAATCCTATCTTGCTTTGATTCAAACTTGCAACCACACCCTATCAAACTACTGAAAGTAAACCTTAAAAACAAAGGACCCAAAAGAATTGATTGCTTGATACAGATGTCAGAGATTTACTAAATAGTTATAAAGATAGATTGTGCACTCAACCTTAACATCTGATATTTATTTTAACGGACACAATCTAACAGTGATAATTGTGTGACACAGTTAAATTGATTCCACAGTTGTACAGTACCAGAAGTAATCTGTTTATCACCAGAAAAAATTTGCTAAGTGTCTTTGGCAAGGACCTGTGAGTTCCCCAAAATATATTTTAGATGCAGGACTTTGGTATGTCATTCTTTGATAAGAAATTTGTTAGGGTAGGAATGTAATATCACAGGGTGATATTACGAATTTGTTTCATTATTGAAACAAGCATCGATGTGAGGCAATGTCATTACTTGTGTAAGGATGAAAATAAAATAAAAAAACAAAAAAAACATTCTTGCTGTTTGTGACAGCTGGTTAAGATAATTAGTTTTAGATTCACGCCTTTCTATACAATGAACGTGAAAATGATTATTTGATTATTGACAGATAGTACATTTGGTATTGTAGCTATGAAGGTTATTTTAACATATAGGGACTTATATCTTTTATAGAACATCTGGTGCAATTGTTTCATGTAGAGAAACATCTTTCTGTATGAGGATAAGAAACATTATTTACTTAACAGGGATGATAGTTATGGTTAAGTCAACAAGACCGGGGATATAATATAGGTCTAAACCTGCATATACAAATATGTATTTATACAGTACAGCTGTTTTTGCCTTTACAATTCATATAAATGCTTGATTTCTCAGGCTACAGTACTTTAGAAATAGAAAACACCTCTCTTGCTAGACATTACATAAATGTGCAATGGATTTTACATCATAGGTTAATTTCACATTGCTATTTTTGTAATGCATTGCTCTATTATTATGTGAAAACGGATGTCTTTCAATAATCAAACAAATATTTCATGAGAAAAGAAAACTTGCTCATACTTTAAACCCTTGTCAAATTCTTGATACTTCTTAATACATTCAAATCTCTTTGTTAAGGACTCTTTATGTTACCAAATGATCCTTCAGATCGGATATACAGTAAAACCTCTGCAAAGTGACACCCTTTAGTAGACAAAAAGTTTGGTAGTTGTTGAGTTATGTGGCTCTACAGAGGCTAAATTTGGTGTGAAATCATACATTTTGTTCTTTGAGTAGCAATGATACTGTTGTTGACTTTGCATAATCTTTGAATATTGTCTTCTATAACATGGTGTTATACATGTATATCTCCTTATGGAAGACATATTAAAGCAATGGCTATGTATATTAAGCTAAAACCTTCTTGTTATGTTTCCCGTACAGATGGAGGACATCATTTCTATGGTCACTGATATTTGGAGTACCAGCTATGGCTATTATGATGTACTTTATGTTTGCACCAGCCAAGGCGGAGGAGGACCATACCAGCCATGATAACAGCTCCAACATGACGGAGACGACCACACGAAAAATGATGACTGGTGGTCATGGCAACCAGTATATGCTCATTCCTGGCCTCTCATTGGACAATTTACTAATGTTTTTGTTGGCAACACCAGTGCAGGTAGCTAGTTTATATTGCTGCATTTAATATTTTATATGAACAAATAATATGCCTATATTATAGACTCTGAAGATAACTACCATAACAATATCATACCATGTAAGAATTTTATTATATTGGCTGGTCACATCACATTGAGGGATGATAAATAACTTGATTATATGTTATGCGAAGGGGATTTTGTCCGAAGGGGATTATGTCCGTACACCATATGTTATATTTTTACTAAGTCGGAACAACTTAAATAAAAAGTTTTCAGTACATAATTGCTAATAATTTCATTTATTAAAAGTTTGTTTTTTGAAAAAATTTGAGTGTCATTGATTTAAAGTCCATATTTAGTTTGCTTGAATTATACTTACATTTGTTTAAGAACTTCTTTTAAAAAATGGTCTTTGAAAATGTCAATATCAATATTTTACATTTCACAGTTCATTGGAGGTCGTTATTTCTACATACAAGCATATAAAGCATTGAGTCACAAATCTGCCAACATGGATGTTCTGGTTGTCCTGGCAACGACTATATCATACGCATATTCTGTGAGCGTTGTACTGGCAGCCATTGGTCTACATGAACCTTTCTCACCGATGACATTTTTTGAGACCACACCCATGTTGATGGTGTTTATATCTCTTGGAAGATGGCTGGAACATATTGCTAAGGTATGGAAACATTATTTATGAAGATATTAGATTGATAAAACATTTTGCTAGGGTTAGAAAAATTCTTATTTAGTTTGTCTGTTTTGAGCTTAAAAAGTCGAACTGTTATAGTCACTGCTGCCTTACTGTCATTGTGTAAAATCTTAAATGTAGAACATTAGTCAAATGCTGCAAAATGTGCCAACATGAAACATGGAATACTTGCTTATCATCATAAGGTGCAGTTATTAGACAAGGGGCATAATTCTGAAGAAAAAAAATGAGTTGTGCCCCTTTTCAACTAACAATTTTTTACAGACAGGTGTTATTGCCGCATGTGGTGCTCTTTTTGAGAGAATTTGATGGGTTTGGTTTCAATACGGTTATACCCAATGGCAATATTTAAGTTACTGCAGCTTTCATGCTTAGCAGTAAAAGAGAACAATAGGTGCTGTTCCATGCATTATTTTAGGCACACGTGGGCACCTGAATAGAACAACAAACCTTTGGACTATATCTTTGAAATTTCCTTTCATAAAACAAAAAGAATTCAGTGTACATGTATTCCTTGTTGACTTATTAATTCAATGACAAGGCCCTCTTTTTCTGTAATTTGATGAATTAAACATATCCTTGTAAATTCTTGATATTTTGTAACTTGAAATGTAAACCGTAGAAACAAAGTATATACGGAATATACACACCCTGCAGCAGAAAAAAAAACATAAAAAGAAATAAAAAACAATGAAATTTAAGTAAAAAAGGGAGGTCAAAAGTAGATCTTATAATGTAGGTTTTATTTATATGTCCTATTGATACAGTGTTAGTTTAAGCAAGTCAGTGAATTGAGATTTGAATATTTGAAAAACCTTTAATGATCATTATCCTTTTGAGCTTTTTTTTTTTGAGACAATATATTTTATTTTTCCAGGGTAAGACATCAGAAGCACTTGCTAAGTTAATGTCCCTGCAGGCATCTGAAGCTGTATTAGTGGAGCTGGATAAAGAGTTTACCATTATCAGTGAGAAAACCATATCAGTAGATCTAGTACAGAGGGGTGATATACTGAAGGTACATTTATATACCAAAGTCTTGTCTCAATGTTCATCATTTATATCTTGTTCAAAGACTTATTTAAGTTTATATTGATATTTGTCAAATGTTATCTTATTTCCCATACCATAACAAAAACTGACAAAATGAATGTTTCATTGGTATGAAAAACTTTAATAGAAAACGTAAAGTATTTTTTAAAAAAGAATTGTGATGCTGTCAATGTAAAATGAGTGATGGAATGGCGACTTGTTAATGCGTCAGACTTATATTCTAAGGATTAGTGACCGAGTGGGTTCAAACACCATCAGGGGCAAGCCAATAGAAAAGCTTTTATATACATTAGCACAGATCTTAATTTCAAGGATCGGAAACTCCCAGTTATTCATATATAAATGCTTAGATATCTTGTTCGCGCATCTGATAAAGGTACATCAATCGATTACTTGTAATATTTGAAGCATCCATGTCATATTGATACATTGTTACTGTATGCAAGTCAGTGAATTATGATGTAAATCTTTGAAAAACCTTTTGTGTTGAATGATTGTTATACTTTTGAGCATTATTTAAGCATTTTAAAGACTTGTAATTGTTGTTGTTGTTGTTGTAGGTTGTGCCAGGTGAAAAGGTACCAGTAGATGGTAAAGTTGTACATGGTAAATCATCATGTGACGAGGCTCTTATAACTGGAGAATCTATGCCAGTTGACAAAACTGTCGGTAAGTGGCTGTGTACTATCAAACTTGAGTAATGTTCAGTAGTTTATAGATACATATGAAAGTTTTTTCAATTATATCAAAATTAAAAAAGTGCTAATTCCAATTGACATAGTTTAGAGAGAGTCTTATTTTGTATGTAATATTAAGAGCATCGAAACTTAAGGCTATCAGATTTGTAAGAATGTAAATCAGATTGCCGAGTGTTTTGAAATATAAAAAAATGCTGAGTGTTTTAAAATATAAAAAATTAAAACCCGTTCCCTGTCGTCAAAATATTAAAAAGCATCTGAATATGACTTTTCTGTTGTTATCTCTTTCCCTGTCATCACAATAAGTAAACCCCAGAAAAAAATAAGCCAATTAACGAGCATGCTTAAGACAGCCAGTGAGTGTACTACTGTAGGTAACTAATACATGCACTCCAGTTAATTCACTGTGCATATATAAATATACAATTTAACTCTGACACATTTGCAATAGTAAAGTCTCCAAACTATGATACATAGAGGATATTTGTTTGTTTTGCATGTAAGATTGAAATATAATTTCACTGAGTGAACACCAGATGCAATATTTTCACGAGTGGCATAGCCACGAGTGAAAATATAACAGCTGGTGTTCACAAATGAAATATATTTCAATCTTATATGTAAAACAAATAAATTTTCTTTTTCTTTCATGCTTTTTAAGTGATTTTAAGTATTTTTAGCTCGACTTTTCTATGAAAAGGGGAGCTATCCTACTCGCCCCGGCGTCGGCGTTAGCGTTGGCGTCACACCTTGGTTAAGTTTTTCGTACCACCCCACTTTATTTCAGAAGTATTACAAGTATGGCTTTGAAACTTACCATACTTGTTCACCATCATAACCTCCATCTACAGACAAGAGTACATAACTCTGTCAAGGTTTTTGACAGAATTATGGCCCTTTTTTGACTTAGAAAGTGTATTGAGCTTGGTTAAGTTTTTTGTACCACCTCACTTTATTTCAAAACCATTGGAGGTATTGCTTTGAAACTGACCATACTTGTTTACTATCACGACCTTCATCAACAGACAAGAGGACATAACTCTGTCAAGGTTTTTGACAGAATTATGCCCCTTTTTGACTTAGAAAATACATTGAATATGGGTAAAATCCACTTATTGCCTTAACCCTTTGAGATATTGCTATGAAACTTTTAATGCTATTTCACATCATTACCCCCATCTGTACGCAAGAGAAGGTAACTCTGTCAAGGATTTGTTTTAAAAATTAAGGCCTTTTATCGACTTAGAATCTTGGTTAAGTTTTTTGTACCACCTCACTTTATTTCAAAACCATTGGAGGTATTGCTTTGAAACTGACCATACTTGTTTACCATCACGACCTTCATCAACAGACAAGAGGACATAACTCTGTCAAGGTTTTTGACAGAATTATGCCCCTTTTTGACTTAGAAAATACATTGAATATGGGTAAAATCCACTTATTGCCTTAACCCTTTGAGATATTGCTTTGAAACTTTTAATGCTATTTCACATCATTACCCCCATCTGTACGCAAGAGAAGGTAACTCTGTCAAGGATTTGTTTTAAAAATTAAGGCCTTTTATCGACTTAGAATCTTGGTTAAGTTTTTAGTACCAGTCCACTTTTTGACTGAACTGTTTGAGATATTAATTTGAAAGTTGGAATACTTGTTTACAATCATGATTCCCAAACATGTCCAGGAGAAGGTAATTCTGTCAAAGATTTTATTTGAATTATGGCCCTTAACTGTCAATGTTTTGTATTATAGGCAAGCACTAAAAAAGTCGAGCGCGCTGTCTTACGGACAGCTCTTGTTTTACTGATTGTGCTGCGTAACGTCACGCATTCTCCTTTGTGACGTCATCACATCATGACGTCACATAATCAATTTTGAAATATAGGTCCTAAATTTCTTTAATTTTGTTACGTTTTTAACATGATGTATGATGACATCGACTTTCTTTTCCTAAATAAGCAAAATTTACGCACGACGGCATTAATTTCTGCCTGTTATTCCATTTAGTTATGATTTTCTTTTCATCCGCATTCAGATATAGTCTGGCTACAGTGAAAATTATATTTTATAAATTTCACTAGTGGTTTATCAGAATATAATCATCTGATATATTACAATAAAACACTGGAAAGCATGAAATAAAGATGAATAATATAATATATGAACGTTTGATAGAGAGCTTTTTTGGCTACATGTGCATGAAATAGGTGTAATGATTTTGTTCTTTAATGTTGAAAGCAACTATTGACTGGTATATTGTTATATTGTAGGATCATCTATGATAGGAGGCTCTATCAACCAGCATGGTTTACTACTTATTGAAGCTACACATGTTGGGTCTGACACAACACTCGCACAGATTGTTAAACTTGTTGAGGAGGCTCAAACATCTAAGGTACGTAGAAGTCACAGTTGGTATATATATGATATCATATAAACCTATACCCGTTCAAAAGCCTCAGGGCAATGCTTGTTATGAAAAGTCAAATTTGAATAATGTTTTGTAGTTTTTATGCTCCCCGAAAAATTTCGGGGAGCATATAGTCGCCTTGAATTATCCCCCTTTGTTTATTTTACACTTTGAACTTTGTCCAGGACATAACTCTAAAACTATAATAGGGATCAACATGAAACATGGTAGGTAGCTAGATATAATTGGATAGAGCTGCAATGCTTAAAGAAGCTAAACAAGCCTGGTCTAATTTTGGAGTTATTGCCCTTTGTTCATTTTTACACTTTGAATTTTACCCGGGACATAACTCTGATATCATCAGGAAACTTTTTAGATAGATAGATCTCATTAAATAGAAGTGCAGTGCATAAAAACATAACTCCGCTTTGCCTAATTTTGGAGTTTTTTGCCCTTTGTTCATTTTTTTTATACTTTCCTGTGTCCAGAACCTTCTCAGGGAGCATCACCCGGTTCAACCGGTTCTTGTTCTTTTTTAAATGCCCTCTGTTCTGAAATTTAAACACTCGATATGACAGCTGAATTTCTTAAATCTGAAGTTAGTTAGCCAATAGAAAGAAGCCATGTCAGACTGTATGGATGTGCAGGCTTGCCTGGCTCTATACTTGTGACAAAGGTTTTGCTTTTTGAATTCTATCAAAGTGAGGGTTAAACATGCTCATTTCAGCTTTGATTGTGAAGAAAAACTTAAAGCTTGTCTTATTTTTATCTCTCATGTCATGTAGATAACCAGTGCTTGTGCCATAAGAGGCAGTATGGTTGTGACTGGAGCAGGACTGAAGTCTTCAAGTTCTATACAGAAATTTAACTTTTGAAGAAAAAAAAACCCACAAAATTGTATTCTTTGAGTAAAAGTAAATATGGTGGATGTTTTTTGTAGTCCAGCAGTTATGCAATCATTTAGCATTTATATGCCATACAAGAATATGATAGAATTATTAAATTTGATTGAAACATGAATATAAAATTTCATTTCTTTTTCAGGCACCAATTCAAGCTGTAGCAGATAAGATAGCTGGATATTTTGTACCTGTAGTCTGCTCCCTATCATTCCTGACAGCATTGGCCTGGATCATTGTAGGATATGTTGATGTCAAACTTATAGAACCAAACTTTGAGGTAAGTCAGTATATTTGGTATGATAGTCTTTATTTTAGAACCATATATGGTTATGTCTGTTTATGTCAGAACCATATATAGTTATGTATGTTTATTTCAGAACCATATATGGTTGTCTGTTTATTTCAGAACCATATATGGTTATGTCTGTTTATTTCAGACCCATATATGGTTATGTCTGTTTATTTCAGAACCATATATGGTTATGTCTGTTTATTTCAAAACCATATATGGTTATGTCTGTTTATTTCAAAACCATATATGGTTATGTCTGTTTATTTCAGAACCATATATGGTTATGTCTGTTTATTTCAAAACCATATATGGTTATGTCTGTTTATTTCAGAACCATATATGGTTATGTCTGTTTATTTCAGAACCATATATGGTTATGTCTGTTTATTTCAGAACCATATATGGTTATGTCTGTTTATTTCAGAACCATATATGGTTATGTCTGTTTATTTCAGAACCATATATGGTTATGTCTGTTTATTTCAGAACCATATATGGTTATGTCTGTTTATTTCAGAACCATATATGGTTATGTCTGTTTATTTCAGAACCATAAATGGTTATGTCTGTTTATTTTAGAACCATATATGGTTATGTCTGTTTATTTCAGAACTATAAATAGTTATGTCTGATGACTTTAAATGACTTTCTACTTACATCTTTATGTTCAAATCTTGCCAGGATTTAATTTATTCATGTGAGGATACTATCTGACTTTACCTGTGAAAGATTGTTGTTTTATCTCATGTGCCTGTTAGTTCCACAAATACTGCACAAAGAGGCATCTTTGGTTTATTTCCACCAGTAAATACAAAGGAAATATTGTAGAAGTTGATATGAATATCTTATCTAGTCCTCTATAACTTCTGAAATTGTGAGAATTCAAAATGAGAGATTTGATATAAGAATATTTCCTGTTTCTTTGGAATGCACTAAGAAAATTGGTTATTTTCCTTACAATGTTTTGTAAATTTTTGTTTGATGAAAAGATATCTACTTTCATATATATATATATATATACAGGAAGGATCGGACTATACCAGGGAGGAGATAATATTCCAGAAAGCTTTCCAGTACGCTATTACTGTACTCAGTATTGCTTGTCCATGTGCCCTAGGTTTGGCCACACCCACGGCTGTTATGGTAGGGACTGGTGTTGGGGCTACTAACGGCATCCTGATTAAAGGAGGAGAACCACTGGAAACTACTCATAAGGTATGTTGTTACATGTATATCAAAATATTTAATATTAATTGAATTTAGTTGTTGTACTTAAAGCAGCCCATCTTTAAAGCATACTAAATTCAGAGTTTTATGAAGTATATACTAGTAAATGGTAGAGAAGGTAAAAATGTTCTTGTGTAAAAAAGAAAAGTGATTTGCACTTGTGAAAGGCATTTACTCCTATTAAATGTCAAAATATGCAGAAATTGTTGTCATGCAGATATCAGCAAGGTAGGAATAATAAAGTGTTAGAATAGTACTTCTGTCTCATAATACAACATATTAGTGTTGCTAATTGTGAATATTTATACATTTTCGAAACACTTTTATTATTTGACTTTATGTTATGTTCAGTATAACAGAAATGACAAAATAATTTTAATCATAAAAATTAAAATCATAAAAGAGTTTCCATGTAAGAAAAAAAATGGCTCAAAAGTTAAAACAAATGTCTGATCATGAGTGTTTAAAAAAACAAAAAACATTTACATGTAAATAAATGAATGTTGATGGAAAATTTATGTATAATAGTCTCTGTAATAAAACAGTGTTTTCTGACATTATAATATTGATTCTTACATTAGAATATTGATAAAAACAATACTCACGGCATATTACAGATCAAAGCTATAGTGTTTGACAAGACAGGAACTGTGACCCATGGTGTACCAAGAGTTGCGCGTGTGGCAATGTTTGTGGAGGATAAAGTCTGTACGTTTGTGCAACTTCTCGCTGTAGCTGGAACAGCTGAGGCCAGCTCCGAGCACCCGATTGCTTCAGCCATTGTTAAATATGCAAAAGACGTAAGTGTTCCACCATATCAAATACAGTATACTCCGCTTATAACAAACTCAATGGGACATTTAAAAATTGTCTGTAATATCCGAAATTTGCTAAAAGCAAAGTATTAACAACTTTTGCTGACTTGGTTGGGGTGTGCAAATTTGCCGTGAAAAAGCCATACCTGTGATCCGTGACCGGTGTAATGGGTTTTTTATGACAGCGGTTATTTTATGCAAGGCATTTTATGTGCAATCACTCGATTGAATAATTATTGTATGGCGATATTTATGTATTGACCATTAATTGAGCTCAATGAAATATTTCAATTATAACAGTTTGTTTTAACCGAGGAAATATACGTGTTGTTTTGCCATTTGGGACTTGAAAAAATGGTTCGCTATAGCCAAAATTCGTTTTAAGCGAGTATGTATTTAGCAATATGACTTAATATAAAATAAAGAAGGAATCAGGCGGGGATTTCAGATTCAATTAGCTATTAACGATAATTCGTTAGAAGCGAGTACGTTATAAGTGGAGTCGACTGATCAATGTCATAGGGTGTAATATTATTAGGAAAGTCAGAAGCAAAACCACAGTCTGTTGCCATGTTGTGTCACACATACCTCTAGAATTGCTTGAGCTAGTGTCAACAAACTGTACAGAAATGTTGATCAGCATGTGAAGTTCTGCACCTTGAGATTCAAATTAAGATGAATCTCGTTCAACTTGAACTAAACCTATCACAACTTATTTGAATTTTAAGTGAAGCAATGTCAAGACCTTTTACATTACAAAAAAGGCAGTAAGGGAAATGTTGTTTATTTATTATTTTGTTTGTGCAGCACTTTTGCTTCAATGATATGATATGACAGGATGTTTGTGCAGTCACAGTTGTAATGAACATTTCATTGTTTTTACAGACATTGCAGTCGGAATGTCTCGGAAAAGTGACCGACTTTCAAGCAGTACCAGGATGTGGTCTCAAATGTATTGTAAGCAACCTGGAATCCATTCTTCAGTCACTAGACATGATTAGTGTTAACAACAGGAAGAACCTGATAGGAAGTTTGAGGGTGAAGATAGATAACGTCATGCATAATACGGCAATTGAAGAAGTGTTCCTAATTGAGGGTAAATTATAGTGATTTTAAATATGTTCCATATTATGATCGTCTTTTTACATGTATTCATTCTTTTGTGGGTGGTACTGGCCTTTAAAAATGTATTTCCCATAAGAATATATATCATAAGAAAAAAACATGATCAGTCAGTAAGGGTGAAAAGTAGCCATAACTTGCCTTTGCCTCTCTGGTAATAAAGATGACATCACAAATATAATGATAAAAGAACTTACAGATACAGCAAGAAAAAGTTAGGGACCATGTTGAAGTAATCCTGAGACCTTAGGTCAGATTCCTGACTGTGCTTTGCTGATTTTTCTTGAGACTTTTCCATATGATGTCATTTATATAACATAATAAATATAGATTAGATAACTGATTTAAAGGGGCAACATTTGCTGCCGCGGCAGCGAGTATTTGTGGGTGTGACTAATCAGTGATGTAAAACTGTCTGTTATAAACCCTGAACTATAAATAGCATGCAGTGTTAACCTGCAGAGAGAATGTAAACAAAAACAGCAGATTTTACACAGGAGAGGTTTAATGAATGTTTTATATAACTCAAAGATTAATTAAAGACATTATCAAGTCATCTTGTCCAGAGTCAGTTGTTTTTCTTTTTTTTTTTCACTGGAATGCTGTATGTGTCCTTCATCAAGTCAGACAATTATATCAAAATCCAAAAGATGTGCCTTACATGGGGCATTTCTTTTAAGAACAACCTGCTAAAAATGTTCTTGACAGGAATTTAAAATATTTTTAAACTGTTAATGTATAAAATTTTTATGGATATGCAACATTTAGTTTTATTAACATTTGTGAAATGTAATTGACTACAAGATATTTACAACAAAATATAGTGTACTGGAAGTTACTTTTACTGTTTTCATAAAGTTTAAACCATTCAAATACAAGTTAAATCAGTACTTTGAAATTTAAAAAAAAATCATAGATTAATAGATTATTGTAAATTTGTTGGATTTGATAAAGCAAGTCAGTAAAAGTTATTGTTTTATTCAGCATTCCAATGTGTCGTCTGCTGAAAATCTCCCTCCCTGAAATATACATCGTCTGCTACAAATCTCTCTTCCTGAAATAAACACTGCCACGTGCTTCTGTTTACTACTGAAAGTTCATGACCTGTAATGATCACATGGCTCCTCCCAGGGAAATTCAAATTTCAAATTTGACAGCCAGTATTTTTTTCCAGAAATACAAAATGTACACTTAACAAAGTTATATTTTGAATAATTTTGGTTAATCTTTATCAAAAATATCTATGCCTACAAACATGCCAAGTGTTACTTTAATGCATTTGGTTATTAATCTTAAATCTTTGAAAAAGGGTCCCTGAAGTGAAGAATGCATAAAATTAATAAGAAACCTGCCATAGCGCCATCTGCTGGCTTTTATAGTCCAGTTGGGCCTTTAAGGAATTCCTTTAGTTATGTTGCTAAACCTTTTGTTCTAGAACAATTTATTATCTGCTATAAAGATTTATCACATAAACAGTGGTGCAGGAGTGTAATAAAGCCATGTAATAAAAACGATATCACACTAGTGTAATAACACTTTGACGTGACGTCATTTGGTCTATATAGAAACATAGCGTTAAAGCGCGCTAATGTTAGTGTTACACTATCAGCGCGTCATTGAAAAATTACTCATTTTAACATTTGACTGTTCTTATTTTATATATGTGATAAAAAAGAATATTATACTCGTGTAGATTCAATACTAAATTTATTGAACTTTTTGAATAAAACAATATTATGCTCGCCAAAGGGTCGCATAATATGATTTTATTCAACTCGTTCAATAAATTTAGTATTAAACTACACTCATTTAATATCCTCTATTTATGCCAAAAATCACTATTTTGTCTCGATTTTTTCCATCAAAATTTATTTCAAAGTGCTGCAACTTCTCAAGGGATTGAGATAGAGTCAAAGGCTTTTCAGCGTTGGTTACACGTTACCTTATGATCGACCTGGGGTCATTTTAAGCCTCTCACAAGTCCAAAACTTTCTTGGCGATGAGGGGGACTCCACCCCCTTTCAAACCCCCCAAACAGAAGGGGGCACATCCCCCTTCTGGCAACCCCTGATGTATCTTTTGGATGGGGGGCGGCGCCGAAAAAGTGCTCACTTTTTTAAGCAACATTTCTCAAACGAAAACATGTGTTTGGGGCCTAAATAGGACATTTTTTCACTATTTCAGGCCTAAAAAAGGGGGGGGGGGGGGTCGAAAATGCATTGTTTCTCGTATATATGAGGTAAAGGGTTAAGAAAGAATTCTATTTGCCAAGAAATTACCTCCCTTTATGACAGTCACCAAACTTTCAAATAAAAGATTGTGCCATATGTATTATATGCATCTTGATAAGATGGCATCATACAATGTCTACATTATCAGTTGAAAATTTCAAGAAAATATGTATGCTCCAGTTTCATAAGTATTATTGTTAGTTATGTAGAAGGTTAGATATTAAGTATTGTAGAGACTTTTATCTCTTGACAGATATGACAATGGCAGGTGCTGCGTCCACGAGACCGTATGATGTATTGATAGGTAACAGAGAATGGATGAAGCGTAATGGTTTACATGTGACGGAGCAGATGGATCTTACAATGTCAGAACACGAGGAGCAGGGTCATACCGCTGTCCTTTGTGCTATAGATGGTAGGTTTTTCTAGGTCACTTTGATATCTGACTCATGAATGGGTAGTTATTTAAGTGTGTGCTATAGATGGTACATACATGTATTTATACGTCTTTTGATTTCTGTATCATGAACGGATAGTAATTTAAGTGTGTGCTATAGATGGTAGAATAGAGAAAAATGGAATCTCTAAAGAACACTAAAAACAACAAAATTTAAATTGTTGCAGACTCTGTTTGATTGAGAAGAATTCAACATAAGGTCTCGAAAAAAGTGAAATTTTCTGATGATGATTAAAGCTTATCATAAAACAAAATACAAAGTGAATTTGTAATGAATTATTTCAGGAGTGATCGTGTCCATGTTGGCTGTAGCTGACACTGTAAAGTCAGAGGCTCACTTGGCTATCAACACACTGAAAGAGATGGGGCTACAGGTCATCTTGCTGACTGGTGATAACCAGAAAACTGCCAAGGCTATTGCCCAACAGGTATATTTATTGTATAATGAATGTTTGGATTAAGAACCAGAAAAGCCTGTCATTTAATGATTGCTTGGTTTAATTTGATTCCAAGGCAATGATTAGATGTTAAAATTTATCTGTAATTAGACATGATTGTATGTCTGACTTGATCTGTCAATTTTAATTTAAATTTCCTTGTTCACATATGTTGAACTAATTTCATGTGGGAACAATACATTACAGGTAACCTTTCTAGTTTTATTGCATTATCTGTTCGAGATACAGAAAAACATGGTATTTTAAACCATTTTTTTTCACCAACTGTCTGTACAACCAATTTTTCTAAGCATGAAATTGTTTAATTAGATATCAAAGCTTATTGGATTTTTTAATTGACTATTTTCCTCAGAAGTAATGTTAATTTTATCATAAGGGAGGAGAAAAGTTCCTAGGATTAACGTAACTAATCTCCCTAAAATAGTCTTTATAAATGTGAAAAAATATATTTAAATGAAATGAAATAAAAACTAGTGAAATGAATATTTATAACAAATATTGAACCTTAAGTCTTTCATTGACTGCTCTTAAATGATGCTTATATCTTTATTTAAAGATTGGAATACAGAAAGTTTTTGCGGAGGTTTTACCATCACACAAAGTGAAGAAGATCAAAATGCTACAGAAGAAGGGAATGAAGGTTGCTATGGTAGGAGATGGTGTCAATGATTCGCCTGCCCTCGCCCAGGCTGATGTTGGTATAGCTATTGGTACAGGCACCGATGTAGCTGTCGAGGCTGCAGATATTGTTCTCATCAATGTAAAGTTTTATAGAATACTTTTTTAATTGTTTACCAGTAACCTATAAAAAAGGGTTTAAAGACTCAATTAACTGGAAGTCTGTTTTGATAGTTTTTGACACTGGTTATACTTTTGTCCATTCATTATAGAATTTTCTTTAAAAAATGTTTGAGCGTACTTAAATATTTTTTATCACCCTACATCCATGACATTTACTTGTACATTATATAAGGAGAACTTGAAGCCAGTATCTAGTAACACCATAATAATAAGGCCATCATTACTCCTCTTGTGTGCTGTAGTTGTCAAGGTTAACCAATAGTATCAATGTTCTAATACAGACGTAGAAGAACTCCATAGTTTTGCTTTGCTCTTTTTCCCAACATTTCAAATGTTGTTCTTTTTTCAGGTATTAATAAATTTTGTGTTGCTTTTTGTATGTTTTTATCACTTTAAATAATTTCCTCACTAACTTTGTGCTGTACAATGAATAATTTCTTTTGTCATAGTTGTGTTTGTTATATATACATATGAATTTTAGCTACCCTGTTTTAAACGTACAATAATAGCACTTTGATAAAAAATGATAAGTTGATTGTAACATAAACTCGACAAATTGTGCATAAAGATTGTTCCAGGAATGAATTTGAGTGTGTGTCTATAAGCTTATAGCTTCCTTCACAATTTGAAGTAAAATAAATTTTGTATAAACTAATGAAAAAAGTAGAATTGTATGCGTTGATATTCGTTTTAGAACAATCTACTGGATGTGACAGCAGCTATTCAGCTCTCTAAGAAAACTGTAAGCAGGATTCGTCTGAACTTCTTTGCTGCCTCTGTGTACAACATAATTGGGATTCCTATAGCTGCTGGTAAATATTGTTATCTTTTAGAATCTATAGGGAATTTGGTAATGCCACATGTAGAGTAGTAGGCCAGTTGCTTATCCATGTTATTTGACCTGGTTGTATCATTAAGAAATAATATATCCCAAACAGTGATTTTAAATCACTGTTTGGAGTGTAAGGATATGATGAATTATATCACGATGGTGTTAATAGTCGAGGTCAAAATATTGATTTTGCTAAATTTGTCATAACTTTGTTATTTGTGGACTAAGACTAATTTGATTCATAGTTGTACAAAACAACACTAATGAAAAAGCTGATGTTGAATAAGTATAACCTTGAATATCAAGGTCAGATACCTTGATTGTCAGGGTCAGATATGATATATTAATTAAATTCTCTACAAAAGAAAAATGATGTTGTCTTTGAAAATTCTTTGTAACTATGTTCTTCCTCCAATCTGTTTGCCTTTGGAAATAAGAAACAGTGAAGTGTGGTCCCGCACCTGGTGGCTCTAATATGACTTGTTTATTTTAACATTAAAAAGACTGGCGAAAGTAGATGTTATTGTAATAGTATTTATATTTTTTTCACTATATAAAACTCAAGATTTTTACACATTAAGAGTAAGATTGGAATTTGATTGGAATAATTTCCCTATTAAATTTAAGTGATTGTGTAAATATTTTATTTTTATTAGATTTCTGTGCATTTTACATTTGTTGTGTATCACATTAAAATTAAGACAGTTTTGTTATTTATTTTACAGGTATCTTTACACCATTTGGTGTATCACTGAAACCATGGATGGCGTCTGCTGCAATGGCCGCTTCTAGTGTGTCTGTCGTCTGCTCATCCCTGATGCTGAAATTGTAAGTTTACATTTGGAAAGAAAAATGAAGTGAACACTATATCTTAATTGCCAAGGGCAGTTTATTGGTTTATATATTTTTTTTTTGTGATTGATTTTAGTTTAGAGTGAAATTTTTTATATTTCTTTTTCATTGATTAGTACATAGTGCAACTAGTTGGAGAGAGAGGGAGCTGGACGGGAAATCAAACTTTTTTATTTTAGTTTTTTATGCCCTATTAGTCAGTGATATTGTCTGTTCAATTAGGGATACTGTCTACACTCCAGACTGCTCCTGAATGTTCACAATGTCATTTCAATTCACTATTCTGATATCTTCCCTCAAACTTTCACGAGGAAGGAGTACAAATAACAGAATATCTCATTAAACTAGAAGATGTTGTGATGGTAATTTTAAAGTTATATAGATCTACATGAACTTTCATAGTATAAATTTCTTTATTATAGGTACAGAAAGCCGAGAAAAGAGAGCCTATTGACGACTGGTTACTGGGAAAGATTTTATGCTGATCAGCAGAGTGACAACATATCTTTACATCGTGGTGTCGAGGACGAACCTACCAGTAGAGAGGGTAGTCAGAAAGGCAGTATTCTGTCCAAGCTGAGCGCGCTGAGTGGCAAGAAGAAAACACCGACCCAGGATCAAACCAGTCTCCTCGAAGTGCAAGATGCTTCAGACGAGGAACTTTCTCCATGGAAGAATCAGTTAAACGCTACACTGAGTTAAATGCTTCACTGAGTTAAACATATAACATTGATGAACCTGTTTGATATTGTTTTGTGATAGTTTGTGCCCTGGAGTTATAATTTTTTAGTATCATATAAGACTTGATTCTTCTTTAAAATATTATTTTTTGTTTTCTAGTAAATTTGGAATATAAAGCGTATTTGTGAAAGCATACTATATTTTTTTAAAGACTACATATGATTGTTTAGTTAATTAGTGATTATCAAAAATGGTCACTCTTGTGAAATGTTAGCAGGACTTTTGATGAAATTTTTAGAAGATTATTTTATGCTTTTTGAGGTATATTAACAACACAGATACATTGTATGATCTATTTCTTTATATGAGAAAACTTCTGTGATTATTGAAAGCTTTACATGTATCAGCCAAATATTATTTCAATATTTATAACATGTCTTGTAAGAAACAGAACATTTCTAAAATTGAAAAGCTTTAATAACGTAACTAGTATAAGTAAGCCTTTGAAATATCTTGAATCTGAAAAGTATCTTTTTTACAGCACATATCAGTTAAGTATAATCAGGTATTTTAAAGACTGCAGATAATCAAAATGTAAATGTTGGGAATTTTTTAGCATTGTTTGTGCCAATATTTGAAATTGGTCTTTATTATGGCAATTTGTCACAATATTTTGAGAGTTAAAAATAGTGGGCCCTTTTTTAGATGGTCTTTTATTTAAAGGTTCATTAAAGCCCAAAATGCCTTTTTTAAAAATACACAATGTATGTACAACTATTTTGTGTGTTTTATTAAAGTTTCTGAAACTGTTCTTATTGGGACATATAGCTGAAGCAGGAGTTTTTCCTCTTGAGCAATTAGTAAAGTTTTTGTGTCGCCTTGAAAAGGTGACATATAGGGGTTACTTTTGTCGGCGGCGGCGGCGTCGGCATCGTTGTCGGCGTCGGCGTCCGGTTAAGCTTGTCCTGAGCATAACTCAGTCACTATAAGTCTGATTGACTTCAAACTTGGTATGCATGCTTCTTTCAATAACCCGAAGTGCAGTGCACAATGACCAGTACTCTGCAGTTCTTATTTTTTGAGTTATTGCCCTTTGTTAATTTTCATACTTTAATTTTGTCCGGACCATTTCTCTTCAACTAAAAAAGCTATGGACTTGAAACTTCATAGGATGATCGATCTCTTTAAGAAGAAATGCAGTGCACAAGAACCAGTACTCTGCACTTCCTAATTTTTGAGTTATTGCCCTTTGTTAATTTTCATAGTTTATTTTTGTCCGGGCCATTTCTCCTAATGTATAAAAGCCATGGACTTGAAACTTCATAGGATGATAGGTCTCATTAAGAAGAAGTGCAGTGCACAAGAACTGGTACTCTGCATTTCTTATTTTTTGAGTTATTGCCCTTTGTTTATTTTCATACTTAATTTTTGTCCAGGCCATTTCTCTGAAAGTATAAAAATTATGGTTTGAAACTTCATAGGATGATAGATTTCATTAAAAAGAAGTGCAGTGCATAAGAACTGATACTCAGCATTTTTTATTTTTGAGTTATTGCCCTTTGTTGCTTTTCTTACTTTATTTTTGTCCTGGTCATTTTTCCTCAAGTATGAAAGCTATGGACTTGAAACATCATAGAATGATAGATCTTATTGATAAGAAGTGCAGTGTACAGAAACTGCTGCTCTGCACTTATTATTTTTTTAGTTATTGCCCTTTGTTATTTTTCATATTTCATTTTTGTCCTGGCCATTTCTCCAAAACTACATTGTTCACAAGGCGACACATCCGACTCGCGGAGTTCTAGTTTGTGATTTAGTATTTTGTATGGATGGCAAGATATCACTTTGATTACGTTTTGCACTTCTGTGATGACGGATTATTTCACATTCAACATTGGTGTCTTTACAGATAAGCATTTCACATACTCTCAATCTATTATTAAAATTATTTTCAATTACTTTACAGGAAAATTATATTTATTTCTGATCAATGCTTACTGTGTCTTTAAATTTGTTAAATTGGTGATTTTAAACTTATGAGTCACTTTTTTACTTGCATGGCTGTGCAAATTTTACTAGGTGTATTTTTATGTAAAAATATATGTATAAAGTGATTGATTACCCATGAAATATCAGCAAACCCTTTATTTATTATTTATTTGTAAGAATATTTTTTTTTGCAATTAGGCTAATGATATTACCATCTATTTTGATATTCTTTTTTAAAAATTAATTGACATGTTCAAGTTAAAGATATTTAAGAGTATTACGTTTTTATTTTGAAGTTAATCATGTTTTTTGATTTATACTTTTTCCCATATACACACACCGGCTCTCACACACACTTGAACATACACATTATTTATAAGTGAAACTGTACTGTATTTAAGCAGTTAAGATAAATTATTTATTTAGAGTTCAGTGCAACGCAATCATATGAATAAACTTTAAGAACAACTTTCAAAAGTGCTACTCTTTGGTCTTCAGTATGTATTTTCTTATTTACTTACATTTTGCAAAATTTGCTTTTGTTTCAATATTTATGTTAAATTAATTGACAACTAAACATGAGGATTTTAATGGAGAGCTTTAATAGTTTTTGATAATTTCTTTTATAACTGATTTTACTAATCCTGACTAATCATGACAATCTAATTTTATATCTATATTCACTAACCACCAATATTGACTGGCCAGTGGTAGCAGAGTGGAACAAGTTCAACTCCCACATTATGCAGTCAAGAGATGACAAAATATCATTGTAACGTATAGATGTAGAATTAACCTTTTAACAGTGAATAGTTATAATTTAACACACGATATGTTTGTTATACTAATTAAGAAGGGAAGGGGTTTTATGGTAGATAATAGGCAGTCTGGTACAACCTTCTAAAGACTTGTTTTATTCAACAATGATTTCTTAATTGAGTGATTTTTGTATAAGTACTGTAAATTTTTAACTGTTTATTACAGTTCATATTGGATTGTTTATCTCTGTGATATGTTTTGGGAACAACGCTAAATTTACTTCAATCAATATACTAGTGGAATATTTTTATTATTGATATTGACATGAACGAGGAGAGGTAGTTTAAATTAAATTTCTACAAATCTTTACTTGTTTTTTGTTGCATTTTCAACAATAATTTGACAACATGCCGAGTGGTAACATGAGTTGTCATGGTAACAGTGAATTCAGTGTGATTTCTACATGGAAGACCTATAGTTGCGGTAGGAACAATGTGGCTGACATGTTGTCCATATTATATATACACACACGTACATATGTATATACATTTGTATTTGGATTTAATTGTGACAACATGTCTGCCGAATCAACAAGTTTTCGTTTGAATTTTTGTTAACATATCCCAAATAACTAGGTACATGTATATTTTGACAAAACAGATTCTCTGTTAAACTTACACACAGTTTGACTGCAAGATAGTAGGATCTAACTATTTTTATGAACTAAACTGGCATAAATCTTTATCATTGGTAAATCTCGGTTTCTTAAAAAACAGCCTTACATAACTATGGATGGTAAAGTTTTGTCCTTAAAAGGGCTATAAGGGGTATGTTGTGTATGTCTTATCCGATTAATTTCTGATTTGAACAAAATTTACTCCCGACTTGGAAGAGATCTATAATCTGAAAATCTCTTAATGTTGGAAACCATATGACCAGAAATCATTCTCAGGTGAGCGAATTAGGGTAATCAAAGCCCTCTACAAATGTGTATAATGACCATTTGGGTCAAAATGGCCACGCCCGTGAAATCTTTTCTGTTTAGGTTCCATATATTCAGGTGAGCAACAAAGGTCCATCAGGAACTCTTGATAATACATGTCAGCTTTTTACAAATAAACTTCATTCACAAAATAAATGTACTTATCTCAAGTGACAATTTGGTTTTGCAAACGTTCATTTTCAAAGGGAATGTTATTAACTCTGTGAAAGAGAAGACATTAATACTGCCTCAGAATAAATTAAATAATTCATCTGGTAAAAAGCAGTGAACACAGATTAGATATAATTAATTCAATTTTACGACTTAAAAAATACTAAAATGATATGATTCATACATCAATATATTTTCAAATGAATGTAAAATACCACAGAATAACAGAAAACATCCCTGGGTATGACGTTAGTAGATGAACTTGATTTCCTGAAAAATAATAAAACCGTAATGAATTTACAAAATGAATATGATATAGTTAACTGTACAGGAGACCAGTCGTGTGTATTTTTTGACTAGAACTTGTCCGAAAAGCTAAATTTTCAAGCAACTTCAGGGTTTTGATTTATTTTGTGTGTGGGGGATGCTTTTGCATCGCACCAATTACCACTGTTGAAGTCATATGGCGACTTTCCAACCGTGTCGATAGATACCTCTCCCTTTATTATTTCAGTCACGAACGGGCACCTGAGGTAGAACCCATTGACGTTCCGTAAACTACGAGGAAAACGATGATTTATATTGACGGTATTTGTCACAACAAATCTTTAATGAACAACGGGGGAAAATACATTTCGCCAAATTCAAATGTAACAAATCTGTACATAAAGTTTATCAAAGGCAGTAATTAGTCAAAAGCACTTATATCTGATAAGGTCAGTCAACTAAAATTTCTAAACTTGTTATTTTTACATTTTTATGGCTAAAGCTGGCAATGGAATAAGAATATTAACGATGCACGTTTAAAGTAAGTGTCCAGTGATAATACAAAGTTTAATCATCCAATTATTTTCCTATATCAAATGTCCTATGGCAAAAAGGTGGACATTAACGTGTAAACAACGCTCACTTTACTCGCATGAATAGGAGATGTTACGATATCAATGTTAAACAATGATGACCAAACGTCTGGTATATATGTAATGCCGATTTTTTTCTTAAATTAAAGTAACTACAATGTATAACCTATATATCGTTAGACTAAGACCAGAAAGAACATCATTTAAAATTCGTTCTGTTCCATTTGATATATTCAAATATCCTAAGTACGAAGAGGGAAAAAAGGGACTTGTGTTATTCGAATAAAAAAAAATGTTAGCGAACATAAGACTAGATTACATGGCACATGGCAGGTGTCAGAGATCAAACATCCTACAAAAAGTAGATGGGTCGGGCAACTACAATATTTTATTATCCCCTGCCGAAAATGCGGTGGGGGTATAGAAATACCTATGTATTTGCTTCACTTATATTGATAAAGTCGCGTTTGTGTTCACTTGGGGTACGCTTTAAAACCTTAATACAAATGTAAGTTGTATATTTCTCAGTCCTAGCACATAAACTTATCATATATGTATATACCATTTTAACCTTATATGCCCTGATTTGAGGGGAAAAAACAACATTAACGTCCATAATTAGGCCGGAAAACTATAGTAATTCAACTGGAAAATATAATTTTAACATTTTGACCATATTACAGACTTTTTGAGAGAAAAAAAAGAAAAACATGTCTAGAGATATTGACGTCAGCGTTAACATGACATTAATTTGAATGATGTTCCTATTATATTTAATATAAAATGGAATATTTAAATTTGGTGGGACAGACTATAATTCCGTTGATAAAATGACATTGAACAGTACGATGTAAATGAAATACTTACTCTAGATAAAGAAGCAGCAGCGAATACAGCATACACAACACGCTATGATAATCATCAAGATGATAAAACCAATTATGATTGGTGCCCATCTGAAAAATAAAATAATCAGGGAATTGATAACAATCATACAAAGACTTTCTTCTTAAGCATTGCCTAAACTCTTAAAAATCTAATTTGACTGTTCAAAGTAAATTAATTCAGAATTCAGAGGATTGAATGTAAGACGTTGGCTCAAAATTTTCACAATTATCTTCTCCGCTTTAATTAAGTACGATTTTATGCAACACACATTGTATATTAAATATCGTCTCAGACGGGGTTTTTCGTTAGTTCCCGTAATTTGTTACGATTTACGCATTGGTTTTAATGATAGTAGTCGTAAGCACGACGGGACAGCATATTGCATAGTTCTCTACAATGAGTGATTCTCGTGCAGTATAAAATAGGAGAAAATGTTACGTATAAAAATAATTCTCATCATGATTTGAACTTGCAACCTTCAATTTGAAACTGAAAGAAACAACACCTTATCACTGAGGCAAGTAAGGTCATTATTTTAAGTTACACATGTACTGATGTGGCAAGTATTTAAAGCTATACATATATCCGATGTGGCATACTGGCTTACTTATGACCGACCAAATGTCATTGAATATTCCAATGTCTCAGGTCAATATTGCCAAACAATAATATTTTTCGAGCATAGGTTAAACATAGCCTTCTATTTTCTATACTGATACTTAGTGATAGCTCAAGTCAGTCTTAATAAGAAACATTTCATCTGAAGAAACTACCAACAAGTTACTTCGACTTTTATCAATACAAATGCTGAGTTGATACCTAATTAGAAATAAATAATATCTTACACATTTGCTGAATAAGTAAACCATGAAGCACAAAATCCATCTCTATTCCCTTCAAATGCTCGCAGTCTTGGGTTAGAACAACATTCTAACTTTCCAAGTGTGGCGTATCCACAACAAAACACGGGACACCATTGTTGGTAATGGTATATACCTGTATTATCTACATAAGATCGACAACATTCCCCACCCTCTGTCAGTTTTACTGGAAATATACAACATAGAAAATGTATCATTTCATGTGACTCAATATTATCCACCATGACACAGTTTGTGTTTTCCAAGAAAATGCCTGATACTTATTCTTTGTTTTGTGCTCGTCGAACATACTGTTACATCTGAATAAAAGACAATTTAAATTTCATAAACTCTTGAAGCAGATTTTGAGTACTGTAATTGTTACATACACTGTGTACTATTTGAGCATTGTACATAATACTGAAGCTTTCAAGTTGAATTAAAATACATAATTTTGATGACGCATTGAATGTATTGTAAATAGAAATGTTTTTCGAACATCTTTTCCGCATTCCTTGTAGTTTTATCACATGTCTTTTTTCTCTCTTTTTTATTAACACGTACGTTATTACAGTTTCTTGTTTTCACTCTAAAATTCAAGGGAGATGTTCCCACGGAGTGTGTTTAAAAATAATTAAGGCGTCAAAAAAATAAACATCATTTATAGAAAGTATTCGGTTCATTTCTTTTGAAATAAAACTGTTACAAAATAAAAATTATTTCTTTTTAATCTTATAAGCCTAACGTAATATAGACTACCTCGCTCCGAATTCATATCTTTTTTATTGCTGACAAATATGTTAGTCATTAAAATAAAGCTTTTCCAAAATCAAGCACTTAAATTAACTTTGATTCAATTATGTTTTCGTGTTTTAAAATGTCATAATACGTTTGGTTTATGTAAAAAGAGTACTAAAATTGACATGTTTACAGATATAAAATGTTCACATTACACCTGAACAATGATATAATGTTTTAATGAACTTCTTTGATGACACAAACGAACAGACATTGTTATTTTAATAACATTCTACAGCTGGATATGGCCACTTATTGTGTTGTCTTTGGTTATTTCTGACTTTTTTTTAGCGAATCTGGCAAGAAAAGTGTCGAAGCAAAGCATAAAATGGTGCCATGAAGAACAACTGCGGCATAAGTGTTGCAAGCGATTCATAGACCATTAACAGTTTAAAGGGAATATAAGAACATGAGCTGCATGTACTTTCTACAGAATAGAGCTTAGGTCTTGGCCGTTTTCTAAAGGAGACTATCCTTTACTAAGCACCGTTATTCCACTGATTCAGTATAATACGAACAACATCACATTATTTATTGTAAAAAAATCTGAGTACAAAGTAATAACTTATAAATGCTCCTAGAGGTTAAATAAAATAAAAATAGAAATAAATAAATAATAACAAACAAGCAAAATAACAAAACAACAACAACAACAACAACGGAATGTGTGTTTGTCTAGTTTCTTACGCCGATATTAACGCACTTTTATGTAAAATTTCCGCGGTCTGTTCATCTAGCCATCTTTTTACTGGATACCAGTAATTACCGTTTTTTTCCGCATGTGACATGCTGCAATTTTCATCAATGATAGACAAATGACTATTAGTCTCATTTGGTTGGTATCAATTGTCACGAAAAAAAAAAACTTGCCTCGTCCAAGAATCGAACCTTTGATTACAAAAATGATTACTGTTATCTCTATTGACCTTAGACAGAACGTAAACAAAGCGCAAAATGACGTCACATAGAGGAAAGATAATATTCTTACTATTATTAACACTTTCATCATGGTCTTGCACTTTGATATTAATGATGAACCTGTATATACAGCAAGATACTAAATTTAGTATAGAACTTATCGACGAGTTTCACACAACAGTATTATTTAAAGCTTCACTAATCACAAGTTTCATTGACAAAACGAATGTCTTAAGACAACAGCCACACTACTTCATTGTTAAAACATAAAAAAATAGTCTCAAGAAAAAATGCAGTGCATGTTTTAATGGCGTCACTACTTACCATTAGAACAAATATAAAATATCACTGTGAGAAACGTTCCTACTGTAATCCTGCTCATAACTAATGCACGAAGTTTTATAACAAGTTTTTAAATAAAATATTTACATTCCTACAAATTACCAACTTCATCACACCATGCTACTTAAACTTATGTTCCGTCACAACAAATTTGACACGTAGTTCTTTAATAAAATGACTCAAGGGTTGATGTTTACACCTTAATGTAACAACATCTAAAACGCATGCTGCTAGCTGTTGTTGTGTACTCAGGTTGTTTGGCCTACAGCGGGCCTTGCATGTCTCGTCATTTAAAACAAATAGGCCGTGTTAATAATAGTGTACGTTTTTGGGATGGTGTTCCAAGATAAAATTAGCGAAACGAAAAAATTTAAGAAATGAAATAAATAAGAATTAAATTTTCTAATTTATTTTCTTGAAACAAAATTAAATATATACATAAACAACAAATCACCCCCACTACAAACCTAAAAAAAACAACACATACACACACACACACATACGCGCGCTCGCACGCACGCACACTATAAATACAAAACACAACGTTTTGTAGCTTTCTGTATATAAATCTAATTAACTTGTGCATATTGGTTTACTTGAGCACTGGGCAGGTTTTTTTTTTATAAAAAAGCAATATTAATATCCTCCTATTTCCTTAAGTCCTGTCTTAATTTCATCGACTGCCATCTTTATCAAACGCAGCAAAAAGGTCGAGCAGACGAAATTCCATCAGTTTATCGAACTCCGTGATGACAAGGATAGAAAGTAAGTTCATCATCAGCAGCACTTTTATCACGACCTTGGCTTGGGTTGGTCGGGGACTGCGTCCTGTGAACGTTGCCTTTGCCCTGTTGATCTTCATTTTCATTTTCTATGTACATTTTTGTATTTACAAACAAAACTTCGTAAATCAGTCTTACGCATCAATGTCAAATTTCAAAATGAAAGAAAAATCTATCAAAGACAAGGGATCAACTACTTGGCTTGTTTGAGTCTGTTTTCAAAACTGTCATAGCAAGTGTATTCAGAATACTCAATATAATGCTTAAAAAGGTTAATAAAAGAGTAAACCGCTCGGTTTTTAGACAGACGGTAAAATATTTCTACATATTTATGAAATGCAGTCTTAAAATAAATATCAATAGAATATCTTTATATAAAAAATGAAAATAAATGATAAAAATCTTTTTGGGGCAAAACTCTACATATTTCAAATTTCGAGAATGACTATCGGGGTAAGAAACAGTTAGGTTGAGGAACTGATCACGGTGAGGAATACTCAGTTTTTATTCTTGGAATCTCACAGGAAGTCAATGTGATTCTAACGTTAGGTAGGAAGAAAAAAAATATTATGACAATTATGATTACTAGCTGTAGAAAAACGTGTTGGAGCGCAGCACGAAATACCGTATTCAAGTACATACCGGACACGAAAACAAGGAATTAATATCCCGTTTTCACCCGCCAAAATGCACTTTAAGACATCTTTTGCATCTCTTCGCACCAATTTATATAAGAACTTGAATGAAAGATATAAAAATAAACGAAAATAAATAAAAAGATACTGCTCCAACACTGTAGTGAGTAAAATCCAAAATTACATTTCGGTATCGTTATTTGTTGTTTTAATTTTTCATGTTCTGTGTTTTTGGTCAGATGTTGAGATTAAGCATTTTTCTATTCTAAATCATGTATATGTGGCCGTTAACAGGATTTAAAAAGCTTTCCATTAGTCTTATATATAATTCTGAATGATTTTTAATGATGATTCGTTAAAAACGATAATCGGAAGAGATAAAACTGCTTTTATTATTATAGGTTATTTTGAGGTTATTTTAAGTGGGTTTTTTGTTGTTGTTGTTGTTGTTTTTTTACGTTTCGGAAACACTGCAAAAACTATTTCCAAATGGAACTGTAGTGTTTCCGTAACCGCCGTTCTTGTAAAAAAGTATATCCGTCAGGAATACTTTATGCAAATTTTTATTTATTATTCATTCGTATTCGTTCTAGTACCGACAGTTGTTTGCTTCTCATTCTCTTGAAAGAAACGATTTGTTAAGCTATTAAAAATTTTCTATGGTCATTTCCAAAAAATTCTGTATTCAGATTTGGAGATTTAAATTTGTGTCCTTCACAAAATGAAGATTCTAGAACATTTTTACCTGTCTTTCAATTTCTTTCACATTTCTGTTGGATTAACAAAATCCTTTGTTTATGAAATGTACGCCAGCAATGAAAGTAATGGGAATCCCATATCTAGCTTTAATGATAGTTCCATCAACAAATGTGTTGCTCTTTGTGATAGTATGTTCGGATGTCTGTCTGTGAATTTTCATGAATTAAATAAGCAGTGCAAGCTTACAGATTATTATCCGTTAGATAATACAATGTCAGGAATACCTAACAACGGATGGAAAATTTATTTTCGGAGAAACTTTGGTAAGAGTTTTATTTTCTCATTCTTATTTATCCGCTGTCTATACCTTAATATAATTTTTTAAATGTTATGAAACTATGAAGATTCCGTTTCGTTTTCATTCGCTATTCGTTATCATAATCATCATCATCATCATCATCATCATCATCATATCATCATTATTATTATTATTATTATTATAATTATTATTATTATTATTATTATTATTATTATTATTATTATTATTATTATTATTATTATTCCAACTTGTTTGTATAACGAACATGTAATAAAATATTCTTTGTCATTATTTCCATTAAAATTTTTGATTTCTTTTTTTATAGCAACATTTCCTGATTTAAGGACATTAAAATTATCAGCAAGAATAACGAAAATAGTAATAGTAGTTTAATAGCATAGTAATAATGAATGTATGGAATATTTTCTTTTATGATTTTATATTCGTCAAATGTCAACCTAAATGCAAATGGCCGCTCTACATGAAATACAACATTTTCGAACTTTGAAAACTTCTTTTTTGAGAAAGTGTGTTAACGAGACAATAACATAGATCTATATTCATTTTGAAAAAAAAAAAATGAATAAAATATGATATAATCATGATAAAAATTATATATATTTTGTTTTGTTTTGAAAGCATGCAGGTCATATTTTATTATTAAACTTTACTGCATACTTTTTAGAGTACATATTTTGTATAATAAAATCATGATGTTTTCAATTTAATGTTTTTTGTGTGTATTGTCATTCAAGAAATGAAAAATAAAAATAAAATAAAATATCACTCAATCGTACAATGGGAGAATTCGAAAAACGTTTAGCCCTACGACATTGTATGTAAATAACAGTTGATGGTATTACGAACAATTTCCTGTAAGGAACATCTATAATAAGTGACATATTCATATGTAATCTTATAACTCATTTTATATTGACCTTGGTGATTTATGATGATACTGGCCAGCAACCATGATAGATAAAAGTGTGTTTCTATTAAAGATTCTCTTTCCCGTCGGTACATGCACGTCGTTGAGAAAGGGCAGAGCATTGGTCAACTTCAACGTGTAAGCTGGAAAGTTCGCGTGCTTTTTTAAGCTCGGGATTACGTTCAAGGCGGCACGATAAAATGTGTATAAAGTAAGCTGCCGATGTCCTGACTGAAGCCAAGTGAGTGACCCTAAAATGTGTCACAGACGAAAATGAACACTTTTAGGGTGCTCGAGCCGCTAGTAAAAGGCGATGATTTCAGCGGCGGCACCCTTTGCTGGAACAAACAACGCTTTGCAGTCCGTATCTTCTAAATTTATTTGGCTGCAAAGTTGCCTAGTTTTATTAAACATGCATGCATAACTTTATTTGAGCCGTGTCATGACAAAACCAACGTAGTGCGTTTGCGACCAGCATGGATCCAGACCAGCCTGCGCATCGGTTTCTCTACTTGTGATAGATTGGAAAGCGAACAGCATGGATCCTGATCAGACTGCGCGGATGTGCAGGCTGCTCTGAATCAATGCTGGTCGCAAACCCATTATGTTGGTTTTGTCGTGACGCGGCTCAATTGTAGTCGAATTCTCTTGATCAATTTTATTGAACTATTTACGAAAACCAGTAGATTTCATCTTTTTTACGTTCTGAAACAGTAACTTTAAATATAGTATTATAGGCACATTGTAAAATGTTTGTTTTGTGCGACATTTCAGAAGTTTTAAAAAGTTTTGAATAAGTTTTAAGCCAATACAATGAGAAGTGACAGATGTGAAATTGTCCCCTACGACCGACGAACAGAATAAAAAACATTCTTTTTAAAAAAAATTCCAGAAACCTTAAAACAGGAATTTTACTTGCAAATGAACTAAGACAATACGTTATTTCAGATAAGTTCTCAATTAACGGGTTCATTTCTTAAAAAGTAGTATGAAATATAACGTATAAAAATTTACTACAAAGATCAACAAAAAGAATTATGGCAATTAGTTAACATAAGTTTGTTTACTTCGTGCGAAGTAAAAAGCAAGAGGATTAAGTCCGACATTTGCAACCAAATTTGTCGAAAATCTGACAGTAAAACCTTCTTTCCACGAATTTATTTTAACCAAACATTCCTCTTAATTTTCTTTAATAAACTATCACAAAAAATAATGGCGATTCGTGAATATGAACATGAGGTATACTTAATAAATAATATTCCATAGAATCTTTCTAAAAATCTAAAAGTGTTGCTTTTCTTGTTGTTTTCACAGGAATAAATCTTTTACAAGGAGCTGAAGCATGGCAGTCCTCTACATATGGTATTCATTTGATGGCAGAAATGGCTATAGACGGAAACATAGAAAGCTGTGCCCACACTGATACTGGTTTCTCTTTCTGGGCTGTTGAGTTTGGAACTGCGGGTCCTGTAAAGTCAGTCAAAATAAAGTCACGGACAGACTGTTGTTGTATGATATCAAAATTCATTTTTCAAGATTTATTGGTTTAATTCCATCTCTCTTTATTCACAGTAGACGTCGGATCCCTGAGGCAATTTCTGGGAATTTTGTAACATAATATTATAACATCACATTAAATTCATTTGAATTTACAATATGAATGAATTACGTAATTTGATAAAGTCATTTCACCGCTATGAAAGAAGTTATAAATTCATACGCTACTATTAGAAAAAAGTTCTTAACGAAAATATCAAGTTTCGTTATCTCTTATCAAAACACCATTAATTTGTATGATTCAAACACCGGCTGTCGTTACACGCAGGAATATTTTGCCCTCGGGTAGTTTAGGGCACAGCTTCAATACCGCCGTAATTAAACAGTTACGTATATTCTCGAGCTAGAAATTCTTGCATGTACAGGCAGCTGGCGTAACATACTTATATTCTATAACTATTAAAATGTTTGTACAATGATTTAATTTCAAAGTAACACGTTCACAGTCTTTAGAAAACAAAAGAAAGTCAACAGCAAGGATAAAAAATTGTAAGAATCTTTAGGATACGATCAAACCCGATGATTATTTTATACTTTGAAAAAAAAATTACCTTTAAGTTAACTTAAAAGTTAAAATAAAAAATAAAGGTGATTTTGTATTTATTTTAATATATTGTTAAAAAGAATGATTTAAATCATACACGTAAAATATTAAAAATATGAATATCTTTCAGTTGAAAGACAGACAAATTTCACAGTGACCGTTGCTAACAATCGTGATGATGTCATGAATGATGCCGGAACAGACTGTGGATCTTACTTTGGTCTTGCTATTGCAAACGAACCCTTTAGCATAACAATCAATTGTACAAATACAATCTTCGGAAAGTTTCTAAAAGTCAAGCATGAATCTACAGAAATGATGACGTTATGTGTACACCTTAATTTAAATGTTAATGTGAAGTCTAAAACATTCTGTGCACAACTTCACGAACTTCAATAAAGTTTTACTATATAAGATAGAGAAAAACGGAATTCCTTAAAATGCACAAAAACGAGCCATTGATCTTGTTCGGTAATGGTAAATGCAAGCTTAAAACCTTCTCATAAATCAATCATATAATCAATATTTTCATAGAATTAACAATATGACAAACGTTGCCCTATTTAACATCCTAGTACAGAAAATCTTGCGTTTAAAACGAAGACTCATTAATGCCCAATAAAGTTTTTTTTATTTAATATTTGTAATATTTTCCAACGTTTTTTTATATATTATTATTGTTATAATTATCATTATATCATTCTTGATGTTCTTTTACTGTTTCCGACTTTCTTAAGATTTTTTGCTTAAATGTTTAACGTTTTGCTTCTTAAATGACAAAATTATTTCTTATCTAACACTTTTTTCTTCACCTGATTTAATCTCTTATTAATCCATAATCAAGACATTATTAAACACAAGTTTGCCTTTTTATAGAGGAAAAATATTCTTATTTCTGAGGCCAAATGTACCTTTTTTACATTTTTCCGGGTAAAAACAAGATGCTATATTTTGATGTTATTATATATTGTAGAGTTTAATACTGCTTTTTATTGCACGAGTATATAGATGTCAAAAATATATTGGAGGAGTTTCTAGCCTCTGATATGGATTTTGCAGCTATGTACAGGTCCAGTAGAATTTGTATTGTTGTCAGATATGTATAATCTCTTTATTTGACACCATCTTTTTTACATTTTATAGAACTTTATTACTTCAAGTACAATAAGAATTTATATGATTTTTGGACCCTGTGTGAGATGGTCTTTGCATTTGATGCAGATATTTTAGACACTGTAAATAAACAAAGATAAGATTGGACTCAGCAATGATTTAATCACGTGGTTCAATTGCGGAAAGCTTATTGGTTATATTTTGTAACGTGTGAAATACATGTCTATATTTTTGTGGATTCCTGTGTTTTCCTTACGCAGCACGCCTCCAGATTCCTGATAATTTTCATGAAAATTTTGAAAATGTAATTGAATTTGTAATATTGTGAAGTAACCAAAAGGAAGCAATTTACACATTATCAATGGCACTAACAAACCACGTAAATTACCAAAAAGTGGTCAAAATATGCATAAATAGCCTTTACTGCGTTAGTAACGCAGTAGACATATAGTTGTAAATACTGAAAAATCAGTCATTAATCGCATATAATATGTAAAATATTACTTGAATCTTGAAACTTATTACTTTTCCTTACATCTTAGTACACTTTTGATTTTGATTTTTTTTTTTTTAATATTTTGACTCATCTGGAGGCATGTATCTTTATGTCGTAATTCTTGACCTTACGTGACATTTTAAGTACTTAAATTGAGTACCTCTTAGACGTTAGTCCATTTAATTTCCAGAAAAAAATATTATATATATGACGAACTTGGAAAAACTTCACTACATAAATATCATTGTCAAATGTGATAAAGTTTCTACAGAAGCAACCTCTACAGAAGAAACCTGAACTTTGTTTAATCATGCCGCCAAACTTATTCTATTTTGTTTTATCAGCCCTTAAATTAATGTCATTATAATATTACTTGCAGTGATAGATGTCATTTCTTGATATCAACACTTTTCAGTTCATCTCACGTAATGTGATAGCAAATTAAGTTCATCAATGAAGTCATAATATCAATTATTATTCTATAATAACATTTAAATGTATGATATAAACTAGTGTGTTGTCATTCATATCATCTCATATTCATATATTCTATCTTTGTATTCCTCAGATGCTTTAATATTAAAATATTGTAATGTTGTTTTTCTTTCATTGCATGGTTCTTGTAAAGATAAAAAAATAAAGCACTCGTGATGTTTATTGACCTTTCTTGGTAATGTCGAACTATACACATCTAGCCTCTTTCATATGACTTAAAACTGAACGTTTGTATCAGCAAAGCAATACATTCCCATGATAAACAGTCTTTTAGTGAAATTGTAAGATGCAAAAATAAGTACCATGTTCAACGACAAAGTGAATTTTATCAGTTTTATGTCGTCATCGTGCGATAGCCTTCGGTTTTTAAAGGTTAAAATTTATTTTGTTTGTAGCCCTTGTGTAAAATTATACATGATTAGTGTAACTTATTACAAGAATTGTTTCGTTACTTATTTTCAGAGCGTTGCATTTTAGTGGTTGGTTTATTACTTTTGTCATCTTTTTGACTTCGCGTTTGAATGCAGGATTTTCCGACATTTTCTTTGCCATAAGTCAAGAAAGTTTTATTCTTATGCGCCCTACGTCCGTGTCTTTAACATCCATGTCGCTCTCTTCGGCCATTAGAAATTTGCTCATTTTTTGCCTGTGTTCTGCTTGTGCTGCCATTTATTCTCTATAAAATATATAAAAAAATCAAATCGGTATCCATACCATATACACTGACAATCCGACATTTGGCAAAAACTATTTATAAACGCTGCTTGTACCCCCACCCCCTCCCTTCAAACTAACTAAACGGGTTAGGTTTTTGTTGTTGAACTTGGCACTTATTAGAAAAAGTCTCAAACATCAACATTCTCCTCTGTTGACCTTTGTTGAAACGTTTAACAGCGTATACTATTTATTTTACGTTCAAGTTTAAATATTTCCTTTACCACTTACCCGAAGTCTATCTCACCATCAGCGTCCACATCAAACTTATGTATAAGGATATCTATACATTCGTCACTCAGTGGAATAATTACCATCTGCAACAGCAACAATAACAGTAAAACGTGTTAATTGTTAAATAATTTACTCATGACATGGACTTGATATGTTTCCTTGTCTGATAGAGTACTCTATATGAAACAAATACTAAAACCTTAACATAAGATCAACAATTCAGAGTGACGTTTACAGAACACAGTCGTCAACAAAATCCAACCACACTCAAGGTCCAAAACAAAGGTACCCAGCAGGGCTTCGACTCAACAGTAGAAGAAGGTACAAAGAGCGGAGCATGGAAGAAGACATACCAATTTATGATTAATTTTCATTACCAAATATTGTTTACTAAGTGTAAATTAAACAAAGGCCAATAACTCCAGAATTAGGCAATGTAGAGTTACGGTTCTTTTTCACTGCTCTTTTACTCAATGTGATCTATCTACCTACATAGTTTCTTGTTTATACCCCTTGTCGTTTTAGAGTTATTTCCCGGACAAAGTTCAAAATGTAAAATAAACAAATGGCAATAAACCACTCTCGTACATGTTACACTTAGGAAATAGATATCAATTCTGAGTGCATTGTTGTAGAATAATGCACGGTTTGAGTTCAAATGCGTAGTAATATAATCACGAAGGCCGATAGGCCTGAGTGATTAATTACAAAGCATTTGAACGAAAAACGTGCATTATTATACAATAATGCACGAAGAATTAATATCTATTTCCATTCTAACAGGTCAAGAAAAAACATACTTATTATTATAAAGTTGGACTTTATGTTTGGCGATTAAATTTGTTTTCGCCTCAGAGTTTCCAATAGAAACGTTCTTTAAAGGCCGTTCCAGTGGGTTGAAAAAAAACTGTCGTTAAATCTACCGTGTGTAGAAACATTTTGAGAATAACGAATTTTGAAAACGTTGATAAAACTTTGTTTGTTTATTTTATTTCAGTCTATAATTTTCCAAGCGAAATACAAATAATTAAAAGTTAAATAAATGTAAAACTTAACTCGTCTGCGACGTTAAAAGAGCGTACTTGATTTTGATTGTTTTGCACGTGCTGTTTGGCGCTACATTGTGACGTCACGTAAACAACACTTAAACGTCTGTACAGCGTTAACGACTGAATTAAAGATATTGGTGTTCGGATTTATTTTCTTAGTTAGACCATTTTCTATCATTCTAGATAGTTTTCACAACAAAATTCGACAAAAAAATGTTTTTATTTATCAGATTTTTCAAACAAAATGGCGCCCTCAATGTGAAAATACACAGGGAGATAATAAGAACGGCGAGTGCATTGTTGCAGAATAATGCACGCTTCGGGCCTTCTTTGTTTATATAGAAAAATTTCCGATAGTGTTAGAATATGAAGTAATGTTCATCTATTCTATACTTTGCATTTATCGTTGTTAATATATATGTAATATGATAAAAAAGAGGGGAGATCCCTCGGGAGCAACAAAGTTTGATAGTAGCAGAATTGGTTTCATTGATTCTGTTCACGAAAGACAATGGGAAGTATATCATCTTTCAAAGTGAACGGTGACTACCATTAGATAAGTGAAAATTGCGAACTCTGATTTAGTGTTGACCCAAATCTTTCATTCTGTCATAAAAGTTAGGTGAAATATATATGTTCTTGTGGACACAGAAAAGAATTATGAAATAATATACGTGTCCATAAATAACTCTAACGAACCTGGGCAAGGACATCAACAAATGACGGTTTCACTAATGTATCCTATTTAGATTACTTTACAAGTTTTGATCATTTGCGAGATCTGCTGTATTCCATTGTGAAATAAAGATTAAAAATTTATACAGTTAACATGAAAAGGCAAACATAACACTTAAATAAACTCGAGCTTGAAAATCGTTATACAGTCAAAACGATCATATAAATGACATTAACTTGGTGCCGTCTAATCAAGATGTTAACCACGGTTCGCTTTTCAGTGAGTATAATGTTTTAAATTTTCCCTGAAAATATTCTCTTTTTTTTCTGCCCAGATTGAAAATTTTAAATATTTAACGTGGTAAGGGTTAACATTTACAGTTATCTTGACTGTTAGCAGTAAGCAGAAAAATAAGATCATGCATCTTTAAATGGAAACAATTTTACTCAAATAACTTGCTTTAACAATCACTTACGTTAATTATATCTTACTCTCTTATCCCGGTTGTTTTGTTATCTTGATCAACAAAGCGCCTTCAGGAGCTTTAGGGTTTCTCCCTATCTGAAAATATTAATTAGAACAATACTTATATTTTCATTCAATGAAATCGCAGGATATTTAAAAAAAATACATTTTATCACGAAGACAGTTTTACGCGTTTTAATCTCCGTCTTCTATTGTGACCATGTTTGTGCACAGCTGGTACAAACATTGTATCTTTCAATTAGTTGCAATAGATTTCAACTAGCGTCCGGTGGTGTTTTTTTTCTTGGGCGGGGGTGCTGAAAAATAAAAGTGAAAACGTAGTTAATATTTTAGATTTTTTTCAAGTTTGGTTTTTTTAGAATAATTATGTTAGGCTAGCTAGAATAACCGTAATCAAGGCTACTTAAGATGAAAAAACGGCGACAGATTTAACAAAATGTGTGTTGTGCATGGGGTGTCCGTATGTCAGCTGGTATACGTGTGTCCGTCACCCAACTATAAATGACTATTTCAGCTAATATCTCGCCTGATCCGGCTAGCCCCTGTGAGTCCCAGCGTCATTTTCTCAGAACCCCATATGGTGGGATGGTTCGGGGCTCTAAATGTGTGTCCGCTTTTATCTATAGGTGTGTCCGCCGGGAATACTCTGGTATTTTGCCGACGTTTTGCCAAAAATCATACTATATAATTATGATAATTTCAACTCATATCTTGCACACAGGTGCTCGTCCAGTCTTGGTGCCCATATAAAAAAATTGAAGTTAAAATCAGTAATATAAAACTGGTAATTTCACTGTTTGAAACAGTGAAATTACCACTTTGATAATTTCACTGTTTTGAATTTAAGCCCCTTACGTTGTTTCAGTGAAATACCAGCGTGCACAGTACTGGGTACCAACTTAATGACGTGACGGCGTAAATGACGTCACGTTGTATTATCATTTGGCGCGTTTTTCATTCAGTATAAGGTTTAATGTCTTTTTAAAACGTTTCTTTGCATATAATAAAAAGAAAATTTGTTTAATTTAGTGTAAGATCGAAATATATTTCACCTTGTGAACACCAAAAGTTCATATTTCACTCGTGGCTGCGCCACTCGTGAAATATACCTTTTGGTGCTCACTCGGTGAAATATATTCCGATCTTACACTGAACTAAACAAATATCCTCTATATACCATTACTACGAAAAGGTCACCTAGCTAGTCGCCGTAACGCTATTGACCATAAACCTGTTTGCTGAAGACTCTTTATAGCTATTACACTTCCATCTCTGTGCCCATTGGTTAAAGGAAACTTTACATTTCATAGTAGGCCTATGTTTATTGTTAATAGTTCTTTTTTTCCATATCGACTTTTGAAACGCTAAGAGTAGTTACATTTAGTACTGTTTAACCTCACACATATTCCGGAAATTCTGGTACGGTTACCATATTATAGTCTAACGAAGATATAAACTCCGTACCAAGATTAGTTTGGATTTAGCTCAGGGGGCAATACACAGTTTTCAAGGCTTCTCGGCAAACAACTGACTGCGCCACAATCAAAACCTCACACACAAGTCTGTAATCACACACCTGAAATAAATGCATTTCATATTTAACATATATATATGTATCTCACAGCAAACAATTAAAAATACATGTCCACCTTCTAGTTTTCTGGCACACAGCCCTGTGTTTTTCATTGTTTTGGTCGCGAAAATCAACGACAAAATAAGCGGATTATCCCTATTCGCAAAATACAACAATATATTAACGTCAAAAAATTAAATCACAAGCTATAGTGTTTCTTCCTTCTTAAACAATGCACAATCTGAAAATAACATCCAAACGGGGTGCCATCCACCTACTTTTTTCACTATTCTAAGTCTTCTGCATACCCTTTAAATTGAAGAGCTGATTCACCGGCTAGCTCCAGAAACCACACGTTCGCATCCGACAGGTACTCTCTCATAAAAACAAGGGTCAACGCCACTAAATTCAATTTTACTAAATAACTAAAACATAATACTAGTCATTGAAACTTGAAATATAGTAACTATAAACATTTAGAACCTCAAATATCCACTTTAATTTCAAAACTGTCTCTTATTTGTAAATTCCACCCTGGCCAATTCGAAACTAAACAGCCGAAACTGTGTACTGCCTCCTCAATACAGGATTGGAGCAGTACCTTTAGACGCTTGCAGAAATCATGATCACAAAATAGACAAATATCGTTTTTTTCGCCGAATTTTACATTTTTCCTTGATTATCGTACTTGATTCGGTGTGAAAAGATGAATTAGACCTGTTAAAGTTCATTCCGTTGGGTAAAAAGACAAGATTTTAGCATTTTATCATTCAAGCGCCTTGTCCGGTATATACCGGAATACGGTATTTAGTGTGGTGCTCCAATTCTTTTTTTAGTCACAGCCGATTAGTTTTACGGTACACAATAAGAAAGAGAGTAAAAGATGGATAACCCGAAATTACAACGGTTTATTCAAGTGGAACAACAGAAAGTTCAGTCACGGGCTCATATAGAGATGCTAACAGAAAGGTTACTAATAATTAAGCACCTATAGTAAATAACCTCATGTTGATTCGTACTCAAAATGCTCGTACCCAATACAAAATTGTTTTTAATGAGAACATTATGGCTAATTTTAATGAATTTGAAAAAAAAATCATGGAACACATTGAACATGTTGCAGTCAGTTTCATCTTACCATGATTGCTAACATGGTGACTATTATTGGTCAAGTATTATAATTACATGAATTAAACGATATTGTGCTGTTTTGTGTATCCACATACTGCCAGTTTTCAATCACAACCACTTTTCAATCATCCCTAGAATTTTTTTATTTTTGACATTATTTGTCATGTAACCAAACTGTAAGCACATCTTGTATTCACCTTGACTAAATTTATCAGCAGCAATGTCAATTATGGTGATAAAAAAAGAAAATGCTAGCATTTTAGTTCAAAATATGTAAAATGTGTGTTTTCCACTAATCCTTTATTTTCCAAGTTACAAATCGCAATAATTTTCTAAAAATAATTGATATACAGACTCAGTTTTTGATATACAGACTCAGGGTCTGCAGAAATGGATATTAAGTTGGACAGCTGTTTCAATATCATGAATTCATTGTGACAGCTTTACCACTGCAAATAGATACATGTATCTAGATTGAAAAATGGCATTATAATTAGGTTAAAATTGTTTATTACCATTTATCTGAAGTTGAGTTTGTCAAAATTTCTCCAAAATACAGAACTAATAATATTTTAACATTGTATGACAATTTTTATGAGATACAGTTTATATTTTGTTAACTGATTGAAAAGTGGTTGTGAAATTTTGAAGAACAGGAAAATGGGTCAGTAATGATTTGTCCTTGATTCATAGTAATATATTCAAGTAAAATTTTAAAATGTTGGTGCATTTATTAGCTGAAATGATAATATTCACAGAATCGAAAGAGAATTTTTTTTATATATAATTTTACTGTCAGTTATTGTTGAAAAATCTGTTAGCTGATTGGAAAGAGGCAGTACGGGGATATATATCCTTCCTATAGAAGCAAGATAGTCTGACCCAGAACAAACATACATTATCTCGAATTAGTGTCCAGCTTTATTTGTCATCCGATGAAAATGCTGTATTTCTTAAAAATCATGTGTTAATTTTCATAGACATGATAGAAGAAAAAATGTTGATGCGAGAATCTATATTGAAATCTGTTCATAGTTGCCCTTCTATTTTTCATAACCTCAGTGTTTCATAAAACCGCATAGTGACATAATCAAGGGCCAAATAAAGTTTGACACTAAATATGTTAAGGTTCATCCGTAGTTATTCTACAGAAATTAGAAACGTTCTTCTGTCGCTATCGCTCCCGTCGAGGTTTCTAATTTCTGTAGAACAGCACGGATGAACACTAACATGTACATCTAGCTTTGGAGCGTCAATATATTTTGACTACAATACATAATTTCCATGGACACCATAATATTCCTAATGAGTGTATCAAAAAATAGTATTTACTGTCTAAATTTATGTGATGATGTACATCTTTATAATGTAAACATTTTGTTTATGTTGTTTTTGTTATTGATTTTCATTGTCATATTTTTACATTGATTAATGTAAGGTTAGGTATATTTCATCATCTTTTACTTATTTCATACACCGCAGCTCCAGACTTGATGTTGTGTTGAAGCATGGAGCCCTAATACAAATTCTTTTCTTGTTTTTATAATCAGATGCTGGGACAAATGTGTCGGCTATCCAAGCAACAAACTAGACTCAAAAACAGAGAATTGTGTTAGAGACTGTGTGTTCAGATACATAGATTCATCAAATTATGTAGCCAACAGACTTCGACTTACAGCAGAAAGAGTATCACAAACACCTCAACCATTCTCTTGATAAATGACAATTTACATGTACTATCATACACTGCCAATGAGAAACTATTCAGTAGTTTGACACATCTATTGAGTTTAGTGGATTGAGTACAAATTTAGTTAACAACTATATAAAGCTGGACTTGAAGTTTTGTACTCTTTGTTGCACAGCATATTTTGTTAATATCATTTCATACATCAAGTGTATGTATAATTTGAATAAATACTTTAATTACATCTGATCATTTTTCTTTCAATCCAAATATCAAATATCTTTTTTATTTCATGGTCTGTTTTTTAAATACTATTCTACACTCACAAAAGTGAACATAAAACAATAATACATGTATATTCCCATTTTTTATTGTTTCAAAATTGTTAACAGTTATCTTGTAACAAAATCATGCAATTTAATACATGAAACATACAATAATGAAACCTCCAGTTCTGTTTTATCTTGTCAATTCCATTACATACTACAAGTTATAAAGTCAGTTAAATCGATGGACCATACCCATATCATTAGGAATCATAAATGTTAAATTAATACACTTCACACACAAAGAAAGATTTAAAAAATAAAGAAAAATGATAATTGTTAAATTACTACACATCCCACTGAAGGAAGATTTAAAAATAAAATAAAAAGAAGCCCTAAAGGTTTATTCTTGTGTCTACAGACACTAAGAAGGCCAGATTGATGGACATCCTCATACAAGCATACCCACCCACCCAAAATTTCAATGCAAGGAAAGTAGAGAAAATATGAATGATAAAGACTGCAGCACACTGTTGCAGTGATGAATTATCTCCCCTATCTGCATCAAACCACATTGACTAGATAAAGCTCTGTTTAAATAAATAAAACATAATTTTGTTCTTGTTTAAACTTAAATGTTTAAACATCACTGCTCAGATGACTGTACCACGCAAAATGTACTTGTTTCATAGAAACAATTTTACCATACAAAACAGATTGGAAAGCATCACTTAGCAAAATAGTGTGGTAAATGATTATTTAAAACACAGCTTGAATCATAATAGCTACATCTACAGTCATCTTTAATTAACAGAGTATTCTCCTTTTCCCCTAAAGAATACAAAAAATATAAATATCAAGAAAGCAATATTTTATTTTCAATGCATAGCTCTGTTTGAAGCTCTGATGTGGCTGGTGACTTTAATAATGTATTCTATACATGTGTTGATAGAAAAATCTATAAATAAAGAATGATAGAAAATCTATAAACAAGAAACATTGCAATGCCATGAAATCAAATCTGGTTTTTAACAATAGCCATTGCAGGTGGACCTGGACTCTTTAGCTAATTATACCCTATTTATACCCTTTATACAGCTTGCTTTATGTTATTTTGATAAAAATATATTGTTTGCAACTAGTTGTTGACCAGAAATAATTTTTTATTGATCTTGACTCAATGGCCTTCTTGGTATATAATAATTAAGAAATAATAATACTTATATCCCCAACAGTGATTTTATTGCCAAAAAAGAACTGTCGGAGGACAGTAACGCTCGACTATACGAAAATTAATGTAATTAAGATGTTTTATCGAGTTAATCACTGCTTTATTATTATAAAATGCATAAAACTGTTCCAAAAAAGCCACAAACCCTTCAGTAGTTATGGAGATATTTGCTTTACCAAGAATTTTAAGTCGAAAAAGGGGCATAATTATGTAAAAAAGCAAATCAGAGTTATGGGACTTGTGCCAATCATGTTAGATAATCACAGAGAACAAGTGTGTGAAGTTTCAATCCATTCCCTTCTGTAGTTATGGAGATACCAGCTTGCACGCAGAAACTTAACCAAGAATTTCTAAGTCGAAAAAGGGGCATAATTATGCAAAAAAGCAAATCAGAGTTATGGAACTTATTGCAATCATGTAAGTTAATCACAGAAAACAAGCGTGTGAAGTTTCAATCCATTCCCTTCAGTAGTGATTGAGATACCAGCTTGCACGCAAAAACTTAACCACAGGGACGCCGACGCAGACAAATGGGTGACTGCATTAGCTCGATTATTTTGCGAACAGTCGAGCTAATAAAATCACTTTTTTGAGTTCAGATGCAGGGAATTATTTCAATCATATTTCTATCATAAGCATACAACATTATTTCTGTGTTGAAATCTAAAATTATAATCTTTCTCAAGTCAGCAGTAACAGCCATACATGTCTTTGCTATGCTATAAGTAAATGCACTTAAACAGCCTTAAAAGGACCCCAGTTATAACAAAAATTAGCTCCCATGACAAAAGTGGGACATTATTCAACATATACTATATGATATATATGATATGATGATATCATAATAGGCAAAAAGATTAAAATTCTTTTACATTTGTGAAGAAAAATAATTATTATAACCCTTGTATAAAATAAAAAAGATTTTCATCAACTACTTATGTGAAGATGAAAGAACTGTGACAGATATCTAATAGTGTTTCTATGAATTCAACATGGAAAAGTTTAGCACTATAATGAAAGAAAATTTTGTTTGTGTTGCTGAATTGATGTGTGTAAGTGAATTGCCGATACTTTGTGGACATTTTTTTTCCTCTCCAGATAAATGGTCATAATTATGTCACAATGGGTAATTGAATAGCACATTTAAACATTCATGAATGACATACAACATCCTCGTAAATATACACAAATATTGTGCATGAGGAAATAACCTCTCTATAAACATTTTAGGAGATTGTAAAATAAATTACTTTATGCAACTAGCAAAGAATATCTCTCAACACTGTAAGTGCTAGAACATAAAACGAAACAATGTGTAAATGATTAACTAATTAGTTTATCAGGTGAGCAACTAATTTAATAAAGAGTTGCTAAATTTAACAATATCTAATACATGATAGGAAATAAATAAAATTCAATAAACAATTGTAAAGTATTCTTGAGCACATAAAGTCTAAAATATGCCATGTCACGACAAAACCAACATAGTGCGTTTGCGACCAGCATGGATCCAGACCAGCCTGCGCAACCACACAATCTGATCAGGATTCATGCTATTACAAGTAGAGAAACTGATAGCGAACAACATGGATCCTGATCAGACTGCGTGGATGGTCTGGATCCGTGCTGGTCGCAAACGCACTATGATGGTTTTGTCGTGACGCGGCTAGTATATTTTAGAATAACTATGAACTTAATCATAAGCACCATAGCAACTTTACATAAATAATTACAATCAATGTCTTATTGACTTGAATTACATCACAAATTTCTGTTACATCACAAATTTCTGTGACTTGAATCACTGACATTCTTTACAAGAATGTTTAAAGGTAAAATAATAAATATCACAATGGTATAAATATGGAGAAAAATAATAAAATACAATCTAGACTTGTGTTATATTACAAGTCGCACCATTTACATTGGTCAAAAATAATATCTACAATTCTTTACATTGTACAATTACTGAATTGACAGAAAATAGTGATTGCAACAAGGTACCTACAGTGTATATTAATAGAAATTTAAATCATCATGATCAATAGAATTAGAATTCCAAGTGACTGTAAATGTCACAAAACTAGGTTTTTTGCCAATTATAATTAAAGGTTACATGTAATCTCTTTAGAAATGTCAGAAACATTGTGCATAGAAGAGTATCCAAAATTAAATGCACATTAAAAAAAACAACAATTTCTGTGAAAGTTCGATATATAGACATAGAAAACCTGACTAACTAGGAAAAGTAGAATTCATAATGTTTATCATTAGTCTAAATATAAATTGTACTCGGTAATAATAGATCAACTATATTCCACTTGTCAAATAATCTACTTAATTACCCTAGTAATGAATATATCAAATGACAGAGGTAAATTTTTTATTTCTTGTACGATTATCAAGCTTAGCAACATATAGACTAGTTATAGATGGCCGCGTGGGTTCAAACCCAGACAGGAGCAAGCCGCTGTTTCCATGAGCAAGAAGCTTAACACTCATTGTTTAGTACTGATTAGAGAGTGTTTCAACAAGCATATATTGTTCAACACAATGGAAGTAAAATAAATTTGTATAAACTATCAACTAACATAGGCTATCACCACTATAATACTGGTTTTCCTATACCATTATAGTTCTCTTCACTCCCATATAACAAAAATTCAAAATAGAACAATATACAAACATATGTTAAAGCAATGACCTAATATTTTTCAAACTGTTTATTAAATTGTAAACAACCATATACAATCTGTCATCGTAAAAGACTAATATCTCATTAAAGATAACAATCTAAAAACATGTTGTAAGTATAACATTAACCACATGTTCTGATTTAAATCAATAAAATGAATTATTTTTTGCTAACCGGTGCAATACTTGGTTTTATATGTGATAAAATAAAAAAATAAAATCACATGACTTTGTGTAGATCTATATTCTATGTATATTATATAGTATATTGTATTGTTCACTGCTGTATTCATGTAGCAATGTTTTAATTGAAAGATTATCTTTAAATTTGACAAAGTTTTTATTTTCTCGTTATTCCTTTTAAAGTTAAACAGAACTTGTGTCATTTGTGTATTATAAACATTTTTTTTTTCTGAAGAAGACAAAATGCAGAAAGCTAAAGAAAATTGTTTGTTTTTATTGAATTGATTATATAAATGATAAAATCCAAATCACCCATATTAGTTTTTTTGGCATATGTTTTATTTTTAATGATATTAAATTAAATAAAAGTTAATTTTTTGCTTTTTTGTTCTAAATGGCATATTTCTTGAATCAAGTATCATTATTTCCATAAAATCGTTTAGTTATTACACTCTAATGACTACAAGCTGAAAATACTTTTGTTTGTGACATATTCATATAGCCATTAAACATTTGATGTCATCTTTTTTATGTGTGCTTTTTTTTACCTTGCTTCTTTTAAAACAGTCTGCAGTCCTCAGAGTATCCTTATCAACAGAGCTTACTGTACAATTTTTAACAAAAATTACAACAGGACGTATGAAGTTTAAAACATCTCTATCATAATAAAACAATATATAAGCATGTCAGTTTGAAGCATGTGCTTTATTTATTTATATATTTGTTGCCCGACTGCAAACAAACCTTTAATATTTCCTACATGAAATTAAAAAGAGAGAAACTAAATTTTATTATTCCGGCAATTTTTAAATACAATTTAATATGTATAATTCAAACAATTACTAAAGTTTCAAGCCTTTTTTTAAAGTGCAATTTTAAGTTGACGCTAACTAATGCCAGTCATCCTCCCAGTCATCTCCGTCTATGTCAACACCCTCAAACAATTTGTTAAAACATGGAGACCCGTTACTATTGTAGTGAGAATATGGGTTGGCACGTGACAATGAACTGTTACATATCCAACAGAAATATGCTCGGCATTTCATACAGGTCATCTTGTTGCAGCCATCAATTTTCTGAAAATGAAATACAATTTATTACATGCTTTTAGGTGGTTTACATGCTTTTAGGTGTTTATAACAGTGAAAATATCAATTTGATATTTTTCACTGTTTTTAATTTGATTTCGAGACGTTTCGACCCCAAGACATATCGGCCCCAAACTACCCAAGACGTTTCGGCCCCGGACATTTCGGCCCTTTACCAAATCGGCCCCAGAATAAGTACTGTATTTTAAACCGATATATTAATATATTTAGCATTTCAATAAATAAATGAATCAATTAATATAAATATTTAATCATTTTGTATAAAAACTAGATTATAATAGTAGTAGGGGGAAAGTAATCGATACAAACAGAACAGAACATAAACTTTATTTGAAAAAATATCATACACAAACAAACAATTATTTACAACATATATAGATAATATTTTATTAATACAAACAGAACAGAACATAAACTTTATTTGAAAAAATATAATACACAAATAAACAGTTATTTACAACATATAGAGATAATATTTTATTTGAAAGATTAAGAAGCAAGACACAAAACAATACACGAGACAAACATTAAATTATCATCAACAACTATTTAACAGTGACGAGTTTGATGGATACGAAAATACAAGTACAGAACAGTTAAACAATTTTACTTGAAACAAAACAAATGTGAACAGACACTTTTTATAAATAACATTTTTACAATTTTACAATTTTTAAATCTTTTGAAGTTTTCTCTGATATTACTTGCCGCCAATTAGCATAAAGCTATAAACAGTTAATTAGTTACACCTTGAAAAAAAAAAATACGTGTAGTTTAAAATTTAGATCAAAAGATAATGTTTTCTAAGGAATAATTGTAAGTAACTTTCTTAATCCAGAAGTTTTAGTGGCTTGTTTTATAAATTAAGTAACCTGCCTTTATTGTTTGTTACACCTTTAAAAACATTAACATATAGCTAAATGGTTCAAGAGATCAAAAGATAATAAATAATTATTTAAAGAATTAAAGTGCCATAATTGTAGTTAAATTAATTGTTGTTAATCAATCAAGCAATATACTATAGTGGGGCCGAAACGTCTCGCGGAAAAGGGCCGAAACGTCCAGGGGCCGATTTTTTGACTGGGGCCGATTTGTTTTGGCGCCGAAACGTCCTGTTTGCTTTTAATTTAAGCCTGTTACGTTGTTTCAGAGATATATCAGCTTGCACTGTAGTACTGGAAACCAACTTAATGACATGACCTTATAAATGACGTCACTTTGTTTTATTATTTGGCACGTTTTTCATTTCGTATTAGGTTAAAATGTCCTTTTAATCGCTCCTTTGCATAACATAAGAAGAAAATTTGTTTAATTTAGTGTAAGGTAGAAATATTTTTCACATCGTGAACACCAAAAGTTCATATTTCAATATACCTCATTGTGCTCATTTGGTGAAATATATTTCTATCTTACACTGAACTAAACAAATATCATCTATGTATTTGTACTTATCAGATAATCTGTGAGGCTGTCAATTTCTATTCAGACTGGTAAGTTATGATTGGGCCTAAAAATATGTGGCTGAGCTTTCCTGAAATAACATTTTAAATAATTATTAATCTTTTAAGTTCATTACCAGGTCATTTATCAAGTATTCCAGGAACTGATTTTAGTGATATTTTGAGTCAAGAGAACAAGATCTGTTCCTAAGACAGTGCACTTGACTTTTCTCAGTGTTTGAAAAGGGGTTTAACTCTTGTAAAAAGGCTTACTAAAAGATATAGTATGTGTGACCAACATATTAGATAATCACAAAGAACAAGTGTGTGAAATTTCAACCCATTCCAATAGGTAGTTTTGGAGATACAAATTTGCATGCAAAAACTTCTCTAAAATTTTGGTTAATTCTTTAGACTTTTTACCCAAACTAAATTGTGTAAGTGTACTGAATGTTAATTGCATTATATTATAAGTTCAACAGTCCAGAAGTAACAGCATTTTATTGCAAGCCAAGCAACCTAGTTTAAGTTGAACTGCAGATTAAGGCATTTTATATTTTCCATTGCTTTAATATTCCATAACAAACAAAAGTTCATTAGAAAGTTAATTAAATTTTACAGTCATTCTGTGAGACCTGTAATAAATTGCAAAAATAACTGCTTCCTGGCCGTCAGGTTATAAACCTTTTCCTGAGTTCTGTCTCAAATCTCAGGAATTTCATTGGTCCATGTCAGTCTACAGCAGTTTCTGACCAATCAAATACCTGAGACCTAAGTATGAACTTGGAGATTTTCTTTATTACCTTTGAAGCTGATTTATTAAATCTTAACCCTTAAGTATGCCTAATTGCCTATCTTACCTGAATAAATGCTCCACAGCCTGGGCACTGTTTAGAGTGTTCTTTGAGCCATTCATTAGTAAAGCTTTCTTCCAGAGCTTGCTGTATGGTGACCTTCCCATATCGTTTCTCCAGTAACTTCTTCGTGGCACTGTCAGCTGACAAGTATTCCTCACGTAACTTTAGTAAACCATCTGCTGGACAACAAAATAAATCAAGTTACATAACTTGTGTATCTTATGTTATTGTAGTATTTTCCTTTTTGAAATTTCTTAAAATGATTCATCTTTAAATAAATGCTTTTAAAAGCATGTAAGAGAAGAGAAGTTCAGCAATTCCCTGTAACAGGAACAAAATGTGGTTTTAACAATCCTAATAATGCTTGCCAGTTAGTGACTATTTTTAGATTGAATATACAGGTCCTTCTACACTAGTAGTACTCTAGCCTATTTCAGAGTCAGAATTGTTATTAATACAATCAAAACCAGCAAATTGTTATTAGCGCTTTATGATTGTGTTTCAAAATTACACAAATTTCATTATCAAAGGTAATGTGCATCAACAAGATATGTTTTATTTGTGCTCAGAAATATACATGTAGCAACAATAAACTTCACTCAATAGCATTATTTTGCACAGACTAAAGGTCATGACATTGGAATAAACAGACTGTGAAAATTAAACCATTCTGTTATGAGGTTAGACCCAGATGGAGACTTTATTCATTCTTTATATATTCCAGCACAAAACCGTTACCTGATTTTAATTTACAGGGAGACAATCCATGATAAACTAGTCTGCATAGGGTACAGAATGTAAAATGACAGACTGCGCACATTGCAAGAGTTGTCTCCCTCTCCATTAGCACAGGTGATTGACAATGTGGGCGGGGACAAAAAGTCACATCTGACATGGTATCTAGACTCGTCTGGTATAACAACTGTTCATACTTGCTGAACAGATCTGCTTCCACTAACTTCTTTACCTATAAGTAAACAGTGGCCGCAATTATAAACTTGCAGCAATGCTAATAAAGCAGCATGCCAAATTCATTTTGCATCTTTTATTAAACTTAGCATAATTGAAAATAGCATAATGTCATAATTTTATCCCTCATTTAAAAGCATATACAAATACATGTTATACATGTATATGCAAATATATCTTCTCAGACAGAATAATCAAAACCAAAAGGTGTATCAAATGGAAGAACTTTGTTTATGTACATTTTGTACAAAAATGCAATTACGGTATGTTTTGACTAACAAAAAGTTCGAAATATATGTCAAAGAAATATATTTCAAATTTGTCTAAACTTTTATTAAATTTGGCCTTTTTTTTGATAATTATATAGGGTTTCATGCAATTGTCAACTACAAAAAAACTCTCTCCTCACCATTTGCAATACTCAAGAATTAAAGTTTTCGCGTAAAGTTAGGGCAGTCAAATGGTACGGTTCTAACTAAATGCTCCAGCACTGAGTGTTGGAGGTATTTCTTTTTATCTTGTACCAAAACAAAAACGCAGCAATGACCTATAAGTGTGGAAAAGGTAAAAGTAAAACATTTGCTTTTTTTGCCTAGGGTTACTGTAACGGTTTAGAACTGTTCACTATTTAGGGAGATAGTGTGAAAGCGACCAGATAGCTCAGTCGGTACAGCCTAGGTACAGTATTTCCTAGGGTCCCAAGTTTGAGTCCCAGTCAGGCCTCACATTTTTCTCACCCTGTCAACATTACAATTGACTGCTCCATAAAAAAGAATACTAACCTGGGCTGGGTGTGCCTGTGACTCACATTTATCCTCCGGGCATTCCAAACCTTTAACATTACCATCTCTAATCTGTACACTAAAATATTCCCTCATGCATTCATTACAGTACACATGATCACAGTCACTGAAGATTGTACAGTTCACACCTGCTTTTTCACTAAAACATACTTTACACGTGAAACTCGTTTTCTCAAATTGTCGGTACTTCTCCTGTTTGTTAAACTCTAATATCACAGGTATAAGTTCACTTTGTGAGGAGATTTCTTGAATTGCACGATTGTCAAGGTCCGAGTCTTTTCTCGGGTTGTTTACATGGGCTAGCTCCAATGGTGAACTGAGGTCCAAATAGTCAAACAACTCGTCCTGCAGAAATGTGTTCCACATAAATAACACAACACACCCCTTGTTCTCCTCCCAGATTGAATCCAACTTCTCACAAAGTTTGCCAAGCTAAAAATAAAATCATAGTAAGAAACATTTACATCTACAGTAAATGTTCAATAGACTGCAACTTTGAAATCTTGCATAGCACTAAGAAAAAATTGTACCAAAATGCACCAATTGTTGCTTGCCATAATAATGCTTATAAGTACTCAATATTATTCAATGTGTCTGGCACACTTCAGTATTTTTTTCAAAATACTAGTATTCAAAACTATTTAAGAAGAAAGTCTAGATTCTGTGAAAGTTGAACTTTTGAAGATAGAACAATACAGAATATATCTGTATCATATGCTATTTGTTTCAAACAATAAATCAATGATATGGCGAAAAAAACATTCATCCCAATATATTTTAAGTACGAATGTTTTGACAATTTGACAAACATGTTAGGATCATCAGCTGGAACAAAATATTTTAATGAGCTATGGTATTATTATAGGGTATATGTCATTGTGGAAGCCATCATTGAGACTCAAATATTTTTTATCTTCAGACTTTTAAATGGCAAACATATGCATGGCATGGTATTAAATTTGATTGTTGGAAACCCTTTTACACAAAAACTTTAAAAGGTGGATATAATTTATAAAATATATTCATAAGGTGGCCACATGTCTTTACATGTCTGTATCAATAACAAATTGATAGTACTGTTCCATAAAGTACAGTTTTGTGACCAAAAAAAACCCAAATACAAATGTATATTAAATAGTCAATTACCTGTTGTCTATTGAGCCATTTACACGAGAGAGTAAACTGTGGTGGATTACATGAGGGATAGTCCTTTGGCAAGATAAAATTGAGCAATACAGGAGGTAGATAGGAAATACGATGTAACTCAGTCTCACTCTTCTCTCCCGTACTTTCTGAAATCAGAAAATCACAAATTTTATAATATGATATTTGTTATTTCATTAAAAGAAGTTAAAACAAGAGCTGTCCCTATGGCAGCATGCATGAATATTGTCGCTCAACTATGGTACTTGATGGTGGAATGAGAAAAAGTTCTAAAAATTCAACTTGATAGGGTTAAAGGGAAAGGTCTGTTAAAACTTAACTTGAAAGTGAAAATAGGAAAGATCTACGGTATTTAAAAAGTCAAGTGGAGTAATGTAAGAACTTAGTATGGAGTGAGTGTAAAGTTTCCTGCTCAAGGGAACAACATACTGCCCCTGGAGGGATTTGAACCTTTGTGACAAGCAATATTCAGTCTACTAGTCTGACACATAAACAACTCTCGGCCATGCCACCACTCATTGTGATTTGTCATGTAACTATTCTCTTTGAACAGAGCTTGGTGAGTTGTACCTGCATTTAGTAATATCTTTACATGAATTTTACACAAAGCACACTAATCATGTACATACAATGTACTGCATTTATATCATTTCACAAGGCATATGAGCTCAATGAATTTAGAACTATCTGAAACTGTCTTGGCATAATAAATAATAACAATTTGTTCAATGTAAATGAATGACAAAAATCTTAAGATAAAGTTAAGTTGCCTAAAACAATACATATAATCACAGTATATAAACAAGTCTACTTCCTATTAACGCAAGTAATGTACAAGTTAAAATACATTTGTATATAAGGTCCCAAGTAAGGTACAATGATCGGAAGTAATATGTGCACTAATGCACTTATGACATTGTTTGTTGTAGTTAGAATTACGACCAACAAACACAGTTTAGGTAATGTGGCAAATTTCCAGATTTACTGGTGGAGGAAGACCTCAGGTGCCCCTCTGTACATTATTTCAGGCACAAACAGTCATCTAAGTAGAACCACTGACGTTCCATAAGCTAGCTGGACAGCTTTCTCACATAAAGAATCCAAAGACGCTAGTACATCTTGAACCAACAGAGGTGAGATGCAAGTGCTTCGAAGTCAATGACCTTAAATACTCTGCCATGGACAACCCCTTATGACATTCATCCTCTGGTAAAAATATGATAAAACCAGTTGTAATTACCTTTCTGATTCTTTACAATTTTAACAAAAAAGTTTACAGGCAGTACTGGACTTGCAGACAACTCTCCGCCATTAAGGTCACCCTCCTTGATGACCTTTAGAATGTTGTCATAGATACTTGTCAATGCTAATAACTCATCATCTTGTTCCTCTTGATCAGTCATTCTAGACTAGGATGTTTGTATCACAGTCTAAATAAATAAATTAAAAAGAATCATGTTGTGAACATAATATGTCCCCTGTAGAACAGCCTGTAAGAGTTACATTTGAGCTTTGCATGAAACACTCAAGCTCAATGTATCAAATATTTATGTATGTGTAAGTATTTTAAAAATCCCTCCATGAATGACAAAGTCATCGACTGTACATGTCTACTGTAATTTTTTCTATTCACAATCATATAATAACTTTGTAGAATTTTACCTTGACCTTAGTCCCATAAATATGATTAAGTTTTAGGACAACCTTGACCTTAATTAGAGCTGGACACCAAATGCTTCTGTGTCACAGATGATCATCATGCCAACATTTATGCAAAAATATTTTAAAGTTCATTCAGGAATAAAAGATTTGTTGACCAGGCATTACCCTGACTAAAACAACAACTGAAGACATAAGGCTTTATTTATATATTTATCATGGCGTAAACAGAAATATTCTTTGTACATAATAAATATTCAGGGCAATTAACTCAGTGTTAAATAGTAACATCTGGACATGGTAATGAGATGTAAATTTGCCTTTTTGTATCTATGGTTCCTATAAAGTTTTGTTGAAACCAATATAGCAGTTGCAAAGAAATAGCAATATTGCTCTATATGCAAACTATATAACTAATGAAGGGCCATAACTCTGTAATGAAGGGTCTGGTCTGAACAAGACAACAAATTATGCACATCTCATCCTGGTATTAATGGTTCCCATAAAGCTTAACTGAATTCCAGCCAGTAGTTGCAGAGAAGTAGCGTGGAAACAATTATTGCTCTACTGCATAATCAAGGGCCATAACTCTGAGTTAAAGTGTCTGACCGGAACAAGGCGATGATATGCACATCTCCTCTTGGTATTGAAGGTTCCCATAAAGTTTAGTTGAATTCCAGCCAGTAGTTGCTGAGAAGTAGCATGGAAACGATTATTGCGCTATATGCATACTGCATAACTAATCAAGGACCATAACTCTGAGTTGAAGTGTCTGACCAGAACAAGGCAACGATATGCGCATCTCCTCTTGGTCTTGAAGGTTCCCATAAAGTTTAATTGAAGTCCAGCTGGTAGTTGCAGAGAAGTAGCGCAGAAACGCAAATTGTTCTATATGCATACTGCATAACTAATCAAGGGCCATAACTCTGAGTTAAAGTGTCTGACCGGAACAAGGCATCGATATGTGCATCTCCTCTTGGTAAAGTTTAATTGAAGTCCAGCCAGTAGTTGCAGAGAAGTAGCGCGGAAACGATTTTTGTTCTATATGCATAATGCATAACTAATCAAGGGCCATAACTCTGAGTGGAACAAGCCAACGATATAATCACTGTTTGCACAGACAGATAATTTATATGGAATAATTTCAGCCTATTTCTTTAGCTGTATTCTTTTGTCTTATAGAGGGCTATGGTGTATTCTTTTGTCTAATAGATGGCCATGGTCTTTTTCTGGTTTTGCTGAATGAAGTCTGCTGTATTTTTTGTCTTGTTTACAGTCAGATGGCACCCTATTTCGTACAGATCTCGAAATAGTGGATTGAAGGACAATTCAGAAACTATATGCCACAAATCTCAAAACTAAACTGTCAAGTCAAATTGCAGCATCTTTTTTTTCACAATAAAGATATCGGCTGTCCAGGCTTTTCATAATTATTGTCAGCCCTTTCTCAAAATATGGTTCGCCCTGGTACTGTCCACCCTGTCCGTAATTTGTGCACACAATTTAATTATCTTGTGCGAACCACTAATTAAACTTGTAGCCACCAATCTTGTGCACACCACTTAGTAACTTAAGGCCACGACATAGTATCTTGTGTGTACGAGATAAGTAAAAACACATTTTGTGCCAACGTAGTACACCATGTTGCATGGTCACACTGCGTTGAGGATCCTAGTCCAACTAATTGTACTGCGCCACAAGATATATTGCCCTATTTTGTGTCTATAGAATCAAGATTCTTACCCAGAACGAAAAATTTATATAAAATCTAACTTTGACATGTTAATATATTTCGACTATGAGGATCCTAGTCCTTGGAGACTCCATATTTTTTTTCATATCTTGTTTTTGTCATTTGTAATGGCATTGCAAGTCAACAAATATTTTTTATAAGAATATTTTAACTGTCACCAGTTTACAGATAAAACATATGTTGATGTCACGGTTCAGAACTGTTCACTATTTCGGGGAGAAGATGAACTGTTCACTATTTCGGGGAGAAGATGTGTAAGTCGCCGGATAGCTCAGTCGGTAGAGCCGCGGTATGGTATTCCGAGGGTCCCGGGTTCGAGTCCCGGTCAGGCTGCACATTTTTATCACCCTGTGACATTTGGCGCCCAACATGGGACCGTGATGGTTTAAGCTCAGAGATCAATTTCAAATTGTTCTCTTTACGCGTTAGAAATTCGAGGACGAATTTCAGTATAGCGGGGGGAGTATGTCACAGTTTCGAACTGTTCACTATTTAAGGGAGAAGATGTGTAAGCAGCCGGATAGCTCAGTCGGTAGTACGGTATTACGAGGGTCCCGGGTTCGAGTCCAGGTCATGCTGCACATTTTTCTCATCTTGTGACATTGATATGATAGAATTTTCGTAGTGGACCGAGTTGGATTAGGGCCGAGAGTTAACCTGTCGAACTAAACTTGGGACGACTTTGACAAATTTCATATGAACTATTTTAATGCATTTTGAATAATCTTACATGTAAATAAAAAATATTATACCTTGACACCACTTTGATTGAAAAAGATACAGAATCCTTCAGTACAAATAAGTTTATGAAATATTTCTTCAGTTTTGTGAAATTTATGCAAGGGGAACAACTTGTATGATATTGTAATTATTTCAATGTTTAAGCGGTCAATATCCCACAATTCTGCTGAGCATGCGTACTTGGATCTAAACTTTACTTGTTTTGAAAATAAAGTGTTTAACAAAGCAAATCAATTTGAGATTTACTCACGAGAACCGCTTTGATTTAATATAACATACATGAGACAATAAACAGTGGTATCGTTTTAACATGTCAAGTGCGGTTCCTGGTGGAAAAAAGGCCGCACTCTGCAGATATTTTGTCAGCACTGGCACTTGCACTTACGGAGACGAGTGCCAGTTTCTTCATCAAAATCCGCACACTTTTCAGCAGCAGCCGCAGCAACCGAGCATACCAAATTCATTTTTAAATGGGCCCACTCTTCAAAACGGACCAACTAATACAACTGATAATTTAGGTAATGTATTATTTGGAAATATCTGCTGAGTAAAGAAAGGAGATAAGTGGGTCAAGTCTCTTGCAACATTGAAAAAATAATTTATTTGCCTTTTTAATTGAAAATTTTATTGTGATCTCCGCGAAAAAAAACCAAACAAACAGCAAAAACCCCAACTAGTAAAGAAGAAAATTGAACTTTATAGCATATATTTAGTTCTTGTTATTTTGACTTAATGGTCTATGTTTAAAACTGCTGACAACTGCTGTGTATCATCACAGGGACCCAGCATAGTTCTGGCTTCCAAAACTTTATAAGCCGTTATTTAACAGTTTTGTTTTTCATCTGATGCAGCATTAAAGTTTTGGATTAGACCCGTTACCAAACCTTACCAGAATAACATAAGTTGATTTAACCTTATTTTTCACTTGCAAATACACTTGACCCAATCAATTCTTGTGCATTTTACGATAAAACAATTATTTTAACATTGTTCTATACCAATTAAAGTATCAAAATATTAATACCATCATTAAAATTGCCTATTTAACTCAATAACTGTAAAACATCAATTACACCGACTACAGTCGGCCATCATGACATTTAGGTGCCACGCAAGAACTCGTATGATGTCATTCGCAGGAACCGATTAGGATAGAGTCATGTACTATATTTAGAACATCTTTGTTGACATGATTTCAATATTTTTATTCAAGATCAAGTTTTTTATTTTCATTATTTTTTTAATACTTAAATATGATTTTATTGAATACAAAAGTCAGTAAATCACCTTTTTTCAATACAATGTATCTTTAAAAAAAGTAATTTTTAAAAATATTGGAAGCACATGGGTTCATAAAGGTCAATCTCGTAATCACGTGGTCAAAAATGTTGGCAATATGGCGGCCAAGTGTCGGAATTTTTACCTGTCGGAAACTATTAGGTAGTTTATGTTGGTAATAAGATTTTAATTTGTCCATCCTTGGCTTATCAACAGATTATATATAGTTTTATCAAGGTATGCTTCACTTTACTTCACGGCATGTTCGATGAATGAATACTAGCGTGTCAGATTCCTGGCACAATTATTGGTGGACTTTCCCTACAGGGTTGTCTTCAGCGTTCACGTCATGTCATAGCATATAAACGGGTACGCTGAAGACCTTAAGCTAGGACCCAGCACAGTGTTGGGATAGTATAAAAAAGTAATTCTAGAAAAAGATTATATTATATGTTATTTTGGTTTTGGAGTGATATATGTCGATATATTACCTGTCAAGATTTTATAACGGCTCGGGTGATACTTTATCTTGGCAGGTAATATATCCACATATATAACTCCAAAACAAAAATGATAATTTTATTACCCTTCCCCTGCCGAGTTAAGACGATTTTAAAATAAATAATTGCTACTTCAAATGAACCGTCGAAATAAGATTCCTTAAAGGTACCCATTCACCCCAACATGACGTCACATAAATACATGAGGTAGTTTCTTTCGAACCTAACAAATGTAAGCAAGAGAAAAGGAGTAGTCTGTTGAACTAGGGGTGCAACGATACAGCCAAACCCGTATTGCGATATAGACAGCCTGTATTGCGATACGTATTGTGGTACAGTGTATACTAAAATAATTAAAGAAAACAGTAAAACGTAAGCTATTTTTCAACTCTTCTTATTATTCTTTTAGAACACATACATGTATCTATAGAATGAATAAGTACCCTGTGTCCTTGAGGCTTTTTAAATGTTTTTCTTAAGAAATATCAACATACCCCACACGTTCATTGTACATGTTCGGTATAACAGTTTCAGAAAAGTATGTACGTGACAGTAGGTCGTATCTAGGGTCTAAAACACGAATCATATCCTTAAATACATCATTTGAGACAACACTAAACGGTCGAAGATCATTAACAATGAATTTTCCGACGGCTTGCGTTATGTCCTTATACCGCTGACTTGTAGGCTTGTATTTGGAAGTCTGCCCAAAAGAACTCATAATTGTAGGCTGCTTTACGGTTGACGCTGTTGCCGCGATCAAACTAGTACCAGAATTGCATGCACCTTGTTGCAGATTGATTTTGTGGTGTCGAGTCAAATGTGTATTTAGATTTGTGGTCCCTCCGCTGTAGCGAATATCCATCTTACATTTTTTACAAACGGCTATGCCGTCCTCAATTTTTCCTGTAGATTTTCTTTTTTTTTAAGTTGAAGTCCACCCATATTTTACTTTTAGCTTTCTCATTTTCAATTAGTTCAAAATCTTCTTTTTCCATTTTTTTTATTTCAGTTAATCAACAATTTTAATCAGTCCTAACTTAAATTGCGTAACTGTAAACTGTGTGTAATTTAATAAAGCGTGATCAAAGCCGCACTCTGAAAATGACGTCACACGATTCTGCTACTCACGCGGTAAGATCAAAGAGCTTCGTCAGGAAAAGTTCGCGGCGGCGTTTCTTTATACATCACAGGGATCGACTAGTGTCGGCAATCTTTTCATGTTTCATTGATGTTTTGTTTTTGATGTCGTAAATCGTTGCTTACTGATTCAAAATTGAAGTTTCTACATTCATGTTATTTCGGCATAAATATTAAAGAAAAAACCGCAATACAGGGCAGCTGCACCGCGGTACATATCGACCCGAGACTGTATTGCAATATACCGGTATATCGTTGCACCACTATGTTGAACGCACTTTTTATACGCCTGTTTGAAAAACGGGACGTATTATGGGAACGCCCCTGGCGGGCTGGCGGGCGGCGTCCAATTTTGTCCGGAGCATATCTCCTACATGTATGGAGGGATTTTAATGAAACTTCATAGAAATGTTCACCACTATGAGGAGCAGTGTCGCGCATATGAACCAGGTCTCTAGGTCAAAGGTCAAGGTAACACTTAGAGCTCATTGAAAAATGCTTGTCCGGAGCAAAACTTCCACATGTATAGAGGGATTTCAATATTACTTGGCACAAATGTTCACCATTGTGAGGCGGAGTGTCGCACGCAAGATTCAGGTCCTTGCGGCCAAGGTCAAGGTCACACATAGAGGTCAAAGTTCAGATAAAAATATGAAGATGTGTATATGGACCATTTAGTCATCATTTATTGAGGGATTGTAACACAAATGGTCATTATCAAGACTATGGCTGTGATACATATAATTTAGGTCAATATATACAAGGTCAAGGTCACTAAAGATGAAATATCCAGATTTTGTCCGGAGCATATCTCCTACATGTATGGAGGGATTTTAATGAAACTTCATAGAAATGTTCACCACTATGAGGAGAAGTGTCGCGCACATGAACCAGGTCTCTAGGTCAAAGGTCAAGGTCACACTTAGAGCTCATTGAAAAATGCTTGTCCGGAGTAAAACTTCCACATGTATAGAGGGATTTCAATATTACTTGAAACAAATGTTCACCATTGTGAGGCGGAGTGTCGCGCGCAAGATTCAGGTCCTTTCGGCCAAGGTCAAGGTCACACATAGAGGTCAAAGTTCAGATAAAAATATGGTGATGTGTATATGGGCCATTTAGTCATCATTTATTGAGGGATTGTAACACAAATGGTCATTATCAAGACTATGGCTGTGATACATATAATTTAGGTCAATATATACAAGGTCAAGGTCACTAAAGATGATGAAATAACCAGATTTTGTCCGGAGCATATCTCCTACACGCATGGAGGGATTTTAATGAAATTTCATAGAAATGTTCACCATTATGAGAAGCCATGTCACGGAGCATATCTCCTACATGTATGGAAGAATTTTTATAATACTTTATGGAAATGTTCACCACCATGATATGTATTGCTCCATGCATGATCCAGGTCAAAGGTCAAGGTCACACTTAGAGCTCATTGAAAAACGCTTGTCCGGAGCAAAACTTCTACATTCATAGGGGGATTTCAATATAACTTGGCACAAATGTTCACCATTGTGAGGCTGAGTGTTACACGCAAAATTCAGATCCCTGTGACCAAAGTCAAGGTTACACATAGAGGTCAAAGTTCAGATAAAAATTTGAAGATGTGCATAGGGACCATTTAGTCATCATTTATGGATGGATTGTAGCACAAATGGTAACTATCATGACTACAGGTGTGACACATTTAATTTAGGTTAATATTTGCAAGGTCAAGGTCACTGGAGATGATTAAATATCCAGATGTTGTCCGGAGCATATTTTCTACATGCATGGAGGAATTTTAATGTTACTTTATAAAATTGTTCACCACCATGAGAGGAGTGCCCTGCACATGAACCAAGTCTCTAGGTCAAAGGTGAAGGTCACAGTTAGAGCTCATAGAAAAACGCTTGTCTGGAGCAAAACTTCTACATGCATAGAGAGATTTCAATATAATTTGGCACAAATGTTCATCATTGTGAGGCTGAGTGCCGTGCATTATTCAGGTCCCTGCGACCAAGGTCAAGGTCACACATCCTGTGCATATCTTCCCTACTGATTTGTTTTAAGGTTCATTTAACAACACAGTGCCAAGGATAAAAACTTGCTTGCTAGATAACACTTATCCATAATGCCCCCATCTCAATCTAAAGCTTTCGTAAACGGGCGTATTTTGTGACTATGGCACCCTTGTTTTGAATAATTATCAAGCTTTCACAAGGTCATATTTGTTTTCAATACTAATGAGAATATGTATCATTACTCTATTTTGGTAAATATTTATCATTTGACAGTTAAATAGTGCTTGTAAATCGGAATTTACATTGCGTAAAATCAAACCGTACGCGCATCGCCACAGCGCATGTTGCTTACAACGTGGGGTACCCAACGGGGAAATTTAGTGTGTATATTACCCATCTGGCTCGGTAATATCAATTTCTTTCAAGTGATCAATATCCAATCAAAAAGGCGGAAAAAATCTCGAAGGGTAATAAATACTTAAATAAATATTTCGGATATAATATCGTATTTTTGCTAGGTCGAGTTATTGCCAAGCTGGGAAAACCTGGGTTTTCCCGGTCGGTCAATACTTTGCCAACCATGTCAACGTCTAGTGATGTCATTTAGCTGCCAATTGATATATAGTTTTATATGATTTACATATAAATGACTTTACAATTTTGACTTATACTGGACTAGTGGTATTCGGCTGATTTGGCGAGTTCAACCCCTTGTCTATATATTATAATTATATACATTATATTTTTTTTTCTAGAATTACTTTTTACACTATCCCAACACTGTGCTGGGTCCCTGTGGTGTCGATTAGGAGTTCTGGTATTATAAGGGCAAGCTTAAAACTTTAAACATTTTTATGATTTAGTATATTTTCTATTACCACATTTTTACTAACCTTGGTTATATGATTGTTTGCAATCATATAAATGTATTTAACTGTCATTGATAAAAGCATTATCAATGTATCTTCAACATTTTTTGTTGATCAGTAATCTTTACATGTTTGAAAAACTTGTTATTTTTACTAATTTATTAAATGTATAGAAATAATTAATTATGAAAATTTACCCCCAAAACATATCAAGGGCAGTTGTCCAACTCCAGTTTAAAACTAATAATGGACATATTTCATAGCAGTGATGAGAAAAAAATCATGCCATTGGCATTTATATAAACAAGATATATCATAATTGTATAAACAGAATAATTATGTTTTTAATGAAATGAGGTATGGAACTAAATTTAAGACAAGTTATTACAAGTAACTATTCATCTATAGATATATTGTTTTTATTTGTCAGCTTATAAAGTTATATGTCACCAATATACTTTGCACTAAATCAATGACAGCTGTAGATTTAATGAACATGTTCTATTGTAGAAATGTTTTTAGTGAGTTTTGAATTTATAGTAATGTTTTATAATTATTGAAGCTTTATAATTACTATTATTTCTTATTAGTATTATTAAGAAATAAAATATGTTAAAACTTTTCTTCCTTATGCAGGTATGCCAGTCCAGGATAGCACAGGAAGCAATGGTGACCAGTTCTTTAATGCCACTTTTTCTGGAGCTGACAATGCTCCAGAATTTCAGCCATTTTCTGTAAGTAGATTTAGTTGTTGAATTCTATAGCCTTTGTATTGCCTTTTTTACTCTTCTGTTCTTGACAAAGAATGAAAGACATGTAGAGTGAACCTAATTTGTTTTATATGGTCAATTTCTCATAATCTGTAGGCATTGATTGTACTGCATAACATTTAAAAGGAATATAAGGCCTCTTTCTAGTTGTGCAAAAATTTGATTGATCTGAAAAATCCCCAAAATGTGAAGATTTACCCACTACTAACTCAACTTCTTATTGAACTAAGATTTGGAAAGTTTGAAAACTGTCATTAAAAACAAGTTACGCTTCTTTTCTAAAATCAGGTTTTGCTGTAGACAAAGAGGTGAAAAATGGAGCACAGCACAGTGTCTTAATAAGTTAACAATATCTTGTTTATGGTAATTTTTTTAAATAAAAGCAATGTTTTTCTATTGGAAGTTTTAAATGATAAAATCAGTATTGATTTGAATGGTTTAAGATTTGTTTATGACTTCAGCAAAGACCAGGACCAATATCACGTCAGAATAGGAGCAGTGTTGGTATGGTTGGTAATGGAAGCATGATGTCAAACAGTCCCATGTCTCAAGCTAACAATACCATACCCCAGCAGCCTCAGCAAATAGCTAGCCCATTCAACAACTCAAGTATGACCCCAAACAAGGCACCGATCTCACAGAGTACTCCTCTCTCCCAACAACAGGTACCAAAGTTGATGTGATTGATTTTGTGTATCTCCTTCACAATAGATTGGATTATTCTTAATGTTTGTTTCATTTTACGCCTTTTCCCAACAGTAGTTCAGTTATTTAGGCGGGTAGTTTCCTATCCATCGTTCCTGGAGAGTACACCAGTACTAGACTACATTCCTCCGTGCTAAACTACCAAAGCTTCTCCCGGTGATCAAACCCACGCCAGAGAGGTAACTGGATTAGAAGTCATCAACTCTAACCCCTCGACCACAGAGGCGGTTGGATTATTCTTAATGTAAAATGTTTAAATAAGTTATTAAATGATATATCAACACTGAACTAATACATTGCACACTTAAGATACTACTATATTTTTGTGTTTTTATAGAAAGTATTTTTGTATTAGGCTGTCTTACCACCACCACAGAATGGTCCTGTTTCTAGTCTGATGAATAATGGGCAGCTTCCACCAAATATGAAACCATTTATGGGTAATAGCAGTGGGTATGATTCAAGCATGACAAGTGAATTTTCTGCCCTGAATCTCTCTATCCCATCAACTACTAAGGTAAGTGACAAATTGGCCAATAATTGTTTATAATTAATATAAAATTCCTTAGCAGTACCAAAATTATTTTTAATATGAAGATGGTTCAACTGAAAGCTAATTATTTTTGCAAAATTTGCATTCTGCATAGCTAAAGTAATCATATTTCATGCTAAATAAATGTGCAGATTTTACAGACATGCTATTTGATTGCCTGAGGAAGCTATCCAAGTAGCTTATGGAACGTTGGTGGTTCTACTCAGGAGCGCGTTCATTTTTGCCTGAAATAATACATAGAAGAGCACCTGAGGTCATTCTCCACCAGTATGGTTGGAAAGTCGCCGTATAACCTTTACTGTGTTGGTAAGCGATGCAAAACCAAACCCCCCCTAAAAAGATTTTTTACCTTATATACAAGTATTAAGTTTTTATTTTAACCACACTTGTACTCTTCTACTATTTGCTTGCAGGGAGGTAATCCTATGGTTTCTGAGTTCATACCAAAGCTTTCACACAGTTCCAGTTCCCCAAATTTCTCGAGTTTTAACAACATGCCTCCTCCAGGACATCAACCACCTAACACAAGTGCTACTAACCATCTTGGAGGTAATTTTTTTACTTGCTCATTTTGAAAGCCTTTGTTTTAAAGGGCTCAATGCAATATTCTTTCTAGTATTTATACTCAATCTGCCATATTAGTACCAAGTTTTCCTATATAGCTTTTAAGATAGAATGAATTGTTACTTTGTTCATTATATAGGGAGAAAAGATTTTGTTTTGGATTTAAGTCAGATTTTTGATATCATATTTCATTCTGCCTGTGGTATTCAATTAAAAACTATGTTTTCACTTTGTTTTAGGGTTGAATATCACATCTAGTTCAAGTCCCAATCATAGCCCGAGATTATCTCCCAATAATTCACCACTTATGATGAGAAGAACCGGATCACCAGTGGCACCCCTGAGACAGCCTAAACCCGCAGCAGGCAATATGGTACAAGAAAATGTTGGTGGCACTACATACTTCTACAATGCTGAGGATTTTACTCCACAAAGAGAGGGTATTGTAAGTGTCTGACTCTCACATTAAACCAACATTGCTTATTTTCTAACAATAGCAAAAACTGCCATGGATATCATATTCATTTTGTCATTGAAAATATGGCCAAGGTCCAATATTTTTCTTGATGTTTAGATATTTAACCAGGTTTTCCGAAGGAAAAAACTGGTTATTAGATTGAGGTATGTCGGCGGGCGGGCGGACGGGCGGGCGTGCGGACGGGCGGGCGGGCGGGCGTAAACAATTTCTTCTGTGCGCAACTCCTCCTACATTTCTCAACGGATTTTGACCAAACTTTCACAGAAGCTTTGTCATCAAGTGCCCTGGCGCATTATTGTCGGGGTTTTGCGATTAGATAATATTTGACCTAATTATGGCCCTTTGTTTTTTTTCCTTATATAAAATATATAGTGAACAATTTCTTCTGTGCGCAACTCCTCCTACATTTCTCAACGGATTTTGACCAAACTTTCTCAGAAGCTTTGTCATCAAGTGCCCTGACACATATTGCCAGGGTTTTGCAATTGGTATATATTTGACCTAATTATGGCCCTTTGTTTTTTTTCCTTATATAGAATATATAGTGAACAATTTCTTCTGTGCGCAACTCCTCCTACATTTCTCAACGGATTTTGACCAAACTTTCACAGAAGCTTTGTCATCAAGTGCCCTGGCGCTCACTAAATTCCCATGTTTCTTCCAAGACATCATTCAAGTATTTTTTTAAAATTGTGAACATACTTTTCTTGATATCGCACAAAACACCACACGCCAATATTGTTGACAAAAGAAAATGACAAGAGACGCAAAAATGCAAAAATTAAGCAAAAATAAAGTACTGTTTACCTTTCTAAAACATTTGGGAAAAAAAGGCGAATAGACAACATAGAATTTCTCAATCATTTTTGTTTGAGGAATATTAAAAAAGCCATAATTCCTCCTAAAAGTTCAATTGAAAACAAATGCCCCTTCATGACAAAGCTTCTGTGAAATATTTTGCTGAAAACCTGGTTGCATCGCATTGCGATGTTCCTTGTTTGGTCTTATTTTAGTGGCTATAAATTTGCTTTTATTGCATGTATAGAATTGAAGGATTTTCAGATATATGTTTAATCAATAAATAATTGTATATTAACTTTCCAGTATCAAGTTTAATCCCAGCATTGCAATAATAACTTTTATTGATATACTATATTGATATTTAATTGATTGATTGATTTATTGATTGATTTAAACATATTTATTCAATATAACATTAAACATGTGAAAAATTAATTGATCAATTTCAGCAACTGCCAAACTTCACTATGTTCCATGGTCCCCCACCACATATTGCCCACATGAAAGTGAAGTCAAACATGCCACAATTCTTCATGCCCGATGAACTTAAGGTGGAGATCTTGAACAAGAGTGCAGTCACCATGGCACAAATAGACCTGGGACAGAATATTGGTTAGTTCTTCATGCTTATTTTTAACCCGATTTTTTTCTACAAAAAATTCTTGTTTAGAATATTGGTTAGTTCTTCATGCTTATTTTTAACCCGATTTTTTTCTACAAAAAATTCTTGTTTTTAGGTTGCTCAATGTTGGTCACTGAATGTTGACAAACAAGCTGTGTTTAAACAATGCCTTCTGAATACATACCCTACATTTCCCAAGGGATTTCATCTCAGTTTTAACTAAATGATTTTCATCAAGAACTCTGTCACATGTTTTTCAGCTCTTTGTGATGTGGTCATTTTTATACTGCCTGAAGTTAGATCATATAGTTGCAGCCTTTTCCTACTGTCTGTCTGTCACACTCTAGTCCACAGGATACCTTGATAAATATGTCATAAATTTGATTGTAATATCTTTCATGTGTTGCAGCTCAGACTGGAATATAATGAAAATATGTATACAAAGGCTATCAATAGAAACTATGTGTATTGCTTATGATGTGTTCAGAAGTTTCTATCAGTTTTTCTGAAATTCCAAATTTGAACTTTTTTTCCCCCTCTCAGTTCAAGTGGAGTTGGTGGCATTCCCAATATGAATTAATGACAGACAAAAGGCATGCTTATAAGAGATAAAAACTTATATTAAAATTTACCAACTAGGTAAATAAATGATACTAAAATTTACCAATTTTATATTTTAGATATTCCAGCTGAAGTGGATACATACAGGAACTTGTTCCCATTGGAGCCTCCCCCTGATAATCCGCATCATAAATCCAAAACATTTGGGTACCCTACCACTTGTTACAAGGCCCTCAATACAAAAGATGGTCAGACATACTGCTTGAGGAGAATTCATGGTAAAGTAATACATATATACATTGTAACTTACTGTTTATTGGTCTTTTTGTTTTGTGAGTAAGTTAAGTTTTACACCTTTTATTATTCTTGCATAGCAGACTGGCGTTTCCGTGTGTTTTACCCATGCCGGAAATTTCATCTGGCATGGGGGGTGCCAGATGAGTCGCGTGCTGTACAATGGCACGCTTAGGATGACGTCATTTTACCGTTATGAATGAAGTTGCAATTTCATACGCTGTTGTAAGAAAATAGTTACGACTGTAATGTTATAAATTTCCGTTGAAAATAAAGATAAAGAATTTAAATTATAATGGAATATTGTAGAATATGCAAGAAAAAATATCTGACATATGTTTGCGGTTCGGATCGGAATATCCGTCCCTCGGTAACCCGCCCATGGGCAGGTCACCTCGGGACGGATATTCCGGTCCGAACCGTAACATATGACAGATATTATTATTCAAAGAAATTTGGTACTAAAATTCACAACAATAATGTGAGGTTATGTGAATAACATAAACACTGATTTGGTGGAAAAGCAAGGTTTTGCGCCAAATCTACAACAAATACAGTTGCAGATTTCCTCTCATTATGTAGAATATGTTCCATGATTATCGCACTTTGTTATATATTTAACAATATCTATGGGGCGTCCGTGGCAGAGTGGTTAAGGTCGTTCACTTCAAACCACTTGCCCCTCACTGCTGTGGGTTCGATTCCCGACAGGGACTTTGGATTCTTTCATGTGAGGAAGCTATCCAGCTAGCTAACGGAACGTTGATGGTTCTACTCAGGTACCAATTCGTGCCTGAAATAATGCCTGAGGTCTTCTTCCACCAGTAAAGCTGGAACGTCACGATATGACCTATACTGTGTCGATGTGACTTTAAATCCAAAACAAAAAAAAACAAAACAATATCTATTCATACCATGCACATTACTACCGTTTTCAAATCTGTTAGAGTGTACATCTTTTTTAACAATGGCTAATTTGTTCATAAAAAAAGTTATATTCATAAAATTTCTCTGCAGGATTCCGCTTGGTTCATACTAAATGTATGACGTTAGTTGACATGTGGAAGAAAATGTTTCATCCTAATATTGTACAGCTGAGAGAGGTGTTCACTACGAAGGCATTTGGTGATCATTGTAAGTAATACATGTAAACACAACAAAATTATTTCACATTATTGAAAGGGAAAACAATATTTAAATACAAACTTAAACTGGTTTTCGTGTAATTTGTAATGAGTTTTTATAGAAAGGTTTTGCTGCACTCTAGTGATGTAGTGATGTATGCATAATGTAAATATCTTTAAAGAAAACTCATAATTATATTATACTTACAGAAAATTGATCTTTTGATATTAATATTTAAGTCATTGCAGCTTGTTGCAAATGATTTAACGCTAAAATCTGGCCTTTTCACTGCTGAAATACACTTTAGCCAGGACGGCTAATTCATCTCCTTACATCAATTTATATATATACAATTTTGAAACAAAAACGTCAGAATCGTTAGAAAAGTGATATTTTTCTACTTGTGATCATGATTTCTGTCAAGTGTGTGGAAGTATTACTCCAACACTGTATGAGTTAAATCCAGTAGCTTCTAAGATAGCTTTTTTATGTTAACTTTTATAATTATGTGATTGATATCTGTTATAATCAAGTGAAGAAGTAAGTGCTAACCTAAGACTGAATGTTTTAATTCAAATGTCAATTGGAATTTAATATGAAGATAAAAGATCTATTTACCAATGTTTTATTTCTATTCCAGCGATTGTGTTTGTATACGATTTTTATCCATTAGCGGAGACATTATTATTGAAGCACTTCAGTCATGCCCACCACAATAGTCATCATAATCCATTTATGGATTCATCTGCCCGACCTTTCAGTGCAGGGAAAGGTAACTCTAGTAGAGGTAGGTCTTCTACTGATCAAAATATATAGCAAAAAATATCTACCGATTTTAAACAACTATAATATTTATTATAGAATTTTATTGATAATTCTTGAACTGTAGTAAAGAAAAGTATACCTCCCTTATTTATCCTGTTAGTAAAAACAGGTTATAAAAGAAGAATGTCCATGAAATATTAAAATGAAAATAAATTCTATAGTTTGATTTAAAAACATCCTTTTTAGCAGACTTCCCGAAAGTTGAAAAAAACTGTCAGACATTCGGTCTGACAAACCATGAAAATCTGTCGGACCGAAACAAAATCTGTCGGACCAAATAAAATTGTTCAAAATCAAAGAAAAACTTGTGTTTGTATTTCTAAGACACTTTTTGTTTTTTATTTTTTCGCCGTAAAAATCGGCACAATCCGTACAGCGCATTTTCATCTCCTCCCTGTCATACAGCAATGATTCATGGTTCTGCTTTTATTTTTCATTAAATTTTGTCTCAGGTCTAGTATTTTCATCCTTTTATTGCTGTTCTGTGCACTCTTCTGACGTAGATTTTCGGTTTTTCCAAGGTTTGGCACCTTTAGCGACGCCATTTTGTATACATGCGGCTTGGATAAAAGCCGGACAGTCGGACCGATCCGGAATAAAAAATTGTCGGACCTGATCAAAATTTATCGGACATGTCCGTCGGACCGACGTATTTCGGGAAGTCTGTTTTAGACAATCATAAGTCATAGTTAAATCATGATTACTTTAGTGTGCTAGATTATTTGCACAGGTTCATCTTGATAGTTGGTTCTTTTAAAATACTGTATAGAAGGGTCCTTTGTGTTTTGTTACATTAGTAAAGAGTAAAATTTACCATTTCATATAAACAGTGTTTATGATATGAAAACTCAACCAAAGACATAATTACTATTATGCTTATACAGGTGGTACCTCTGGGCCTCGGCAGCATGCAGGATTACTCCCTGAGAGCCTTATATGGTCATATGTTGTACAGTTATCATCATCACTGCGGGCAATACATGCAGCTGGACTCTCCTGTAGAACTCTTGACCCATCGAAAATCATCATTTACAACAAATCAAGGTAATGTGAAGTTTTTATATTGTTTTTTGGTTTTTTTTAAGCTCACCTAAGCGAAAAGTGCTCAGAGGGGCAAGTTGTCTTATCAGTTGTCCTTGACCTCAATTTCTTTAAACTAAATCTCCTACACTACACTGTGGATTTTGACCAGACTTTACAGGAATGATTCATAGGTGATTCTCTGTAAAAGTTATATTTATAGCAACTGTTCCATTCTGGTGCAGATGTAGGTCACAAGAGCTAAAATATGGCCAGTAGCATTACATACAAAAGTTATATAAACTGTGTTAGTTGGTCAAAAGTGTCCTTTTGTAAAACTGCTATGCCCAGAGCTTAGAATAACATGTAATTAGAGAATCTTATGTAAGTTGTCATTTTATACAGATTACATACTCTTTCTCGAAAAGTTGTAAAAAAATGCTGTCCATCGTCTAAAGAAAACGCATGTTAAATCATAGAGAGATTGAACTGTAACATTTTAACGAGGTTTATAAGCAAAGCATGTTTGATGTAGATATAAAATTATTATTAATTATAAAAACCACTAACATGAAAGTAAACAAAACTGATATTGTATTTTTGTGTGTTGCAGATTACGATTAAACTGTTGTGGAATATTTGATGTGTTGACATTTGACAATAATCAGAGCAACCCTATGGCTTTAACTCCACACTATCAGGTTTGTAGCAGTCAATATAACACATTTAAATCATAGTCATTTGGTATGAATAATATGGCCAAGTGCCTGTGTGGGTAAAATTTGAAAGGGAAATAATCATTTTTTTGATCACCAAACTTTGTTATACACAGTAGTCTTTCTTCTCAAGTCTTTGACAGGAACTGTCCAAGATTGTCTCCCTTTCACTACCATAGCTCTTTTCAGATGTAAAGAAAATAATAAGATTTTCTGACATGTAAGAAAATAGAAACAAAAAATCAAGCCATTTTTCTCATGAATCAATGAATGGATTTTCTTAATCTTTTACTGTAACATACTTGGATGAACATGTATGGAGATTGGAATATATCTCCTTTAAATAATAACTGTGAAAGCAATTTAAATCCATCTTGGCTCTGATAACGCTATTTTATTTTATTACCAAGACACCTGCAAAATCCTTTGTTGAATAAGGTATAAATTAAGAGTGATTCACATTTTCCTATTTTTGCAGCAGGAAGATTTGATATCTCTGGGTAAAGTTGTTTTGGCTCTGGCATGTAATAGTGTGATGGCCATACAGCGAGATAATCTCCAGACATCAATGGAACTGGTTGCCAGGAATTACTCCGCTGATCTCAAAAATCTCATACTGTATGTATATTACTGTTCTTTAATTATGTAACAATTAGGTCATGTTATTAGCTTGTCTGTGTCAAAGAATTAGTCAAGCTATAATGATCGCTGCAGTGTCATCGTCATGCAAAAACTTTAATGTAGGCCATTATTTAAAAAATTTAAAAGGTATCAGTTTGAACTAATAATGACAAGAGTATATTTTCAATTAAGGGGTTTACTTCTGAAAGCTATGTTTTTGGAGTTATGCCCCTTTTGTAACCAAACATTTCTATCAAAAGTTGTTATTTTAACAGACAAGCTTTAACACTGCATGTGGTGCTTTTGTATGTGTTTTCTTTCCAGTTTTGTGTTTCTCTTCACTTATGTGTACAAATCTTTCTGGCTAAATGGTTCAATTCTATAGCCTCAAATACATAGAAATTGCTATATTTCATTTGGTACTGTTGCTTGGAAGTGGTTTTATAAATGCACTTGTCTATAAAAGGCATCCTTATAATTTGAATGGTTGCAAAAATTTAGTTGACACTTGTACAAAATACAGTTATATTCCGGAAGGAATATTTTGAATTTTAATTTGCTTACTTTCTTCAATTGTTTATGACATTATAAATTTCTTTTTCTCCCTGTTATTTAGGTACTTGCTTGGTAACCAAAACCGTCCTCGTAGCATCAATGATATTATGCCAATGATTGGGGCAAGATTCTACACACAGTTGGACTCTGCGCAGCTTCGCAGTGATGTTATTGAGACAGAATTGGCTAAAGTAAGAAACAAGATTACATTACATAATTATAGCTGTTATAGAGATATTAGAGTGTTTTTATTGTCAAACATGTGCCACATTATGATGAGATAATTATTGTACAGTAGTCAATTTTATTAAGACCAATGTATTCTTATTTCATGTTTAAGAATAAGTTTCGGTAAAAGGATTTTGTTGTTTTGAAGAAAATCATTTAATTTCTTCTTGGGGAATTGAATGAGGGTATTGAAGATGGTACTGTCAAATATTTTTAGTTAACATTTATATCATGTTAATTTTATTGTATATTTCTTTTACTTTACAAATATAGGTATATTTTAAATTTCAAGTGTATTTATTTCAGGAGGTAGAGAACGGCCGTTTGTTCAGATTATTGTGTAAACTTGGAGTAATCAATGAGAGACCAGAGTAAGTATATTTCATCACATGTTTGAAAAATTATGAAAAAGCAACAGCAACGGAATGAACACATTGAATTACATTTTCATTTTATAATTGCTTTCCTTTAATTTAATTTTAAAGTTAAATTATTTTTTTGTCAAAGTTAATAAAACATAATAAATTGATTGATGTTTCTTCAAGGTTCAATTTAGACGATTGTATAATTGCTTTTCTTTATTCTAATTTTAAAGTTAAAGAATTGTTTGTGAATTTAATGAAACCTACTTAAATTGATTGATGTTTCTTCAAGGTTTAATTTGGACAATTTTATAATTGCTTTTATTTATTCTGATTTTAAAGTTAAAATAATTTTGATAAAATTGATAAAACATTCTATAATTTATCGATGTTTATTCAAGGTTTAATTTGGACCCACAATGGTCAGAGACTGGAGATCGGTACATGCTGAAGTTGTTCCGAGACTACGTGTTTCATCAGGTGGACGAAAATGGGGCACCTTGGGTCGATATGTCACATATTGTTATGTGCTTGAATAAGGTTTGATATTTTTTCTGTGATATAAAATATGGTTGCCCATGACATACACTGTGAAAGAATTTTATGGTTATCAGGTCCCGAATTGCATTTATTTATTATTTTATATTGACTGAATCTGAAATTGCAATTCTCGTTTTTGTGTATTGAAAATTTATTGGGAAGTTGCTACAAAAATTGAACTAAGAGAAAACATGCTGATATTTATCAACCAATTTTTTAAGTTTTAAAATATTCAGTTGTTTCTACTTCTGTATTTTAGATTGATTTCCAAGATTTGTCTCCCTTGCATACATTTTCTAAGCAAATGTAAATTGTAAACAGTTTTGACTTGTACTATCTCTTATATGTGACCAATTATGTGTATGAAATTATATGTTGGTAGTTAGATTATCTCCCTTATATTTTAGTTGGATGCTGGTTCTCCCGAGAAAATTAGTCTGATGTCGAGGGACGAACAAAATATCCTAGTGGTGAGCTACGCAGAGCTTAAACAGTGCTTTGAGAATTCATTCGGAGATATTCTTAATAGTGCACACACCAGCGGAATTTCCTAATTATGTGATGACACATTCTGCCAGTGAAACAGGAAAGATATTGAAATAATCTGGTTACGTTACGAAGCGTACTATGATACTAATATGACATATATAACTCTTTACCTAGTATGCTTTAAATGACTGTGGGCATTTTGTTATTTTAATTTGCCTGTATTGTTGACTATTAAGTATAAAACTGTTAAACATTGTCAGTTTTACACCTGACTATATAAAGTATAGTATTTGTAAGTGTAACAGTTGTAAGAAATGTTGTTATAATAACACAGTGAGATTTGTGATTATGTGAAAGGCAGCTCCACTTATCCACAAGATACAAGGATTTGTTGGGTTTTTTTCCGTGGCTTCAAAGGATATTCTGCCTTGCAACGCTACTGGAGTACAAGGTGTAAACAACAAAAAATCAAAAGTCTTTTCTGTTGTATTTGAACTTGCAGTATAAACTTGTTTAAGAGGTCTTCAGAGTACAATGTTAAAGGTATGAAATATTTTGAAAAAAAAAGCATTTAAATGATGACCTAATTACAAACTTGGCTTAAAGAAGGGAAGGCCAGAGGAACAAGTGTTCTTGCTGGATGTTAACACCAGTTTTGTTATGTCATTTTTCTGCTCAATGAATTTGAACGTTTCATTTCATTTTCGGGTAATGATTTTGACTGCCCGCTGATACCCACATCATGATTTATTTTCATACGTCACATTATTTTTAACTTTGTAAATTACTAGTTAATTTATTTTTGTGGTATAAAATTGTACATTATATGTACATACGTGCATGCTGAATCTATGTATATAGTATTAAAAGTTATTTTTCTCTTTATTTTTATTTTTTTGTTGACAATAACAAATGAAATGAAATTTATTTTGAAACCAAAACTGTTTTTTAAGTTGAAACCTTATTGACTTGCATTTCTGAAATATGTGTTGAATATTCTGTCAGTTTTCATAACACAAACATGAATTAAGCCATCGTTAAATGAAGGGATTTCAATATCAAGATTACAAAGTGAAGCATTGATCAGAATAGGGTGGTCAATCTGCACTAAAATTAATGACAGTCTGTCTGTATGCTGATGTTATAGGTAAGCCATATTTGTTGCTATTGGTGGTCAGGTTAGTAGATGACGGTGATGAAATGATCAAGACAATGTATTCAGCACATATATTAGGCATGTGAGTGTAAAATCAGGGTGTTGTTTTCATGATCTGATCCTACAAGCTGCCTAATGTTATAATATATGTGCATATATTTTAATATTTGAATGAATGTTTGTGAATATGTTAACACATGGTTGTGAAACCTTTTTTCATTGTATGAGTGAAAATCCTTCATGTATTTTTTATAGTACAAGTAACAGAAGACTTACAGGAATGTTTGTTTTTGTTTTTCAAATACGTTTTTAAAATGTGAAAAATTATGAGATAATTGAAAGGTGAAATGCTTTATTTCTTTCATGACACAATAGTCAGCTGTGAAATATAACTATAGGTATTGATTTAATATTCTGAAAGTCAATTACCGTGGTGATGTTGTTGCATAATTGGGAGAGTTGAGACGGTTAGAAATAGGATACTGCTGTAACATTCCAATAAATCATGCTCATGTATACATATTGTAATCATTATTTTTATTAGTTAATGGACACATTTTATAATAAAAATAATTGAGCTGTGTCATGACAAAACCAACATAGTGCGTTTGCAACCAACATGGATCCAGACCAGCCTGCGCCTCTGTGCAGTCTTTTAGGATCCATAATGTTCGCTATCAGTTTCTATGCTTGTAATAGGGTTTGTAAGCGAACAGCATAGATCCTGATCAGATTTCGCAAATGTGCAGGCTGGTCTGGATCCATGCTGGTCGCAAACGCATTATGTTGATTTTGTCATGACACAGCTAATTATTCGTTATTTCAACAGTCAACATACAGCCAAGGTTTATCCATCATTAAGTACTCTTTTAAAAGTGAAGAGACTTATAAAATTTAACTTTATATTATGTTGTATTATTTAATACATAGATGACACTACATTTTGTGTTTTAAGTCAGTAATATACTTAAGTTAGCCAAAAGTTAACACGACAAAGTGTGGAGTTATCATATTTTAACAAAATTATTACGGTAGATACTAGCCAAAATGTTGTGAGGGTTTTGTTTTCATACGTTTTCTTAGGTACTTTCTTTCATATTCAAAAACAAGATTGCCAAAAAAAGTAAGAAGCAAAACTTAAAGGATTTGGCATGATGAATAATATTAGTTAATACATGTTGTTATTTTATTGTTATATTCAGGTTATATTCAGTCTTTTTTTGCTCATAGAAGTCAGACAGTTTTATTGGTTTTCATGAGGGTTGTTGAAATATCTTTAAAAAAAGAACATTTAACATTTCACTCTATAGTTTTAAAATATGTTTCCATGTCTGTGAAAATCAAAATAAAAAAGACTGCTATTTCATTTTATGCCCATGAATGAAAAATATAAAGATATTTTAATTAATGAATGTCAGTGAAAGATATATTTCATATCTCACTGATTTAATAGTCTTTCAATAAGAAGCACAGATATCATGTTGAATATAGGATTTTTACACCAGGTGAGGCTATATCGTTTTAATGTCGTGATTAGACTGATGACCAGAGTTCTTTAATAGGCTGACCGTTTCAATGAAATAACTCACCTGAAAGTAAATGAAAAAAAAAATGTTACTGTGTTGTGAATTCAACATAAGCTATGAATTGTTTTAGATATGTGCTAGTCTGTTATGTTTTTGCATAATCATATAATTGTTTGTTCTACTTAACCGTGAGTGTTTATTACTTTTTGTTTTATGGGTTTTTTTACAGACAAAATTAAAATGTGAACACTTTTATATGTGTTCCAAGTATTTTTTTTTTATTTTTATAAGAATAAAAAAATTGTGATAACAAAAAAAATAAAGGAAAAGTATTTCATAGTATATAGATTTTTTGAAACAAAACAATAACACTTGTTACTTTTTTACACATGTAGAAAATTGTAAGAATTCAGAAACATATTATTTTGTCACAGTCATTGAATTCTACCTTAAAGTACCGTACAGGAAAACAGAAATATTCAGTTTTGATTGAGGATTTTTGCTTTATTTATACAACACTGTCAATTTCAAGTTTTTTTTTTGTTTTGCACTAATAATATGCCATTGTTAAGTGTTACTTGTTGAAAAAAAGTTTGAAGTGCAATAATACGTACCAAATTTGTTATCTTGAAAGTGTGAAAGAGAAAGAAAGGCTGGACTTATTATGTAAACAAAGGTAGAATATTTTGTGATCATGTTTTGATCAGGAGACTGCATGTTATGATGTGATCATTGTTGATATGTTGTGATCATAAGATATTTTGTGATCATTATTGATCATAAGATATTTTGTGATCATTTTATTGATGGGTGTTATGATATGATCATTTTAAAAATAATATGGTGTTATGTTTTGATAATGAGGGAGCATGTTGTGATCATTTTTGATCAGGAGATATGTTAAGATCATTTAATTAATGGCTGGGTAACATGTTGTGATCATTTTTGATTAGAAGATATGTCAAGATCATGTAACTAGTGGCTGTGTGGTATGTTGTGATCATTTTGATCAGTAGAAATCATGTTTTGATCATATCTACAAGGGAATTATATGTTGTAATCTAAAGATATTATTTTGTGATTATAAGATGGCATTTTTAGAAAGCATACAAGGCTGAGAAAATGCTTAAGTCTTCTATTAATAAGTTGTATGGGAATTTCATGTTCTGATTTAAATGAATTTTCTGTGAACAATCTTGAGGAAATCAATTTGATCAGAGGCATTTAGATATTCAATAGATATTTGAGCCGCGTCACGACAAAACCCAACATAGTGCGTTTGCGACCAGCATGGATCCAGACTAGCCTGTGCATCCGTGCCGTCTGATCAGGATCCATGCTATTCGCTTACAAATGCTATAACAAGTAGAGAAGCTGATACCGAACAGCGTGGATCCTGATCAGACTGCGCGGATGCGCAGGCTGATCTTGATCCATGCTGGTCGCAAATGCACTACGTTGGTTTTGTCGTGACGCGGCTCATTTATACGTGATTTTTTGGATCAATATGGTGAACAGACATAAACCTGAAGGTTGTAATGTGAAAGGGTAATATTACAGGTAATTATATAGTGCTGATGTTGTAACAGTGGTCAAAACTGATCATGATTGGAAACTTTTTCCTTCCTTTTTTTGTCTTAAGATAATCTGGACAAATTGTTATTTTGATCATGGTATTTGTAGATTGTTGAAATAATGGTACTGTTGTGTCAATGGTAGTCTTCCAGTAATATGTGGAAAACTGCCGCTGTATTTTTACTGTGATTTTTCAAATTTTAACACCCCATTCATTTTTTTCATGGAAAACATTTTTTAAGAAACTTTATGTAAAAACGTCAGATTCAAATTTTAAAGAACGATTTTTTGTTAGTTAACATATCATTTTAAGTAATATTCAATTATGTCATCTGTTAGTGTTACAATCACCAATATATAAATTATGTTAAGAATTGGAATGAATTATGGATAAATATTATAATGAAATTGTTTACATGTTGATTGGATTGATCCAGTGTTAAATCATGTTATTATTCATAACTGTTCACAGCATCTGTTTAAACTCAGGAAGAAAAGAGAGCGTATAACAACATAATTGTATCATAACTGTTGCATTGAGATAAATTTGAGCCGCGCCATGACAAAACCAACATAATGGGTTGCGACCAGCATGGATCCAGACCAGCCTGCGGCGCAGTCTGATCAGGATCCATGCTGTTTTTGCTATCAGTTTCTCTATTTGTTATAGGGTTTGTAAGCGAACAGCATGGATCCTGATCAGGCTGGTCTGGATCCATGCTGGTGGCAAACCCATTATGTTGGTTTTGTCATGGCGCGGTTCAAATGTCTTTCATCCTTATTTTTTAAACAAGCACTTTTCACTTTCCTTAAAACTTTTTTTCTTAATTTTTAGAGCCGTCTTTTATTTTTGAAGATATTTTTTTTCTGTCAAGTTATACAAGAAGCTGAATCTACACTCTGTAAGTTTTTATCTTCATCATTTTGTTTAGGAATGTCACGTTTAAAAGAGTATAGTTGATTTTTAGCTAAAAACGGGTTAGGAAACACAATAACCTGCAAGTATCAGACAAAGTGCCGATTAAGAAAAATATTCTTAGCGTTCAATAACAAGGCAAGACATTCTATTCGTATTTAAGATGTTAGAACTCATATATTTTCTCTTTACTTGTATGTTCCTCTCTTATAGATTAATTAGGAAATTGAAATATTTAAATAACATGTATGTGAATAATAAGAAAGTTACAAAAAGGTAATTCACCGATTTGCACAAAATGCCTCGAGTACAAAATGAATAAATTTAGAGAGGAGCTTAACATAACAGCATTATTGTGTATTTTGAATCTTTTTCAAAAAGTTAAAGTTTTTATTTACTGATAACTTAATTGTTTACAAGGTTTGATAGTCACTGTAAAATACTTGCTGTAACTAGGTACATTAACTAGGTACATTAACTAGGTACATTAACTAGGTACATGTTATTGTAAGACATTTAAATCTCTTAAATATCTACTTTAGCATTATGATTCATACTAACAAAACAGGATTGTTCAAGAAAATGATTTTGTTACGTTGTCTTTTTTTTTTTAATAAACAAGTTTCTTTAATAACAGTATCATAGCAACAGATATTGCTCATAAGGAATGTACCTACGTATGTGTTGACCTATAAGCGTGAATGAATTGTCTATCCTTTGTGTACATGCAATATTTTTAATAACGTCATGCTGATTTGTGTTAATGTATTTCTGTTTACGTTCTTACTATTATAAAAAAAGGAAAGGTTATTTGGTTTGAAAGGATCGTTTCATGTCTGAAAAAAGTATAAAAGTTAGAAGATATTTGTCCTATGAATAAACATATTAATTTTTGTTTTTATTGACCCCTCTTTATGTATGTGTGATTTTGTAAAACACAAATTTGAAGTGGTCACTTAAAACTATGTTTAATTATGTTTTTATTCGAACAGGTAATTTTTGACTGTGCAAGAATCTTTTTTATTTCCCACATTAAGTGATGATTTGTAATTTATTAAAGTACACATTATTTTATTAAATATCTAGATCACGAAAGAGAAATATATTAATACATACAGCATTTTGGTAAAATGTACATTTGAAAGATTATTTTTATGATGATAAAAGTAAAAATCCCGAAATAAAAATAAATAAAACTCTTTGAAAATGATTGTGTGTTCGAGTTGTTAATTAGACAAATTTTATGTAATTATACCCCCGAAACAAAGTTAAGGGGGGTATATAGGAATCACCCGGTGATCGGTCGGTTGGTCCAGAGGTCCATTGCATTTTCCTTGACCGGAACATAACTTGGAAACTAATGGTTGGAATTCAATACAACCTCATACAATGGCCAAGGACATTGAGAGGAAGTGCAGTGCACAAGAACCATAACTCTATCTTGACTTATTACAGAGTTATTGCCCTTTGATACTTTTCTTTGTCCGTAGCATAAAGAAAAAAAACTGGTTGGAATTCAAAACAACTTCATACAATGGTCAAGCACAATAAGAGGAAGTGCAGAGTACAAGAACCATAACTCTTATCTAAAGTAATTATTGTATAGGCTCTTGTTTGTTTCAATAATCACCAAACTTGGTCACAATGATTTCCAAGGAATTGCCTTGTGTAAGTTCAAACATGGGTCATCTCTGATGAAAAACTAGATCAGGGAAGCCATGTATAGAAAAATCTTGTTAACAATCTAGTGGCTTACTGTTCTAGTCCAAATATCCTGGAAATTTTTAGAAAGTTTTTTTTAATGATTTCTAGCCAGGTCCTCTGAAGTCCCCTGTTATGAAATGTTGATGTATTATGACAGTATCGGATACAAAAATTGTGTGACTGATGTACGATTAAACCTGTGTAAAAATTGATTTGGATTCGTATGGGAGGGACAGGTTGAAGCCAATCGTAAATTATTTATAGTGCAATATGAACAGTGTCTTAAAGACCAGTTTATGCAAATTTGGTAATTAAAGTGTCTAGACAATGTAAAATTAAATCATAATATTATGTTTAAAATATATTTCTGTTATAGATATTGACATGTATAGAAAGTGCTTTGCTAGTTTTAGAAGCTCATCACATTGTTTAATCAGGTTGAAAAGGGTAGACATTTTAATATTGATAGAGAACATCGTGATTGTAGGTATTGTGAATCAATGTTAGAGGACGAATATCACTTTCTTATCGTGTGTTCTTTATATGCAGATCTACGTTCAGTTTATATACCATTGTATTTTTATCAATATCCGAATGCTGAAAAGTTCTACTTTTTGATGGCAACTCAAGACGAGTCTTTGATACATAATGCCAAAATATAGAACAACCTTGTTTTGGCACTTATAATAGCCTACCATTTTCGTCAAAATATTCTTGAAATTGGTCAGAAAGGTTGTTTTGATGATTTCTAGCGCAAGTTTGAATATGGGTCATCTAGGGATCAAAAACCATGTCACACACACCAAATATGAAATAACCTTGTAAACATTCTAGAGGTTTCATTATTTACGCCTAATTATTCTAAAAACATGTATGTTTTGTTGATGCTTTAAATGGGATGGTAGAGTTTAATGAAAGCTAAGATCTGTTGCCAAGTATTGTCAGAAAAGTTGTTTGGATGATTTCTAGCTTAAGTGCTAATGTCAGTCATATGAGATCAAAAACTAGATCCTAAAGCCCAAATATGGAAAAACCTTGTGAACACTACATTGGTTACATATTCAGCTCAAATATCTTGGAAACACGTGTGTTATTATATGTCATCTGGGATGAAGATGAGATGTTAAAAACTAAGCTCCCTTGCATAAGTGCTCTATTATTTGTCATCTGGGATGAAGATGAAATGTTGAAAAACTAAGCTCCCTTGCATAAGTGTTCCACATGTATACATACATGTGATATCCTGGTGGAATTTTAAAAATTACTGACCCATGTTCGATCTCATCCGAGCTATTACCTAGACAAGCATCCTGACAAAGTTTGATGATGATTGAGACAATCCATTCAAAAATAACAAAGTTACAGCCAATAATAGCAAGAACAAGCAAAATTTGGACGTTTGACCTTAAAGGTCAAGGTCATTTATGGATGAAGATCAAGGTTAGTGTGGTCTACTGAAAGGTCTTGCCCAAAGGGTTGTTGTGGCCAAGTATGAGACAATACACCAAGAACTAAAAAAGTTATGATCCACATACAAGTTTGCGGATGGCAACGGTTGATTTTCCTTAAATGTGTATAGCAAAAACTTAAAAAATCTTATTTGAAAAAACCCAAATAGCTAGAGTTTAGTTATTAAGCATAAAACATCTTCTAGTGAGAGTCTACAAAGTTTGTTCAAATAAAAGCCCTGGGGTCAAATTGGCCCCGCCCCGGGGGTCATTGATTTTCCTTATATGAGTATAGCAAAAAACTTTAAAAATCTTCTTTGAAAAAACCCAAATAGCTAGAGTTTAGATATTAAGCATAAAACATCTTCTAGTGAGTGTCTACAAAGTTTGTTCAAATAAAAGCCCTGGGGTCAAAATTGGCCCCGCCCCGGGGGTCATTGATTTTCCTGATTTGTGTATAGCAAAAATTTAAAAATCTTCTTTGAAAAAACCCAAAGTGCTAGAGTTTATATATTAAGCATGAAACATCTTCTAGTAAGTGTCTACAAAGTTTGTTCAAAAAAAGCCCTGGGGTCAAAACTGGCCCCGCCCGAGGGGTGTCATTGTTTTTAACTATATGTGTATAGTAAAAACTTAAAAAATCTTCCAATGAGTTAGAGCATAGATGTTTAGCATGAAACATCTTCTTATGAGTGTCTACCAAGCTTGTTCAAATAAAAGCCCTTGGGTTAAAATTGGCCCTTGTTTTGTCATTGTTTTTCATTATATGTGTGTAGTAAAAACTTAACATCATGAAACATCTTCTAATGGGTGTCTTCCAAGCTTGTTCAAATAAAAGCCCTGGGGTTTAAACTGGCCCCGCTCTGAGGGCCTATATACAAGTGAGTGACCTCAGGGCCATCATGGCCCTCTTGTTTACTGTTACTTCTTTATTTCGTAAGGGATCAACCTCATACTTCAAATATATGTACTTTATCATCATCCCCATCTTTTGTGACAAGGTTCATAACTCTAGCACCAAAATTTTCAGATTTATTTCCACTTGAACTTAGAATTTTCCTTAAAAAATATTTTTTTTTTACTGTTACTTATTTATTTCTAAAGGGATCAACTTCATACTTCAAATATATGTACCTTATCATCATCCACATCTTATGTGACAAAGTTCTTAACTCTGGCACCAATATTGCAAGAATTATTTCCCCGTAAACTTAGATTTTTTTACTAGAAAAATGTTATTTTTTACTATAACTTTTTTAGCTTTAAAAGTATCTACCTCAAACTTCAAATACTTATTCCTTATCATCAATTACATTTTATGTGACAATGTTCATAACTCTTGAAGCAATATTTGCAGATTTATCTCTCTTTGAACTTAGGATTTTCTTTAAGAAATATTATAACTAAATCTTTACTTTTTAAGGTATCTACTTCAAACTTCAAATACATATTTCTTATCATTACACACATGTTGTGTGACAAGGTTCATATATAACTCTAGCGTGACTATTTCTAGAATTATTCCCCTTGTTCTTGGAATTTATGTTAACAAATGTTATTTTTTTACTATAACTTAATACATAATTATACATAATTGATTTTTCTTTCATAGTTTGTCCTCCTTACTGCGTCCAGTATTTAATTAGTCGAGCTTCGCTGTCTCCTGTGACAGCTCTTGTTGCTTCAATTGTCACCAAACTTGGTCACAATGTTTGCCCTAGGAATTCTTCGGGTCAAGTTCAAACATGGGGCATCTCGAATCCTGTCACAAAGTGGTATATTGCTTTTCATCCGGCTGGCCGGCCATCATCCAAATAAGCAAATTTTATCGAAACTTCACAGGAATGTTCCTTTGGTAGTCAACTTTAAAAATTGTTCAAAGAATTTAATTCCAAGTAGAACTCTGGTTGCCATGGCAACCAAAAGAAAAAAATATCTTCTTTTAGAAAACCGAAAGAGCTAGAGCTTAAATATTTGGCATGAAGCATCATCTAGTCAGTGTCTACCAAATTTTTTCAAAAAAATGCCCTGGGGTCAAACTTGTCCCCGACCCGGAGGGGTCATTGATTTTCCTAATTTTTATAAAGTAAAGACTTAAAAAATCTTCTTTTAAAAAACCCAAATAGCTAGAGCTTAGATATTAAGCATGAAACATCATCTAGTGGGTGTCTACCAAATTTGTACAAATTAAAGCCCTGGGGTCAAAATAGCCAAGTATTGTCAGAAAAGTTGTTTGGATGTGATTTCTAGCTCAAGTGCCAATGTGACAGTCATCTGGGATCAAAAACTAGATCCTAAAGCCCAAATATGGAAAAACCTTGTGAACACTCTTGAGGTTACATTTTCAACTCAAATATCTTGGAAATATACATGTGTGTTAATATATGTCATCTGGGAAGAAAATGAAAAGTTACAAACATGTAAACAGACATGTAATATCCTGGTGGGATTTTAACCAAGAGGGCCATGATTGCCCTGGATCGCTCCCCTGACCCATCAACCGCATCCAAGCAATGTCTTACACAAGCAATCTGGCCAAGTTTGATGACAACTGAGTCAAACATGTGACCTCTAGTGTGTTAAAAAGGTTTTTCCATATTTGGGCAATGTGACTTCATTCTTGACCAGAGACGACCTATATTCAAACTTGACCTAGAAATCATCAAAACAACCTTCCTGACCAATTTCCAGGCAATTTGGATTAAAACTGCAGCCACTAGAGTGTTAAAAAGATTTTTCTATTTTTTGCTCCTGTAACCTAGTTTTTGACCGGACATGACCAATCTTTAAACTTGACCTAGAAATCATCAAAACAACCTTCCTGACAAATTTCCAGAATATTTTAATCAAAACTGCAGACGCTAGAATGTTAACAAGCTTTTTCTATTTTTAGCTCCTGTGACCTAGTTTTTGACCGGAGATGACAGGACATCTTCGAAATACACCTAGAAATTATCAAAACAACCTTTCTGACAAATTTCCAGAATATTTGGATGAAAACTGCAGCCACTAGATTGTTAACAATGTTTTTCTATTTTTAGCTCCTGTGACCTAGTTTTTCATCGGAGGTCACCCATGATTGAACTCATCCGAGATATTATTGAGACAGATATTCTGACAAAGTTTCATGATGATTGAGGAATAAATGTGACTGCTAGAGTGTTAACAAACTAAATCATCGATCCTGAAAGCTCACCCTGAGCATGCTCAGGTGAGCTAAAAAAACACAATAACAACAATAAAATATAGATGCCAAGTCTCTATGTATTCTATTTTGTTACTTATTTTCAACAAAATCTGAATTACAACTACTAAGAAAACTGAAAAATCTACACCATTCATTTTTGGATACTGATGGTTGATTATAAGTGTAACTGATATAATTTATAATCTCATTTTTAGCATAAATAGCAACCAACATTGTTCATTGAGAGCATGGAAATTGTCCAACGTTAATGTAAATGAAGAGAATGAACATTGTCTATGGAGAGCATGGAAATTGTCTATGGAGATAAACAGTTTGCCGATTTTGTACGATTCATTTGAAAAACAACAATTACTGCAATCCTATTGGACAAAAAATAATTTCAAACACTAAACAGAATTAATTGAATCAATGACAAAAACCGCACATGTTCAACAGTCCAATGTCACATTATTTCATAAAAGTTCCTTTCCCTTCCCATAATCTACCATGTGCATTCTTATGGAACGCCATAGCTGCCTTATATTCACTCTTATCAAGTTGTGATGTCCTTTGGATAAATGGTGATGTCGTTTTATAGATGGTGCTATGGTTTTGATAGATGGTGATGTTATTTTCATATATGGTGATGTCGTTCAGATAGATGGTGATGTAATTTAGATATATGGTGCAGTCATGTTATAAACGGTGCAGTGGTTTTGATATATGGTGATGTCATTTTAATAAATGGTGCTGTGATTTCAATACTTGGTTGAGTCTATTTGAAATATTGTGCTGAAGCACTGATCGATGGTGTTATAGTTTTTACATATGGTGATTTCGTTTTGATAAATGGCGAAGTCGAATTGATAGATGATGCTGTAGTTTTGTTAAACGGTGTTGTGAGTTTTAAAGATGTTGCTGTAATTTTGATACCTGGTGATGTCGTTTCAATAGACGGTGCTGTGAATTGGATAAATGGTTATCTCGTTTTGTTAGATGGTGCTGTGGTTTTTATAGATGGTGCTGTTATTTTGATAAATGGTTATGTCGTTTTGTTAGATGGTGCTGTGGTTTTTATTTGTTTGGGTCGTCAGACCAAACAAATAATGGTAGCGAAATTTCAGAGTCTAATGCTGTGAATTGCAAATGCCGAAAGTAGTCCACTTTTTTGAAGCCGTTACTTCCCTTTATATGTACACTAAAGCCGAAAAATTCAGGGGAGATCACTGCGTAAAGATGGTCAAAGACAGGCACATTAATTTTCAAGCAAAATAATTCCCGAATGGTCGAATATTTCTAATATTGTTTTATTGTATTTTCTGATCGAAAATAAGTAAATACAAAGCGGACGTTCAATCTCTGACACAGAAGTTTACGACAAACCTAACAACAAGTAGTTCTCAAAACAGCTTAAAACTAGCGATTTAAAAAGAAAGAAATATTTTTATTTTGTTACAAGTATCCAACAAATTACAACGCAGTCAAAGTTTAAAAATAGCGTTGGCTTATAGAATTGTCAATAAATGCACAATCACAAATAACGCGGATGAATATGATTTTATCAATGAAAATACTATTTTTAGCGATGTCGATTACCGAATACTACACAAACCGAGTAGCGGAATATATAGATTCTACATGTCGGACTGTTTGGGCGAGAAGATTTTCGCCAAATTATTCACTTCAATTTTAAACAACAGGTTTATCCTCAACAAAATACCTTGAAATTAATAAGTTTACAAACCTGAAATGCAATGGTAGTTCTAAATTAAGAATGACCTGATGTTATTCAGACATTGTTTGTATAACTTCTCCGTGGTGCAGGGGTAACGCGCTCGCTTAGTGAGTGAGAGGTCTGGAGTTCAAATCCCAGTCGAGGAAACTTTTTTTTTTAATTCTTTTTTAAGTGTCTTTGTTAAGGAAGTAGCCATGATATGCAAGGATAATGTGTAGCTGTCGTAAAAAATGAACATAAATGATATTTTGATGCAACTCTAGTTATGCAGAATTCCTTATGTATCAAACTCTGATGCCTTGCAAAATGAATTATAATACATAAAAATAAACTTATACAGGAAAATACATACAGATATACAGTAAGATTTTAATAGATTGCAAAGATCAGAAAATACCACAGAACTTGCAGTCCTTTGATTCTTTATAAATATACATGCTTATAGTAAGCTCCAGGATTATTTACATCTGTGTTAAACAACAGTTAAAGTCGTTACAAACCCTGATTTAGAATAATATGGTTTTCTTCAGGCTGTTCACATATAAATTCACTGTGGCTGAAGGGTTTTCGCGCTCGCTTAGGAAGCGAGAGGTCTGGTGTTCAAATCCCAGTAAAGGCAACTAATTTTTTCAAATTGTTTAAGTCAAATAAACATTGGATTGAATATCAGTGCTGCAATTAGTCTTATAGCCAATTTACTACAATTAAAACGCTGGAAGCATTGGTGGCACTATATATATAATCTGACAACCTGTACCTTTCTTAAATTCTGAGACCCAAACAAATTCAGCGCCTTCTGTGCTTTGATTATAGATGGTTCTGTTATTTTGATAAATGGTTATGTCGTTTTGTTAGATGGTGCTGTGATTTTTATAGATGGTGCTGTTATTTTGATAAATGGGCAAAAATGAAGTATGAAAATTAACAAAGGGAAATAACTCAAAAAATAAGAAGTGCAGAGTAACGATTACTGTGCACTGAATGAATCATGCATACCAAGTTTGGTGTTAATCCAACCTATAGTGAGTAAGATATGCTCCAGACAAGCGTAACGGGATTCCACCGACAAAAGTAACCCCTGTATGTTGACTTGACCTGTTACTTAAAAAAAATATAATTATGTAATTTATTGAAACTTTCTCACTTTATTATGCCATGACATCAACACACACTGCAACATTTTCCATTGAACCATCCCCATCTACAGAAGAATTGGTTAACATATTTTAGATGCATAAACATGTTTATTGACCAGTTGGAGAATAATACGAGTACAAATGGCATAAATTAGACAAATTATCAAAATTACAAGATCTGTCATCAAACAGCACACTCTTATTTTACTCAGTGCTGAGTAGTATGATAAATGCAAAGTAAAAAGGGGGCATAATTCTGCAAGTGCTTGGCAGAATTACATGCCCTTGATTGTGTTTGTTTGTTTCTTTGATGGGTTTTACGTCACACCAACACAGTTTAGGTCATATGGCGACTTTCCAGCTTTACTGGTGGATACCTCACATCAAAAGATTTCCTGTAAGGATTCGAACCTACAGCGTTGAGAGGCAAGTGGTTTGAAGTCAACAACCTTCACCACACAGTCATAAACACACCTACATGCCCTTTCTTCAAGTTTGTAGTGAATATGTATAATGCTTTTTTATGAAAATAAGGAAAATGTCTTTATTTAAAAGGGAGATAATTAAGAAAACAATTCTGTCAAGGTTATATGCCCATTAGAAATGCATGCCAATTGGATACTGAACTAGCATGTTCTAAGGTTAAAGTGAATATATAATAGCTTCTTTAGAAGAAATGGGCATAACTGAGCAAAAAATGAAAAAAACAGGTTAATGAAAGAACTAATGAAATCGAGCTGTATCTTATTATTTTAGGGAAAATTTCAAAATATGTACTGACTGAATTGTGAACAATGATCAGACAATTTTTGTTGACATCACTATGAAATCTATTAATTTCATATCTTCCCCTCTGCTTTTATCATGGCTTGGGACATGCTAGTTATTAAAACTAGGCAGCATTGGAAGAATGAAACCTTACCATGCTGAGTATGTTAAATAGACTTATATCCATATTTCATTTCTATACTTTATTTTTAGGAAAATTTCAAACTATGATCAGACAATTTTTGTTGATTTCACTATAAAATCTATTAACTTCATTTCTTCCCCTCTGCTTTTATCATGGCTTGGGACATGCTAGTTTTATTAAAACTAGGCAGCATTGGAAGAAGTGTAGTCATAGTATACGTCGAACGGTTTATACGCGCGACTGAATGGACGTTTTATTATTATTATTATTTTTATTATTATTATTATTATTATTATTATAACGCGCTACACTCCTCCCACCATTCAGTTAACGAATCTTGTTACGTTGTTGGTATGTGATTTATTTTTTTTTATTATTATTATTACTTTTATAAAAAAATATTATTACAAAACGTATTACTTTTTTTTCATACTTTTATGTTATTAATATTATTATATTTTGTTAATTATTATAATTATTATTATTACTTTTAGGTTATCATTTTTATTATAATTATAGTTTTTATGTTTTTGATAAGTTTTGTTTTTATTGTTACTTTTGATAGATATAGCATCTATTATTATTTTTCATGAACACGACAACATGATAATTTATATCATTTTTTATTACTGTTTTACGTTGCATCTGAGAGACCAGTTTTTTATACCTTTTTATGATACCCGCTTTATACATGTTTTTACGTTGAGAGTACGGACCCCCAGAAATGTTTTTACGTTGAGAGTACGGACCCACAGCCAACCTATGGCTGACAGACCAGATTTTTATACCTTTTAATGATACCCGTTTTTTATACATGTTTTTATGTTGAGAGTACGGACCCCCGGCCAATCTGCGGCTGAGAGACCAGATTTTATACCTTTTTATGATACCAGTTTTTTATACATGTTTTTACGTTGAGAGTACGGACCCCCGGCCAATCTGCGGCTGAGAGACCAGATTTTTATACCTTTTTATGATACCCGTTTTTTATACATGTTATTACGTTGAGAGTACGGACCCCCGGCCAATCTGCGGCTGAGAGACCAGATTTTATACCTTTTTATGATACCAGTTTTTTATACATGTTATTACGTTGAGAGTACGGACCCCCGGCCAATCTGCGGCTGAGAGACCAGATTTTTATACCTTTTTATGATACCCTTTTTATACATGTTATTACGTTGAGAGTACGGACCCCCGGCCAATCTGCGGCTGAGAGACCAGATTTTTATACTTTTTTATGATACCCGGTTTTTATACATGTTTTACGTTGAGAGTACGGACCCCCAGCCAAACTGCGGCTGAAAAACCAGATTTTTATACCTTTTTATGATACCCGTTTTTTATACATGTTTTTACGTTGAGAGTACGGACCCCCCAGCCAAACTGCGGCTGAGAGACCAGATTTTTATACCTTTTTTGATACCCGTTTTTTATGTTTTTACGTTGAGAGTACGGACCCCCCAGCCAAACTGCGGCTGAGAGACCAGATTTTTATACCTTTTTATGATACCCGTTCTTTATACATGTTTTACGTTGAGAGTACGGACCCCCCAGCCAAACTGCGGCTGAGAGACCAGATTTTTATACCTTTTTATGATACCCGTTTTTTATACATGTTTTACGTTGAGAGTACGGACCCACGGCCAATCTGCGGCTGAGAGACCAGATTTGTTTATACCTTTTATGATACCCTTTTCATACATGTTTTACGTTGAAGAGTACAGACCCCCGGCCAATCTGCGGCTGAGAGACCAGATTTATACCTTTTTATATACATGTTTTTACGTTGAGAGTACGGACCCCCGGCCAATCTGCTGCTGAGAGACCAGATTTTATACCTTTTTATGATACCAGTTTTTTTTATACATGTTATTACGTAGAGAGTACGGACCCCTGGCCAAACTGCGGCTGAGAGACCAGATTTTTATACCTTTTTATGATACCCGTTTTTTATACATGTTTTACGTTGAGAGTACGGACCCCCCAGCCAAACTGCGGCTGAGAGACCAGATTTTTATACCTTTTTATGATACCCGTTTTTTATACATGTTTTACGTTGAGAGTACGGACCCCGGCCAATCTGCGGCTGAGAGACCAGATTTTTTATACCTTTTTATGAACCCTTTTTATACATGTTTTTACGTTGAGGTACGGACCCCAGCCAATCTGTGGCTGAGAGACCAGATTTTATACCTTTTTTATGATACCCATTTTTTTATACATGTTTTTACGTTGAGAGTACGGACCCCCGGCCAATCTGCGGCTGAGAGACCAGATTTTATACCTTTTTATGATACCCGTTTTTTTATACATGTTATTACGTTGAGAGTACGGACCCTCGGCCAATCTGCGGCTGAGAGAACAGATTTTTATACCTTTTATGATACCAGTTTTTATACATGTTTTTTACGTTGAGAGTAAGACCCCGGCCAATCTGCGGCTGAGAGACCAGATTTTTATACCTTTTTTATGATACCAGTTTTTTATACATGTTTTTACGTTGAGAGTACTGACCCACGGCCAATCTGTGGCTGAGAGACCAGATTGTTATACCTTTTTATGATACCCTTTTCATACATGTTTTTATGTTGAGAGTACGGACCCCCGGCCAATCTGCGGCTGAGAGACCAGATTTTATACCTTTTTATGATACCCGTTTTTTATACATGTTTTTACGTTGAGAGTACGGACCCCCGGCCAATCTGCGGCTGAGAGACCAGATTTTATACCTTTTTATGATACCAGTTTTTTTATACATGTTATTACGTAGAGAGTACGGACCCTGGCCAATTTGCGCTGAGAGACCAGATTTTTATACCTTTTTATGATACCAGTTTTTTATACATGTTTTTACGTTGAGAGTACTGACCCACGGCCAATCTGTGGCTGAGAGACCAGATTGTTATACCTTTTTATGATACCCTTTTTCATACATGTTTTTATGTTGAGAGTACGGACCCCCGGCCAATTCTGCGGCTGAGAGACCAGATTTTATACCTTTTTATGATACCTGTTTTTTATACATGTTTTTACGTTGAGAGTACGGACCCCCGGCCAATCTGCGGCTGAGAGACCAGATTGTTTATACCTTTTTATGATACCCTTTTCATACATGTTTTTATGTTGAGAGTACGGACCCCAGCCAATCTGCGGCTGAGAGACCAGATTGTTATACCTTTTTATGATACCCTTTTTATACATGTTATTACGTTGAGAGTACGGACCCCCGGCCAATCTGCGGCTGAGAGACCAGATTTTTATACCTTTTTATGATACCCGTTTTTTATACATGTTTTTACGTTGAGAGTACGGACCCCCGGCCAATCTGCGGCTGAGAGACCAGATTTTATACCTTTTTATGATACCCGTTTTTTATACATGTTATTACGTTGAGAGTACGGACCCTCGGCCAATCTGCGGCTGAGAGAACAGATTTTTATACCTTTTTATGATACCAGTTTTTTTATACATGTTTTTACATTGAGAGTACGGACCCCCGGCCAATCTGTGGCCGAGAGACCAGATTTTATACCTTTTTATGATACCCGTTTTTTATACATGTTTTTATGTTGAGAGTTCGGACCCCCAGCCAATCTGCGGCAGAGAGACCAGATTTTTATACCTTTCTATGATACCTGTTATTTATACATGTTTTAAAGTTGAGAGTACGGACCCCCAGCCAATCTGCCAATCTGCGGCTGAGAGACCAGATTTTATACCTTTTTATGATACCAGTTTTTTATACATGTTTTTACGTTGAGAGTACGGACCCCCGGCCAATCTGTGGCTGAAAGACCAGATTTTTATACCTTTTTATGATACCAATTTTTTATACATGTTTTTACATTGAGAGTACCCCTGTGGCATATCTATAAATGAAAACCTTCGACACTTACGTTTAATAGGATTTTTATAGCCATTTTGATACACAATTTTTATACCCATTTTTATTCACAATTTTTATACCCATTTTTTATACACAATTTTTACACCCATTCTTTATTCCATTTTTAATACACATTTTCATACACAGTTATACCCATAGTAAAATATCACCGAGCCGACCAGAAACATTTTTATAACCATTTTTTACCATTTTTTATACACATTTTTTTTAAATATACATCCTTTTACATATTCATAAATAAACCTGTTTGACATGCACAAAATACATGTATTAATTAGCAGAACGCGGCGGGAACGTGTGTCAATAAACGAAAAATAAACAAAAAACGCCGAAGTATGTCATGTCGCTCAAAGTATGTTATGTCGCGCGGCTTGTCAGATTGGCCAATTCACCATCAACGATATTTCATCAACACAATAATTAGCAAGTCATGTGGGGCGGGGTAATAAAACGACCAGGCGTCTCAATTATCAGGAGCAATTATGTAAACAAATCATCAAAATAAAAATAAACAGGCATATAATACAATAGGCTAATGAAAAAATCAAATGACACAATAAAGTTGTAAAATATCAACACACCTGCACGTCATGTCTTCAATCTTCGCCGTGCGACTCTCCTCCTAAACGCAGGGTTCTCGGGGACGCTTATTTCGGCGTCCCGGTACGCATGTTTATTGCAGCTGGACGCAAATATTTCAGAGCAAGGATTCCACGTACGCTTAATTTTGCCCGGGGACGCATAAACATTCCCGATTGTTTACAACCACAAATACACAAATGCGTCAGCGCGTGTCAGTCTATAGGTAGGCGGTCCTATGCACATCGACCCGTGAAGAATTAGCCAATCAGCGATAACGCTTCCGATCATTATTACGCAATAGTGATCAGACTAATGTATACACGCGCTGTACAGTACATGTAATTACCAGATATATCACGAGGTGATAATTTTATATCTTTGATCAACAGTTGATTGGAAATTAGCAAATTTTACCGACAAAAGGATAAAATTATCGACTATTTACGCCGCAAGTTTAAAGACTGTTTTCTCAAATTACAATTGAGTGTAATTTTGAATGATTGTCGAATATTTTCGGCATTATAATGATTGTCGAATATTTTCGGCATTTTCTAGGCACAATTTTGCTTTAGTTTCATTCTTGCAAAAACTTTCTATAAGAGTATTAAGAATTTAAGATATTGTGCCGAAATGCCAGGTACACATACGCTTTTCTCTATCCGAAAATTGATCCCGAACATCGATTAAATGTCGATCTTTAATTTGCCCCCTTTTGAAGATATTTGCTAAAATAATCGTCGATCGGATGAATCTCTTACACACTGTGTGAATCTGTACACGATTTTCCTATTCATTCCGCTAAACGCTGCCTATATACATTTACGTTTTTTTTTTACAAATACAAACTTTTTGTCTTAAGAAAGGACTTATTTAACCAGAGAAAAATTTGATTTGGTATAAAAGTGAAAAAAAAGAAAAGATTTCCATGGGTTGATGCATTATAATGAAATAATTTCATAATAAATATTAACAACAAAACAATAATTATACTATGTAGTTCAGAGTTTCTTTTGAATAACTATTTACTTTGGAAGTCTCTTGAACATTCAAAATATCAGCAATGCTATTGTGAACATTGAATGACTAATTAATCTGTAAACATATTAATTGTGACGCGCTTTTGGACTCCAACTTTTTCAGGGTTGGGAGTCCATGGACTCCATGTTTTAAAGTCCTAGTGAGAACCCTGAAACGGGATCTTCTTCTTTTCTTCTTCTTCTTCTTCTTCTTCCAGTACTGTACATTCCTGAAAAAATCAAATGACAAAATAAAGTTGTGAAATATTAACACAGAGAGAACGCCATTTTCCATCTTCACCCTGCGACGTTCCCTCCTAAACTGTTTTTTCGGTGCTCAAATGATCACGTGACCTGTGATGTGTAAAGCGGGAAAATTGTCCGGCTTTTTTCGCCGTTCTTCGGTCAACTCTGACCTAACAACAATAGATTAACTAAGAATGAATATGTTGGGGTCGCAACTTTTCGCCCCTTTCCGTCAGTCTTCGGACACAATAGTATGAACACAGAACGGATACGGTATTTCGGTCAACCTACGCTAAGAAATTAAACATGTAAACAAATAGTAATTTAATACTGTGAGTTGTTGGCAAGTTTTCCCAATATATAAACTAAAAGTCCACATAAAAGATAAAAAAAGAAAACAATACATTTCACTCTTCACAGTCTGAACATAGTTACGGTGGCTAATTCCCGCAAATTGACTGAAAATTTAAAGGAAACGAATATTTTTGGCAAAATGAGAGTCGCATCATACTGTTATTTCATAACAATTTCACATGTCCACCCGGCCAACCTCGAGTTATGCTCTAATATTGATGCGCAATGTGTGTGCGTTTTTTTTTATTATTATTTCGCTTAACTTTAATTTCAAATCACAACAACGCATAATTTAATTAAAACAAACCAATGTTAATATGATTCATTAGTTAATATCAAAATCATCTTAAGCAGGCAATCCTTAAGTATAGGTTAAAGTTTAGTAGTACATATTTACAAAATGACATTGGCCAGGTGCGGCGCAGCAACGCGACCAATTTAATTTTGCAAATACGTACTAATAAATTTTAACCAGCTTAGTGTTTTAATTTTTTTTATCTTTATAAACAGTCGATGTACACTGATAAACAGTTTGCCGATTTTGTACGATTCATTTGAAATGCAATCCTATTGGACGAAAAATAATTCCAAACACTAAACAGTATTGAATCAATGACAAAAACCGGCACATGTTCAACAGTCCAATGTCACAGTATTTCATAAAAGTTCCTTTCCCTTCCAATAATCTACCATGTGCATTATCTTCTCCACACTGGTACGACCTGTACAATACAATGCGAAGTCCTTCGAGCGGCGTATCTATCCAATACACTACGTGTTCAATGAGCACGAAATAATCGTGCTAGACTATAACACAACTGATTAAACCGAACTCCTATATCTAAATACATTTCTGTTTACATCTGAAACCTACGGAATACCGTTAGGGCCATCGTGGCTATTCCATTAGTACGTGATCCGTGACCCGCGTCCGTGATCCGTGTCCGGTGCATGTCCGTGAGTATTATTCCATAGGTACGTTATTTTCTATATACTTTTAATTGTAGAATACAGTTGCGAACGGTGGATAATTATTTGTAGAATATGATATAATAATTATCATTCTAATACCAAAACCAGTTGTAACATCAAAGAATTATGTAAAAAGAAAAAGGAAAAACATTGGATACCAGTTAGGTTTTTGAATAACATCTCTTAAGCAACCGAAGACCATATGGTTTTTTTTTAATCTGTCATTGGTGCATCATAAACTTATGGGTTCTCCAACACTATTTTGGTGAGCTTTAAAGTATTTTCTTTCGGAATCGATAAAGTATTTAATTTCGTTCGAGGCATTTTGTCGTGACGAGACATGTCCGTCCGTGACTGTCCGCGTCCTTAAAAGCGAAACGTTGCAGATGCAATCGCAGAAGCGGGTTGTAAACGGACAAAAGGATATATTCAACGTATTCTTTGATAAGCGAATCGGTAGCGGACGCGGATGACGGACGCGGACCACTGATCACGTATAAATGGAATAGCTGCCTAATGACTAGCCACATTGAATTGGGGAAATGCGTTCCTGACATTGCTTTAAAAAGACTTTCTTTCTCTCATTTTAATCATAGTATATTATAATAGTTGACCTGTTATAAGAGACGGTGCTTTTTATAAACGTCTCGGCCCTTTTAACCGTAAGTGATTTAAATATGCTGTTCATTTCTTAAATACACGTCATTTTAACTTAGTATGGGAGCAATCCCATCTTATTCCTATCATGGGTTACGTACTTTTATACGAACTTGTGGTAGGAATTATGGCACACACGTAAACACATGTACCGATATAACTATAGATAAATTAAATTAGTTCCCATATAAATAAAGCAAGTTTTAAATGAAGTATGTGCTCGCCCATATGGTTCATTCCGGCGGCGAGGGTAAACAAACCAAACACACACACAATGCAGAGGGCGACAATGCAATAGTGCAATGACGGCAATGCGACAGTGCGATGGCGACAATGCGACAGTGCGATGGCGACAATGCGACAGAGCGATGGCGACAATGCACTATCGCACTGTCGCATTGTCGCCCTCTGCATTACATAGTGTTTTACATGATTGAATATGGAGAAATAATTTTACTTTTGTCAATAGATTTCTTTATTTCTTCTTTTTTGTTTTGTTCCGTTTGTTTGTATTGCTCTTTTTATACTGAAAACGTCTAAATAAAATTATAAATTAATAAAAAGTTCAGATGAATATGATGGTATGTTGAAATTTAAAAGATGCAAAAATGTAAAAATATTTGTTTATTACTTATATAAAAAGACAAACAATTTATATTCATATATCGTTTTACAAAACTATGTACAAAAATAAAATTTTGTAATGGATATGATAAAGATGTTTTATGAAAATTTTACTAATCTTTGTAAAATACAAAATGAAAAGATTCCTTACATTTGACTGGTCTGTAGTACATATAAGTTTTTCTCCACAAATACAAAGATAGTTTATTAATACATCTAACTGGTCAGCACTGGTCACTATAAAAATACTGCTAAACTCACTCAAGTCATACACACCAGTATAAGATTGTAAGTGGTCATCGGTGGTTTTATGGTTTTGTAAGATATAGAATTTGTGATATTACTTACATTGCTGAAAATAAGATATTTGCTTCAAAACATAATTTTTCTCTAAATCTGTTTATCATAAATATCTAGTATAAGTGGTCAGCAATTTTCACTGTAAGTTTAAACACTTGGATATGCTCCACCAAGTTGCAGACGACAATTGCCGCAATATTTCAACTGCTGTCAATGCATTGACATATTCAGATCCGAAACCATTTGAATCTGTCAAATTCAAGCCTGAAATTTCTTCCGCGAATTGTGACATGGTATAATAGACATGTCAATGATCATAAAAGAGAGACATCTGCCTGTAAGATATTCAAGGGGCCACTATGCACGTGCATTCACGAACGCCAACCTTGTCATCCTGCCATTTAGAGGAATACACCATTTCCTGCACTGGATAGACTGTATAGATTTTATATGTGCGTGCCTGTCAAATGTTTAAATGATAATGTTAACTTACCTGCAGAAAAGTTTTCAAACTGCACAAATTCATCATGGAGAAATATAAAAGGATTTCCAGCAGACGACAATTGTTATAAAATTGAATACCGTTTACTTCCGGTATACTGTCAGTTGACTTGGCATTATTCCACATTCAACCTTTGTATACCAGTTAATGCTTTCAGCATAGGCAGACGTATCACTTTTGGATACTTAAAACCTAAGCAAAAACATTTGCTCACTAAAAACGAGAAACCATCAAGCAGATGCCGAATCTTGATAGTGAGCACCCAGTTGGTGAACTTTCCCAGTTCTTAAAACCAAGCCTCAAAGTTGATAGTGAACACCCAGTTGGTGAATTTTCCCGGCCTTGAAGACGAGCACAGGACAACCTATATGCCAGCAGTAACAGACGATCAAAATAATTGAAGACGACAAGCAAACAACGGGATATGAAAGAATCATTGACGGATCGGAAGATGCAGGTCCTTTTGGATTTATGTCTGTTTACTGTAACATCGAGATTCATTCTAGGTTGTTCTTTGTTTTTTTGTTGTTGTTGTTTTTTTAATTTCTATAACATACTGTGTAATTTATTCACGGAGCTAGACTATTTTTAAACACAGATATAATATACATGTAGTATTTAATACTTACTTATTTTTATATGTTGTATACAGACACTAAAAGTGTTACATAACTCATTCTAGAGACCATTTATGTGTTTTTTATTACGGCGACACTGTATTTTCTCGCCGACATGTACATGTAACATTTTTTACAGATATGACATCTCTCTAGCAGACGACACGTAAAATTGGAAACAATATGGCATTTTTTCATAGCTTATTGTAATAGTTATTTAAATGATATTTGAAGATTCTAAAAAATATTATTTAAATAGATAATGAGAAAAATTAAGCTATAAATTGTGTCTTGTTTTACATTTTCCTTGGCCTTCAGGCTGCAACTACGTACGTGACCAGGGTACACACCAGGTGCCGTCTGTTCGTGGTCTGCCTTTTTTCGCTATTAAAGTGGATTGGTTTACAATGGATAAGTATTTCAAATATTGATGAAAACACCATCATTTGGATTTTCTTTTTAAATATTTCTTGAGTGATTTAGTATGAACATTTATATGATGATTTTTTTTCTAGAACAACATGTATCTCACGATTGCCAACAACATTCATATATAATGCTTTAGTGATTTGTTGTTATGTACCATACTAAATACATTCATAGGGAGTGAACCACACATGGATCTCAAAATTGAGCATCAGTGAAAAAAAATATGTGCATTTCCGCTACTCTAAACGTACTAAAACAGAGTTTTTACGCAGTCTTACCACCGAACAATGCTAAACATTCAAACAAATCCTTATTGAAACCTTTATTGAGATTTGGCTCAAAATAAAGGAATTGCTGGTCACAATCCATTTGAGCTTCATATGTGCTGAAGATATCCATAAGGGATATAGAAAACCATCTAAAAAGAACTAGGATCACTTTCACTTAAACATTAAATAGCCAGGAACAATTTAGGTTTCGTAGCTTTTACTGAAAGTCCATTAGTCCATGTGTTGGTAAATAAATATCACTACATCAATAGGCTAACTATCTGATGCTTGCTATAGAAATACTTAAATATCGAGTATATAAAAATTTGGACATAGTGTAAATACTACTCGTATAATAAATAGTTTCCCTCAGATGAAACGTAACTTGGATAAGCCAATTTTTAATTAAACAGGTGACAGATGAAAGTGACCAAACCTTTGTAAAGCTATCATATAAATCCATAAATTATTTAAATTCATATAGATAAACATCACTGGATTTAATCGCTTTTTGCATTTTTTTTCCGCAACATTATTGCGACGTAAATTAAATATACACAGTACATGTATTTTAAATACATACTTTCAGCACTATATTTTATTACAACAGTAAAATTATTATATTAGCTTTATATAATTTTTAACAATTAAGTATTTTCTTTCGAAATATTTTGTGCTTATGTGATAAATATCACAGATTTTTGCCTCGAGTATGATAAAAATATTTAAGCAAAATTTTAGATAATTCGCTCACTCCTTTTTTCCAGAATACTTTATAATTTAGTTATAATTGTTAAAAAGAGCCAAAATTGTCATGTTTTAGCCAAATTGGGCTAAGCACAAAAATACAATTTTCAATTTATTTCAAAATGTATTTCTTAAATACCTTTGCGTATCTTTCTGTTTAAGTGCTCCAGCTCATTTATGTAATAAATTTAAATTTTATGTTTTTAGGCTTTTAGACCTTGGTGGAGTCCGTTTAACATCCAGTTCTGTTGCAACAGTCACACAATAAGTACTGAATTATTACAATATCTTTGTCTACAAAATATCTTAAAAGCACTTGTCCATCTATCAAAATGGACAAAACCATTTATCATATTTAAGAAAAAGTATGCACTGACTAGTAAGCAGTGTTCTAGGTTTGCAATGGTCACGTCGTAGGAATCTATTGCCATAACAAGCAGGGCAAGTGTTAAAACTAGACCTCCGCGCCTTGTGAACAATATAGTTTAGTAGAAATGGCCAGGACACAAATGAAATATGAAACTTAACAAAGGGCAATAACTCAAAAAATAAGAAATGCAGAGCAGCAGTTTCTGTGCACTGCACTTCTTATCAATAACATCTATCATCCTATGAAGTTTCAAGTCTATAGCTTTTATAATTTATGGGAAATGGCCTGGAAATAATAAAGTATGAAAATTAATAAAGGGTAATAACTCAAAAATAAGAAGTGCAGAGCACCTTGTATACTGCACTTTTTCCTAATGAGATCTATCATCCTATGAAGTTTCATAGCTTTTATACTTTAGGAGAAATGGCCTGGACAAAAATAAAGTATGAAAATTAACAAAGGGCAGTAACTCAAAAAATAAGAAATGCAGAGTACCAGTTCTTGTGCACTGCATCTCTCCTTAATGAGATCTATCATCCTATGAAGTTTCATGTCCATAGCTTCTATACTTTAGGAGAAATGGCCTGGACAAAAATAAGGTATGAAAATTAACAAAGGGCAATAACTCAAAAATTCAGAAGTGCAGAGTACCGGTTCTTGTGCACTGCACTTCGGGTCATTATAAGAAGCATGCATACCAAGTTTGAAGTCAATCCAACTTATAATGACTGAGTTATGCTCCGTACAAGCTTAAGGGGACGCCGACTCTGCCGACAAAAGTAACCCCTTTATGTCACATTTTTCAAAGCGACACAAAAAGGGATGTTTAAAATTGCCCCTTCCTTTTTTAGGCCCATTATGCCACAGAAATGCTTTAACTTCTTAATGACTTTATTTTCAATGTACTTATATAGTTTGAAAACAGATACTCATTAGCCAAATACTTAATCCATCTTTTTCTTCTGATGATTTTTGGCAACAAGTACAATTACAGTACTTGTGTATTTTGTAGGGAAGTCAAAGTACTGCTTTGTTTACATTTTGTTACTTTTGTGATAAATTATTTCACATTTAGTACTACATGTACTTTTATTTTAGGAAACAAGCATCAAACATGCTGTAATACTGTTATCTAAATGTTACAAAACTAATGTTTGCCCTCTCTAAGGAAGTAAAAATTTATTAGTTTCGCAGGCATAATGTGCCTTTAAGCACCTTACTACTTTGTTTTCAAGCTATTGTAACTGTATTTCTTTCGTAATTTTCCAAATTTTTCAGCTATTGAATTTGATTTCAGTACAATCTGTAGTATGACAAAATTGTATGACAAATCTTCCAATTCATGGAGTTTTATATGCTTCAGAACACTTTATATTTAAACTACTGATTATCACTTTAAAACAGTAGAATGGCAATGTTGCCTACAGTGAAGAATCTTTAACTCCATATAAGAACTCAAAATATAAAACAAAGAAAATGAACAACAAAAGATTGTGTACTTACATATATAATATTTTAATCATAATTATTCCATTTCATAAAAAAAACACACACAACATACAATATCATCTTTAAACAGATCCTCATAAAACTCATTTAAAATTAAACAAACAAAAATATCAAAAAAACTTATCTCATTACAAAAAATCTGTCACAAAAACATACATATTGGAACAAGAGGGCCATGATGGCCCTGGATTGCTCCCCTGACCCATCAACCGTATCCAAGCAATGTCGTAGACAAGCATCCTGGCCAAGTTTGATGACAACTGAGTCAAACATGTGACCTCTAGTGTGTTGAAAAGGTTTTTCCATATTTGGGCAATATGACGTAATTTTTGACCGGAGACAACCCATACTCAAACATGACCTAGAAATCATCAAAACAACCTTCCTGACAAATTTCCAGAATATTTGGTTCAATACTGCAGCCACTAGAGTGTTAAAAAGATTTTCTACTTTAGCTCCTGTGGCCTAGTTTTTGACCGAAGACACGGATTTATTGTAATATAAATCCGTGCCGAAGGTGACCCATCTTCGAACTTGACCGAGAAATCATCAAAACAACCTTCCTGACAATTTCCAGAATATTTGAATCAAAACTGCAGGCACTAGAGTGTTAACAAGCTTTTTCTATTTTTAGCTCCTGTGACCTACATGTAGTTTTTGACCGGACATGACCCATCTTCGAACTTGACTTAGAAACCATCAAAACAACCTTCCTGACAAATTTCCAGAATATTTGGATGAAAACTGCAGCCACTAGAGTGTTAACAAGCTTTTTCTATTTTTAGCTCATGTGACCTAGTTTTTGACCGGAGATGACCCATCTTCGAACTTGACCTAGAAATCATCAAGAAAACCTTCCTGACAAATTTCCAGAATATTTGGATGAGAACTGCAGCCACTTAAGTGTTAACAAGCTTTTTCTATTTTTAAAATCTGTGACCTAGTTTTTGACCGGATGTGACCCGTCTTCGAACTTGACCTAGAAATCATCAAAACAACCTTCCTGACAAATTTCCAGAATATTTGGATGAAAACTGCAGCCACTAGAGTGTTAACAAGCTTTTTCTATTTTTAGCTCCTGTGACCTAGTTTTTGACCGGAGATGACCCATCTTCGAACTTGACCTAGAAATCATCAAAACAACCTTTCTGACAAATTTCCAGAATATTTGGATGAAAACTGCAGCCACTAAAGTGTTAACAAGCTTTTTCTATTTTTAGCTCCTGTGACCTAGTTTTTGACCGAACATGACCCATCTTTGAACTTGACCTAGAAATCATCAAAACAACCTTCCTGACAAATTTCCAAAATATTTGGATGAAAACTGCAGCCACTAGAGTGTTAACAAGCTTTTTCTATTTTTTGCTCCTGTGACCTAGTTTTTGACCGGAGATTACCCATCTTCGAAACTGACCTAGAAATCATCAAAACAACCTTCCTGACAAATTTCCAGAATGTTTTGATCAAAACTGCAGCCGCTAGAGTGTTAACAAGCTTTTTCTATTTTTAGCTCCTGTGACCTTGTTTTTCATCGGAGGTCACCCATGATCGAACTCAGAGACAGATATTATGACAAAGTGTCATGATGATTGAGGAATAAATTTGACTGCTAGAGTGTTAATGACTAAATGTGGACAGACGACGGATGACCCTAAAAGCTCACCCTGAGCATGCTCAGGTGAGCTAAAAATCACTGATCCTGATTCCCAGTTGTAATACCTTTAATTCCCAATATTAGTCACTCGGTGAAATAATAAAAATTGATGTAAAAAACTTCAAAGACTAAATGTTAACATGGTTACAGCATAATACAGTATAATGGACAATGTAAAAGAACCACTGTTGCCTCATGAAAACTGCCACTGCTGTAACAATGTACTACCTCCATTACACAAGAAATCAAAGCACAGAAGGCGCTGAATTTGTTTGGGTCTCAGAATGTCAGAAAGGTGAAGGTTGTGAGATTATAAACGTATAGTGCCACCAATGCTTTCCAGCGTTTTAATTGTACATGTAGTAAATTGGCTATAAGACTTATTGCAATACTGATATTCAATTCAATGTTTATTTAACTTAAACAATTTGAAAAAAAATGAGTTGCCTGAACTGGGATTCGAACACCAGACCTCTCGCTTCCTAAGCCAGCGCGCAAACCTCTCGGCCACGGTGAAGTTACATGTTAACCGCCTGAAGAACACCATATTGTTCTAAATTAGGGTTTGTAACCCTTATTATTTCGACTAACACAGATGTAAATAATCATGGAGCTTACTATAAGCATGTTTATCTACAAAGAATAAAACAATATTAGAAATCTTCGACCATTCGGGAACTATTTTGCTTGAAAATTAATGCGCCTGCCATTTGACCATCTTTACGCAGTGATCTCCCCTGAATTTTTCGGCGTTAGTGTCAAGGGAAGAAACCGCTTCAAAAAGCGAACTACTTTCGGCATTTGCAATTAACAGCATCAGAGTCTGGAATTTCGCTACCATTATTTGTTTGGTCTGGCGACCCAAACAAATAACAAGAGGGCCATGATGGCCCTAGATCGCTCACCTGACTTATCAAACTCATCCAAACAATTACCTAGACAAGCATTCTGACCAAGTCTCATGACAGGTGAGTCAAAAATGTGACCACTACAGTGTTAACAAGGATTATCCATATTTGAGCAGTGCGACCTAGTTTTTTACCCAGGTGACACATATTCAAACTTGACCTAGAAATCATCAAAACACACTTTCTGACCAATTTCCAGGATACTTGGATCAAAACAGTAGCAACTAGAATGTTAACAAGATTTTTCTATTTTTAGCTCTGGTGACCTAGTTTCACATGCGATTTCGAACTCATCCAAGCAATTACCTAGACAAGCATCCTGACCAAGTTTGATGATAATTGAGTTGAAAATGTGACCACTAGAATGTTAACAAGGTTTTTCCATATTTGGGCGGTGTGACCTAGTTTTTCATCCAAGATGACCCATGTTCGATCTTGACTTAGAAATCATCAAAACAAACTTTCAGACCAATTAACAGAATATTTGGATCACAACAGTAGCCACTAGAGTGTTAATAAGATTTTTCTATTTTTAGCTCCTGTGACCTAGTTTTTCATCCGAGATGTCCCATGTTCGATTTATTCCCAGCAATGACCTAGACAAGTTTCCTGACCAAGTTTGATGACAATTGAGTCAAAATTGTGACCACTAGAGTGTTAACAAGGTTTTTCTATTTTTAGCTCCTGTGACCTACTTTTTCATCAGAGATGACCCATTTTCGAACTCATCCGAGCTAACACCTAGACAAACATCCTGACCAAGTTTGATGATGATTGAGGCAAAATTGTGACCTCTAGAGTGTTAACATGGTTTTTCTAATTTTAGCTCCAGTGACCTAGTTTTTCATCCGAGATGACCCATGTTCGAACTCATTCGAGCTATCACCTAGACAAATATCTTGACCAAGTTTGATGATGATTGATGCAAAAATGTGACCGCTAGACTGTTAACAAGGTTTTTCTATTTTAGCTCCAGTGACCTACTTTTTCATCCGAGATGACCCATGTTCGAACTCATTCGAGCAATCACCTAGACAAGCATCTTGATCAAGTTTGATGATGATTGATGCAAAAATGTGACCGCTAGAGTGTTAACAAGGTTTTTCTATTTTTAGCTCCGGTGACCTACTTTTTCATTCGAGATGACCCATGTTCGAACTCATCTGAGCTATCAACTAGATAAGCATCCTGACCAAGTTTGATGATGATTGATGCAAAAATGTGACCGCTAGAGTGTAAACAAGGTTTTTCTATTTTTAGCTCTGGTGACCTACTTTTTCATCCGAGATGACCCATGTTCGAACTCATCCGAGCTATCAACTAGATAAGCATCCTGACCAAGTTTGATGATGATTGATGCAAAAATGTGACCGCTAGAGTGTTAACAAGGTTTTTCTATTTTTAGCTCCGGTGACCTACTTTTTCATCCGAGGTGACCCATGTTCGAACTCATTCGAGCAATCACCTAGACAAGCATCTTGACCAAGTTTGATGATGATTGATGCAAAAATGTGACCGCTAGAGTGTTAACAAGGTTTTTCTATTTTTAGCTCCGGTGACCTACTTTTTCATTCGAGATGACCCATGTTTGAACTCATCCGAGCTATCAACTAGATAAGCATCCTGACCAAGTTTGATGATGATTGATGCAAAAATGTGACCGCTAGAGTGTAAACAAGGTTTTTCTATTTTTAGCTCTGGTGACCTACTTTTTCATCCGAGATGACCCATGTTCGAACTCATACGAGCTATCAACTAGATAAGCATCCTGACCAAGTTTGATGATGATTGATGCAAAAATGTGACCGCTAGAGTGTTAACAAGGTTTTTCTATTTTTAGCTCTGGTGACCTACTTTTTCATCCGAGATGACCCATGTTCGAACTCATCCGAGCTATCACCTAGACAAACATCCTGACCAAGTTTGATGATCATTGAGGCAAAAATGTTACCTCTAGAGTGTTAACAAGGTTTTTCTATTTTTAGCTCTGGTGACCCAGTTTCTCCTCCGAGATGACCCATGTTTGAACTCATCCGAGCTATCAACTAGATAAGCATCCTGACCAAGTTTGATGATGATTGAGGCAAAAATGCGACCGCTAGAGTGTTAACAACTAAATGTGAACGGACGCCAGACGGACGGACGACGGACGGACGACGGACAATCATCGATCCTAAAAGCTCACCCTGAGCATGCTCAGGTGAGCTAAAAACTTAGTTCTTCATGGCATCCAAGATATGGTCAACCAATATCTACAGTAAATTAGGCAACGGATATGCATCAGTAAATAAACAGAAATATCCACATAAAAACATTATATACAGGAACTGATAATGAACAGGACTCAAATTTATTGACAATAATTGCTGACAGATCTTAGCCATAATTATACTTTTTTTACACAAAATATACACTTGTTGCTCTTTGTCACGGTTGTAAAATGAAGGCACAGTGGAAATCAACAAACCAAGAGCATTGTATAGACGGGGCAATATAAGGTAAGCCCAAATGCAAATTTATTTTAAGTAATCAAAATTGTTAAATAATAAAATTAATCTTTAAACAAAGAGAAGAGACCCATTCCTTATACTTGTCCAGAACATGTTTTATTTCAATTATCAATATACATGTAATAGTTATAGTGACCCCCTGACAGACAGATTTATAAAAAAAAACAACACAAGAATAAAGATCAACAAGGCAAAGGCAATCTTCACAAGACTCAGCCCCACTCCCCACCAGACACATCCAAGCTACCACAGCTTCATGACTCTATGTCATATACTTTTTGAGTTACATGCGGCATAATTTTACTAAGTCAAGGGCAATAACTCTAAAAATACTAAATAAATCCAGAGGAAAATACCCAGGTGCACAACTACACATGCTGATCAACATTCCTGTAAAGTTTCATGACTCTAGGTCAAATACTTTTTGAGTTACATGCGACACAAGTTGAAAGTTGCAAAATTTAACTAAGTCAAGGGCAATAACTCTAAAAATACTAAAAATACCCAGAGGAAAATACCCAGGTGCACAACTACACATGCTGATCAACATTCCTGTAAAGTCTCATGACTGTAGGTCAAATACTTTTTGAGTTACATGCGACACAAGTTAAAAATTGCAAAATTTTACTAAGTCAAGGGCAATTACTCTAAAAATTCTAAAAATACCCAGAGGAAAATACCCAGGTGCACAACTACACATACTGATCAACATTCCTGTAAAGTTTCATGGCTCTAGGTCAAATACTTTTTGAGTAACATGCGACACAAGTTAAAAATTGCAAAATTTTACTAAGTCAAGGGCATTAACTCTAAAAATATCCAAAGGAAAATATCCAGGTGCACAACTACACATGCTGATCAACATTCCTGTAAAGTTTCATGACTCTTGGTCAAATACTTCTTGAGTTACGTGCGACACTAAAGATAACGGACGGACAGACGGATGGAAGTATAGACGGACGGACAAGGGTAAATCTAAATGCCCGCCACAAAAGTGGGGGCACAAAAATGAATGCATAGATTTAAAAATTATTTATAATGCAAATAAACAATAGCAGTACATATTTAACATATGAATAATTATATACATAGACAATGTATAATATTTCAATTAAGTTTTGTTATATCCTTAATTACATCATACAGGATCCTTAAATAATAAAAATTATAAAAAAAACATAGAATCTTCCAGAAATTAACAAGAGCCACCGCCGGGCGGGGCCAATGCTCGACTTTTTACTTTCTCTAAAAGCAAACAAAGAAATGTTTGAACAAAATCTTAACGTTTCCTTTTTATAAAATTAATCGGTCTGTCTTGTCACATTAGTTTTGTCTATATATTTTAAATAGAAACACGCAATTCTATAAATAGAAAATTCTATAAATAGAAACACCCAATTCTATAAATAGAAACACGCAATTATATAAATAGAAAATTCTATAAATAGATACACGTGTTGGAGTCACGTGGTGTCACGTGGTGGTGTCACATGGTTGAAACATGGTGTCTCGTGGTGGTGTCACATGGTGAAGTCACGTGGTGAAGTCACGTGATAGAGTCACGTGGTGGAGTCACGTGGTGAAGTCACGTGGTAGAGTCACATGGTGGAGTCACGTGGTGGAGTCACGTGGTGGTGTCATGTGGTGGTATCATGTGGTGGAGTCACATGGTAGAGTCATGTGGTAGAGTCACGTGGTGGAGTCACATGGTGGAGTCACGTGGTGGTGTCACATGGTGAAGTCACATAGTGGAGTCATGTGGTGGAGTCACATGGTGGAGTCACATGGTGTCACGTGTGGTGTCACGTGGCGACACATGTTGTTGTTGATGATGATATATATATATACACAGACACACACATACACCAATAAATATATATGGTCATCAAATCTGAGAAAATTCAGTAATTAAAACTTCAAGGTCAAGGTCATCAAAGAGCCCAAGTGTTTGATTAACTACAAGGTCTTGTCCTTAAGTATGTTCTGTTATAATATGAAGTTGATCCCTTCAATAATAGCAAAGTTACAGCCAGTTACAGCCAAAACAATGAAATTTCAATAATTTGAACTTCAAAGTCAAGGTCATTAATGGGTGAAGGTCAAGGTCTGTCTGGTTATTTTTAAGGGTTATCCTTGAACATTATTACAATCCATTCAAAAATAACAAAGTTACAGCCAATAACAGCATTAACAAGCAAAATTTTTACTTTTAACCATGAAGGTCAAGGTCATTTATGGATGAAGGTCAAAGTTAGTGTGGTCTACTGAAAGGTCTTGTCCCAAGGGTTGTTGTGGCCAAGTATGAAAACAATACACCAAGAAATAAAAAAGTTATGATCCAGGTACAAGTTTGCGGACGTGAACGGGAACGGCAATGCCGCCGTGACTATAGCAGTACCTCTACTTTTTTTTTTCAAAAAAAAAAAAGTCGAGCTAAAAAGGACAAAATATTACTAAAATATTTAATTAATTTCTTCGCTTAATTACCTCCCATTACATCGATTCCCACACCAACATTCACTATATGTTCATGATTTGTACAAATAAATAATAGAGCATCGAAACACAAGTCAAACTGATTTGTATGAGGGGGCGTAGCCCCCGAGTATGAATCAGTTTACTGAGCGTTTTGATGTTCTTTCTCTTTTGTATCATAGTCAAACATAAAAACACGTTCATTGTTGTCACAATATGAAACCCCGGAGAAAAGTTACCAATGAACCAGCATCTAAATATGACATTTCTGTTGTTTTCCTTTCTCTGCCGTCACAATAAGTAAACCCCAGCAAGAATAAACCAATCAATGGGTATGCTCTGGAGTACAGGTAACTAATACCTGCACTCCATTTAACGCACTGTACATGTATATGTATAGGATTTAACTCTGACACATTTTCAACAGAAAGGTCCCCAAACTATGATACAAAGTGATAATTATACTTTATTAAGCTAACAAAGTAATATAACATGATTTTTCAGAATTATTCTTATCATCTGGAAGTGTGTGGTTTTAATGTAACTCAGCATTAGTTTTGATGATTTCTAATTAAATTTTAGATACAAGACTAGTTAATGTCCTGAGTTTTATCTCCACTTTTTTTTTTTAAAATAGAGGTTCATGTATTGTTATTGTCATGGCGACGTTCCCGTTGCCATCCTCAAACTTTAATCTTGATTGTAACTGTTTAAGTTCTTAGTGTATGTCTTCATACTTGGCCACATCAATCATTGGAACAAGATCTTCAAGTAGACCAGACCAAACTTGACCTTTATTTATAAATGACCTTGATCTTAAAAGTTGAATGTCTAAATTTTACATTAGTGGCTATATTTTTAGCCCTTTTGACCCAGATGTTCAATGGAGCAGACTCATTTGAAAAATTTAAGAAGAGCTATAGGAACATCTCAGGCAACACAAAAATCATTAACAGACCTAAACACCTTTTTTATTCAAAGAACATAACTCCTCAAAAATGATTCAACCAATTCCAGGCATTATGCGCAGACTCCTTGAGCTACCAATCAATCCTGTAAAGTTTCATTGAAATTGCATTAGTGGTATAATAGGAGTAGTCCAGACAAACTTTAAAAATAAAAATCATTAAAAGGCCATAACTGAAAAAGGTATTGAACCTGAAAATGCTGACGATATGCACAACTAGACTTAACAATGATCATTCCTGTTAATTTTGGATGAAATTGCACAAACAGTTTTTGAGGAGTAGTCCATGCTAGTATTGTGACGAACGGACATGCAACCAAAATAGGGATAAAGGGCCATTTCTGTATAATTGTTATTTTCGTTTGTTAAGTAGAATACCAATGGCCCCTTCTACCCTTCTAAGAAGACAGTACTTACGAGGCTACTCTATTGTTCTCTTTATTGTTCCTTTTAGTTAAATAAAGGAAAAAAGTCTCATAAAAGAGCCTTATGGAATGAATGACGTAGAAGAGAGGGTACAGTTACCTATTGTTCCTGCAGCCACAAAGCTGGTATTCAAATGTAAGCTTGGACAGACATGCGACCAATTAGAGATAAAGAGCCATTTTCTATTGTTATTTTCTTTTGTTTAATAGACAGCCATTGGCCCTTTCTTCTATTGTTATGGAATGAACTTTATTGTTCTCTTTTGTTCTGTTTACAGTTAGAAAGCCCCCTATCCCTATTTGGTAGTGCGAAAGACAGATAACGGACAAGTGATCCCCATATGTTGCCGCTTCTTTGCAGCAGACGACACAAAAAGATGCTGTATGAACACAGAATGATAAGTTTAACTGTTTATTTGAAAATAGATATATACATGTATAATCCTGCAAAACCATTTAAAAGAAGAAAAGTTATAATAAATTTATCAAATACATTAAGTACATTGTATTAAAGTCATTTTGAGATTTTGGGTACAATGAGATTTAGAAAATTCATTTCCTCAAGTTTAACCTCTGTAAACACGAGAATAAGATTATGACAATAGTCTTTGGTAAATGGCACATGATAAACTTTTACCCTTGTCCAGCTTCCAGTTTTGGATATGTACATGATCAGTTTTAAAAGAAATCCTGATGAATTTTTTTTAGCCAACAGAGCTTGGTCAGTCTGCAAGAATGGTCAAGGCTACCTTATAATTTACTGTTCCATCAAGACTGGGTAACTGATACGGGAAAGTAAACAAAATACTGGTAATGATTTATTGTGGTCCAAACCGATATGTAAACATCCATTGAATAACCCAGATTAAGATAAGGGTTAACCGAGAAGAATACTGAACAAAGACTTGAGAAAAAAAACAATACTGTCTTTGTGTTACAAGAATAATTCTGGAATGTATAAAATAAGTTGCTGTTGTATGTCTATATCACAGTGGTATCTAACCAAGGAATTTGGCCATGCCGAAGAACACCCCAGTTGGATCTACGCTGACATTAAGGCTGTCTTGAGGCTTGAACATTCCAACGAAAGCACCTGAGAAAACTTCAGTAACATTGTATCCTGCAGGAGCTATGGCACCTAGCTTCTTCAAAGGGTAGCTTATCTGTAAACATAAACAAAACTAAAATTTGCTTTCACATCCATATCAACAAAAGGTCTCAGTTAGACAGCATCCTCGACTTTTCTCAGTGCTTGATAGTAAAACCAGACCTTGATAACTGTAGATTTTTTCTAAGTTTCAAAAAAGGCGCCATCAGCTCTGTCAAAATTATGTCAGAGTTATGGGCCTTGCGACAGTTGACATCCTCTTATAAAGTGTATTCAGTTTAAACCAATCATTCTCTCAGAAGTTTTTGGAGATACCAAATTGCCATGCAAAAGGTAAAACCAAAGAAGTAGACTCCTGGGCAAGTACAATTAGATATCAGTAATTTTTAGATAATTGAGCTAAAAACTTAGCATTAGACATTCAATCTTTTTTTAATCAAAACAGTTTCACTACTACAGAAGTACAGAAAATATATACAATACAATATAAATAATGTAGGAACAAACATTAATTTTTGTTTTTTTCAGAAAGAATTTCATTATACATTTGAGCCGCGCCATGACAAAACCAACACAGTGCGTTTTCTACCAGCATGGATCCAGACCAGCCTGCGCATCCGCACGGTCTGGTCAAGATCCATGCTATTCACTTACAAACCCTATTACAAGTAGAGAAACTGATAGCAAACAGCATGGATCCTGATCAGACTGATGCGGTCTGGATCCATGCTGGTCGCAACCGCACTATGTTGGTTTTGTCATGTATGTATATCTATAAATTTATTGCTTTACAAATACCAGGTACATAGGTATATGTCCAAGAACTGTTCATCAAATTACATGCATATTGATAAAAGTGAAACAATACTAAATTTGTTATGAAAATGATTTAGATCAAAAATCAATTTTCTAAGTTCAAATTAGGACCATTTCCTGAGACATTGGTTTCAGAGTTAAGAACTTTACTTTATGATATGTGTATGATGATAAGGAACAACTATGTTTGGAAGTCTGTTTTAATTTTAAACGTACACTTATGGTAGCTTCTATATTGTCAATAATGGTTAACAAGAGCTGTTGGTAGGACAGCAACGCTCGACTATTCTTAGTGCTTGATTGTAAAAAAAAATGCTTGATACAGTTACCTCCTCCTGTTTACAGGTTGGGGTAATGATGGTGAACAAGTGTGCAAAGTTTCAAAGCCATATGTCAATGGACTTTGAAAATATTTGAGGTATTACAAAAACTTAAACATAAATTCTAAGTCGAAAAAGGGGCATAATTCTGTCAAAATGATTGATACAGTTACCTCCTCCTGTTTACGGGTTGGGGTAATGATGGTGAACAAGTGTGCAAAGTTTCAAAGCCATAGGTCAATGGACTTTGAAAATATTTCAACTATTACAAAAACTTTAACGTAAATTCTAAGTCGAAAAAGGGGCATAATTCTGTCAAAATGCTTGATACAGTTACCTCCTCCTGTTTACAGGTTGGGGTAATGATGGTGAACAAGTGTGAAAAGTTTCAAAGCCATATGTCAATGGACTTTGAAAATATTTAAACTATTACAAAAACTTTAACATAAGTGGTTACGCCAACGCCGACGCGGACGCCGACGCTCGGGTGACTACAATAGCTCTACTTATTCTTATCGAATAGTCGAGCTAAAAATGAGGTTTGAGGAAGTAAAAACACGCCCTTGTCACTTATTAAAATTATTTCGAATTATTATTGTTTTTACAATCAGCTGTTCAGGGTAGCGATCCACCAAAAGTCTTAAGTTAATCTTAAATTCTAGAACTTATAACCAACTTTAGGACTAATTTGTTTTTACACTGTTTCAATAAACATCACACAGTTTCAATAAACAGTACTATTTTAAGTCATAAATGTAAGATTTGGAACAAATTGGCTTAACTTAACAAAGTGACGAAATACAATGGCATGTGCCTAATCAGGCAATATATAATTGCTCGTCTTCAATGATCCTTTGGATAATATAAATTTACCTTTGTAGGGCTACCACCCTCATCAGTGTTTAGAAATGTGAATGCAAAGGATTTTCCTTTAGGTGATATCTGCTTCGTCCAAACTTGAATGTTTTTTCCAATCTGTAAATATAAATACAATTTGCATTACATTTTACTGTCATGTAACAATACTTTATACATACTGTATTTATTTTGGGATATTTTTGTTGTTTGTTGTTTGATTGGGTTTCACATCACACCAACACAGTATAGGTCATCATTTTATGGCGATGTTCCAGCTTTACTGGTGGAGTCTGGAAACAGACCTCAGGTGCCCTTCCGTGCCTTATTTCAGGCACTAACCAGCACCTGTGCAAAACCAAAGATGTTCTGTAAGCTAGCTCAACAGCTTCCTCACATGAAAGAATCCAAAGTCCCTGTCAGGATTCGAACCCACAGCGTATTCATCATTTTAAGTTACATTAACAGTGTCATGGTTAAATGAGGACTTTTCAGGAAATCCTTTAGATTGCCCTTCTATACATTACACCAGGAACAAACATGGGCCTTCCATTAGTTTGCTGGACTGCTTCTAAACATGGAAGAATTTAAAGTCCTTTGCAAGATCTGAAACCACAACATTGAAAAGCCCATGATTCAACAATTACGGGGATGAAGTGGCAAAGTGGATTCTAACTAACTTGGCCATTTAGTTCCCAAAAATTATTTACAAAAGTTAAACATTTTAAAAGATACAAAAAAAAACATGCTGAAATAGTACTTTGTAAAGGAGAAACTCCGAAAACTGTCCATTATGTGTGAAAATGGACAGATCGAGGCACCGTGCGCTGAAATTTGTTCATTCTCCCACATAATGGACAGTTTCTTTTATTTCTATTTTAAACATGGTCTCTATTGTCTTAATAATAAAACAGTTGTATCAATCTATGCATTCCATACAAAAATTGAAAATTATTTGCTTCCATTGTTAGCTTATTGGACACAGTAAATATATGTAACTTGGTTTTTAAGATGGAAAAAGGACATGCATGTGTGTAAAAGGCGTGATTACCACGCTTTACTGTCTTATTTTGTGTATATGTAAAGGAATATTAAAACATAAATATTGGTTATACATTTGAAATTTTAATACATATTGAATAATAAAGTAAAAATATGTATGTTTTTCAATATCAATTTTATTTTCCATTTTTCATTCATCTAGACAGTTTTTCTGTGTTCTTTAACTTAAATAAAGAATTGTTGTTTTGCTTAGTTTCAATCAAAAGAATTCAATGAAACCACAAATCAATGTCATCTGGCTACTGTACATTTAATCAAGGGCATTAATCTAATGAAAAGACAATTCACCATCAAAATATTATTGTTACACATGATCACATTGTTTGTTGTTTTTTGTGTGTTCTTAGACTTTGTTAATAACATTGTGCCAGAAACAAAGTGTTAATTTCTGTATAACATGTACTTGTACTTGTATATATTAAGTTGAAATACATGATCTCATCCACTGGAATATTTAAAAAAAAAGTTTGATATTGTTTATATCTTAACTATCCTTGTATCAGGGGCTGCCAGAAGGAGGATGTGCCCCCTTCTGTTTTGGGGGTTTGGAGGGGGGGGGGGCGCAGTCCCCCTCGTTGCCAAGAAAATTTTGGACTTGTGAGAGGCTAAAAATGATCCCAGGTCGATCATAATAAGATAAGGTGTAACCAATGTTGAAAAGACTTTGACTCTATCTCAATCCATTGAGAAGTTCCAGCACTTTGAAATCAGTTTTGTTGGAAAAAAACAAAGGAGAATAGTGATTTTTGGCAATTTTGAGATGCCCCCTCGTTGCCATGGTAACAGGACATTTAAGATTGAGCATACTGTTACAGAGGCTATGGTCCAGTTAACATTTGTGCCAAGTTTCATTAGTATTGAAGCATTTATCATAGTTTTATAGCAGCCTGAACTTGTTACAGGAGGCTTTTCAATGAAAACGGCCACTTTTCACAATATGCTCATATGGGAAAAGGTTAAATAATGATAAATGCATGCAATTATAAGAGAATTATACTGCTTTTGTGAAAGATGACTGACATTTGTAGGAAAGTTATGTTTGTTTAAAAAACTATAGAAATATATCGAAATATGATTTAAACAATATCAAATACATACAAAATGTATATAAATTTTCAAAATTTCCATTTTAAATGTTTCTTGTAAATCAAATTAGTATATGAACGTAAGAGAAATTAACACTTTTGTGACAGATGTTTTAATTTAATGTCTCAGAGCAGGATATAACTGAGACATTAAATTTACACATCTTCAAGTACAAAAAATAACTGTCATTTTGATAAATATTGGATGGAAAAGTATCTAATATTTAAATATTGGATACTTATGAAGTGAATATTAGTTTCCTCATTCTGTCAGTACAATAAACACATTAATGTACAGATTCAGTAGCACAAAAGATGATGTAACAAACAGGTTTAAAACCTAGTAAGTTAAGTTTAAACATATTTATTGAAGCTCGACTGCCAAACAAGTTATTTCAACTCATATTAATTACTTTTGAATCCACTTCCTGGAACCAACCATTACCAGTGTCCTATCATAAACATGGTCATGAACCAAGTATGGCTCGAACCCATGATCCCTTGGTTGAGAGGCAGACACCTTAACCACTAGGCCACCACTCAAACTGTATGTATGTCACATGGAACTGAACAGAACATTTAAGGTATGTCTCTGCATGTTTTAACCCACAATAAGGATATTCAAGTGACAAATTATAAACAAAGGAACCAGTATTATCATAAATAAAGATTTTGATTAAATAAGAAAAGTAATACAATGCACAAACATTATCTTTAACCCAAAATATTTTACTGTGCACTCTTACCATATCTATTCTTGTTCCTTGTATCCCAAGTGGGTCCTGATTTATGGCTATAGCTCTCTTGTTCTGCAGTAAAGCCTTTGACTTTTGGGGCATTTTTCTCAGATTGCTGGACATGAATAATGGTGCAGCCATCATTGACCACAGTGCCATCTGTGTTCTCTGTTGTTCATAACTTAACCCATAGTCTCCTATTATTATCTGATTAAAAAAAACAACTTTTATTCATGTGCACAAAACTAATAACTCTACAAATGTTTCTTCATTTCTGTTTCTGAAAATAATCTTACATGACATTTAAAAAATTCAATGTACCTTAAGCTATATGGTTGAAATTTTACAAGTTTATATACATGTATATACAAATGAGCAGCACCATGACAAAACCAACATAGTGTGTTTGTGACCACCATGGATCTAGACTAGCCTGGGCATCCGCACGGTCTGATCAGGGTCCATGCTGTTTGCTTACAAACCCTATTACAAGAAGAGAAAATGATAGCGAACAGCATGGGTCCTGATCAGACTAAACAGATGCACAGGCTGGTCTGGTTACATGCTGGTCGCAAACGCACTGTTGGTTTTGTCATGGCGCTGCTCTAATATGCATGAAGTAAGTCAATATTCTTAAATCTCAGAATATTGTTGATTTTGTATATATCAATTGTGGTTAAAAACAATGAATCATTGCCAAATATTACTGAATGCAGTTGCTTGTGTTTCATTATCAATTTTCCATACATGTGAACTTTTTTGGATGATCAAGTGGGAGATTTTTCTTCAAAAAGAGGGAGATTTTAGAATTTGCAATAAACAAAGAAGGAAGTTCTGACATCAAAAATAGGGAGATTTCTTTAATTTGTGAAAATACCCCTTATTTTAAGAAAAATCTTTGGAAGTTTGGATGCAAAAAGTGGGAGTCTCCCGCTTAAAGTGGGAGAGTTCACATGTATGATTTTCTAAATAGCTGTCCGTTAAAAAGTGTGCTCAACTATTCTCAATGCTTGACAGTAAGAAAAGGGGCATAACTTTGTTAAAATGTAACTCAAGAGATATGGAACATGTGCCAATCATATAAAATAATCACAGAGAACAAGACATTTAGTGCATTATGTTAAAACACATTCCTTTCAGTAATTTTAGAGATACCAACATGCATGCAAAAGCATAACCAAAGTGTGACAGAGATGCAGACCGCCACAAAGAAGCCAAAGCGAGTACCATAGCTCTCCCTATTCTTCAAAAAGTCGAGCTTAAAATGCAAGATATATATTTTCTACATATTGAACATTGCTAAGTCCAGCACTACAAGCATAAATCTGAGTTAACTTAAATATTCAATGAAAATGCCTTATAAACAATTGTAATGTTTATGGTCATAATGACCTGGATTCAGCATAAAGTAGAACTGTCATCAATAGAGACAATATCGATGTATCATTGATATTTTTTCTGTCTATCAATAATTGATACACATTTCAAAAAATCAATTATTTTGACTTATTAATTAAATGTCAAGAAATCACAAAAAATCACCTTAAACATACACAAAAGCAGTTATCTGTGTCTTCATTATGGTGTTGTCATATAGTGGACATATTTTTCACAGCAATGATGACAAAAAAATATGTTCTCGAAAAAAATCATGCAATGGGCTTTTATAAACAAGACACTGAACAGAACATATTTTTAACTAAAGTCATTTAAACAGGTATGAAAGTGAATGACAGACAAGTAATTATGGTAATTATCTATATAAACTGTATTGATGAATCATTGATATTTGTCATCCGATATTGATATATTGTTGATATGTTTTGCATTGAATCATAAAGACAGGTCAAAACATGCGTGCATTTTAAATAAGCTATGCTTATTTTACGGCATATAATGCTCTAAGTTGACACTTAATTAACTAAAGTTATTCTGTGAACAAGTACTTTTAATATGAGCTGCTTCATGACAAAATCAACATAGTGCGTTTGTGACCAGCATGGATCCAGACCAGCCTGCACATCCGTGCAGTCTGATCAGGATCCATGCTGTTAGCTATCCGTTTCTCTACTTGTAATTAGGTAAGTAAGTGAACAGCATGGATCCTGATCAGACTGCGCGTATGCGCAGGCTGGTCTGGATCCATGCTGGTCGCAAACGCACTATGTTGGTTTTGTCATGGCGCGGCTCATATTATGATGTAAAACATACCATATCAGGATCATTAAACTGACCAGGTCCAGCTACTTTACTGAAGTTCCCTTTATCCTTTCCATAAAAGTCTATAATACCTCGTACACTGTCCCATGAATCCCCTATATCAGCATAATTACGCCAAATATTGCAATATTTTGCTATCTTTACATAATCAGGCTGAAATAAAGAAACACATGTCAATAATTTTAATTAAACAAAAAAAAAATTGATTGAAGTATATGTATTCCAAAATTAGCAATCAATGTGAAATTCAAATATGAAATAACATTTTACATATAATAACATATAATTATAACAATTTCCATATTGATCATATGATCTGTACACTATATCTTTTTATTAACTTTGATATCAAAAAACTAAGTTTAATGTATATACAATAATTAACCAGGTACTTTTTAATTAACCTACAAAAAAGGCATTATCCTTAGATAATACATTGCTAGAATTATCCTATGATAAAACAAAGTTGGTATTATTCAAATATTAAACATAGCTGGTATTATCCTAAGATAAAACATAGTTGGTATTATCCTAAGATTAACCATAGTTGGTATTATCCTAAGATAAAATAGTTGGTATTATCCTAAGATAAAACATGGTAAGTATTATCCTAATATTAAATATAGCTGGTACTATTCTAAGATACATAGTTGTATTATCCTAAGATAAAATATAGTTGGTATTATCCTAAAATAAAACATGGTTGGTATTATCCTAATATTAAATATAGTTGGTATTATCCTTAGATAAAACATAGTTGATATCATTCTTAGGTAAAACATAGTTGTATTATCCTAAGATAAAATATAGTTGGTATTGTTCTAAGATAAAACATAGTTGATATTATCCTAAAATAAAACATGGTTGGTATTATCCTAATATTAAATATAGTTGGTATTATCCTTAGATAAAACATAGTTGATATCATTCTTAGGTAAAACATAGTTGTATTATCCTAAGATAAAATATAGTTGGTATTATCCTAAAATAAAACATAGTTGCCTAAGTTGGTATTATCCTAAGATAAAACATAGTTGGTATTATCCTAAGATAAAACATAGTTGGTATTATCCTTAGATAAAATATAGTTGGTGTTATCCTAAGATAAAACATAGTTGTATTATCCTAAGATAAAATATAGTTGGTATTATCCTAAAATAAAACATAGTTGCCTAAGTTGGTATTATCCTAAGATAAAACATAGTTGGTATTATCCTTAGATAAAATATAGTTGGTATTATCTTAAGATAAAACATAGTTGTATTATCCTAAGATAAAATATATTTGGTATTATCCTAAAATAAAACATAGTTGCCTAAGTTGGTATTATCCTAAGATAAAACATAGTTGCCTAAGTTGGTATTATCCTAAGATAAAACATAGTTGGTATTATCCTTAGATAAAATATAGTTGGTATTATCCTAAGATAAAATATAGTTGGTATTATCCTAAGATAAAACATAGTTGATATTATCATAAGATAAAACATAGTTGCCATTCAGCACATTTACACAATAACTTCTATAAGAAGTTGTATCATTCTTGTAAACAGTGATGTTAGTTTGCACCATCCTAAAAAGTAAAATTGAAACTACTTACATTAGATACATATGCAGGCCAACTGCAGGAATATAACATTGGTCGTCCTGTCCTGTTCAAAAAGAACTCCATAATCGGGTAACCTACATAAATTAAGCATAAAACAATCTAAAAACCTAAATGTTGAAATTTAGATATGGAACAATGTTATAAATAATCAACTAATCTTACATTACCTATGAAATATGAAATTTTCATACCAAAGAAACTATTTCATTTAATTAAGCCCAACCTATACTCTCTATTGTGGAACAATAATACAATAATAAACATGAGATACTGGAAACAATAATGAGCAAATGTACAAAAGTCAATGTATTAAATTACCGAGTGGTGTAAGTTTGTATGGTCAAATATAAATGAAATTAATTTGTTTCCTGCAATTTGTCAATGTAGCTTAAATGCAAGAATTATAATTTCTGTAGAAAATTGTCTTAATATTTGTCTTAAAAGATGTCAATTTGATTTTTTCCCCAAACATACAGGTAAATCTATTCCACTACCTAGGTGCACAGTTCTAAATCCTCAATCGGCAAAAGTAATAAATTTATTGTCAGGTGTGTTGACTACCAGTCTGGCTTACGATCAGATGACCGTATCATCACCTTAGTGCTGTAACGGGTTAACTCCAGTTAAATCATTACTGCACTAATGTGGTGGTATGTCAGTGTTAAAATTCAGAAAAGTATGTAAATGTTTGTACCATATTCATAATCTGCTGCATTAGTGTAACAACCATCTAGTTTGAGCATGTCAACACCCCATGAGGCAAATGTTTCTGCATCTTCCTGCAGGTAAAACTTGCTACCTGGGTAACCACCACAAGTCTTTGTTCCAAAGTCCTCATATATACCCATTTTCAGCCCTTTTGAATGTATCTGTAAAAAGGTGTTATCAAAATGACTGCAAGTTAAAACTTAAAAAAAAGAACAACATAAAATCTCTTCTAACATTTCTTGAGATTAAAGGACTTCTTTCATTGCCAGGGGTCCAAACTTTGTTAGGGTAATAAATTCTGTTGTTTATCCATATGACCATAAAGTGAATTAGTGGCATTTCTTACAATAATAAAACTGATACATGAAGTTACCAGATAAAGGTACAGTGCTGGCTGTCAAGAAATGATGCCAAAATGTCACGCTAATGTCATTTGTTTGTTTTGCCAAAGGTTTTATTTTTTAATTTTAACCTACTTTTTAGAATATGTAAAATTATAGCGTGCTTCAAGTCAATAAACTGGTTGTTATGGAGACCATATAATCTTCGTAATTATTAAACCTGATAATAAAAGGGAAGATAACAAGTTGATAGGCTTCATATAAAAAAAAAAAAAACAATTCTTGAGAAGAGAATTCCTAGAATTTATCAGTCAGTCCTTGTATTTTATTTTCAAACAAAGCTGCAGAGAGAAAAAGGTCTTACATAATCTGCTAGATGTTTAATGCCATGTGGGAATCTCTCTGGGTCTGCTACGAGGGACCCTCTTCCATCCCTTTCTTTAGACATCCAGCAATCATCAATATTGACATACTGATATCCTACATCCTTGTAACCTTCAGATACTAGCAAGTCGGCCATTTCCATGTATAGCTTTTCACTGCAATATGTAACATAAAGTGAACAAAAAACTGCTTTGGTTTCTGAGTTTTGGTTTCCGACTTTTTTGATTTCTGACATTACTAACTTTATAAGAATCAATTTGTACTAAATGACAAAGATATCTATGTCATTAATTGGTATGTCATTAATTGGTATGTCATGTCATTAATTGCTATGTCATTAATCACAATGTCATTAATTGCTATGTCATGTCATTGATTGATATGCCATGTCATTAATTGCAATGTCATTTCATTTATTGCTATGTCATTGATCGCTATGTCATTAATTGCTATGTCATGTTATTAATCGCTATGTCATTAATTGCTATTTCATTAATCACAATATCATAAATCTCTTTGTCATTAATTGCTATGTCATGACATTTATCGCAATGTCATTTATTTCAGTGTCATGTCATTTAATGCTATCTCATTTATTGCTATCTCATTAATTGCTATGTCATGTCAATAATTGCATGTTATTAATTGCTTTGTCATGTCATTAATTGCAATGTCATTAATTACTATGTCATGTCATTAATTGCAATGTCATTAATTGCTTTCTCATTAATTGCTATGTCATTAATTGCTTTCTCATTAATTGCTATGTCATGAAGTGCTATGTCATGTCATTAATTGCAATGTCATTAATTGCTTTCTCATTAATTGCTATGTCATTAATTGCTTTCTCATTAATTGCTATGTCATGAAGTGCTATGTCATGTCATTAATTGCAATGTCATTAATTGCTTTCTCATTAATTGCAATGTCATTAATTGCTTTGTCATGTCATTAATTGCAATGTCATTAATTACTATGTCATGTCATTAATTCCAATGTCATTAATTGCTTTCTCATTAATTGCTATGTCATGAAGTGCTATGTCATGTCAATAATTGCATGTCATTAATTGCTTTGTCATGTCATTAATTGCAATGTCATTCAATACTATGTCATATCATTAATGTCATTAATTGCTATCTCTTGCTATGTCATTGATTGCAATTTCATGTAATTAAGGTCGTTGACTTCAAACCACTTGCCCCTCACCACTGTGGGTTCGAATCCCTACAGGGACTTTGGATTCTTTCATGTGAGGAAGCTATCCAGCTAGCTTACGGAACGTTGGTGGTTCAACTCAGGTGCCCGTTCGTGCCTGAAATAATGCACGGAAGGGCACCCGAGGTATTCCTCAACCAGTAAAGCTGAAACGTCGCGATATGACCTATACTGTGTTGATGTGACGTAAAACCCAAAACAAACAAAAACAATCATGTAATTAATTGTTATGCCATTAAATGTTATGTCATGTCATTTATTGCATATCATTAATCACTATGTCATATCATTAATTGTTATGTCATTATTTGCAATGTCATTAATTGTTATGTCATTACACAACAGTCTTGATCTTTTGATCTGAAAACTGGTGTTACATGTTGAAATTAATAAGATATACTGAAAAAGGGAACTGAACAAACAAGAGGGCCATGATGCCCTAAAATCGCTCACCTGTATATAGGCCCCCAAGGCGGGGCCAATTTTAACCCAGGGTCTTTTATTTGAACAAACTTGGTAGACACCAATTTGAAGATGTTTCATGATAAATATCTAAGCTCCAGCTGTAAGAAGATTTTTTAAGTTTTAACTATACACATATACATATAGGGAAAAACAATGACCCCCCCCCCCCCTTCTCTCCCTGGGCGGGGCCAATTTTGTCCAAAGAACTTTTATTTCAACAAACTTGGTAGAAAAGAAGATTTTTCAAGTTTTTCCTATATACATATAAGGAAAATCAATGATCCCAGGGACACGGCCAATTTTAACCCCAGGGCCCTTATTTGAACAAAAATGGTAAACACCTATTAGAAGATGTTTCATGCTTAATATCTTAGCTCTAGCTCTTAGGGTTTTTTTAAAAGAAGAATTTTTAAGTTTTTACTATATACATAAAGGTAAAAAAATGACCCCCTGGGGCGGGGCCAATTTTGACCAAAGGGCTTTCATTTGAACAAACTTGGTAGACACCCACTAGAAGATGTTTCATGCTTAATATCTAAGCTTTAGCTATTTTGGCTTTTTAAAAGAAGTTTTTTCAAGTTTTTACTATATACAAATAAGGAAATCAATGACCCCCCCACCTAATTTTGACCCCAGGGCATTTATTTGAACAAACTTGGTAGACACTGACTAGATGATGTTTCATGCCAAATATTTAAGCTCTAGCTCTTTCGGTTTTCTAAAAGAAGATATTTTAAGTTTTTTCTTTTGGTTGCATGGCAACCAGAGTTCTGCTTGGATTTAACTTCTTTGAACAATTTTTAAAGTTGACTACCATTTAGAACCATTCTATGAAGTTTGGATGAAATTTGCTAAGCTGATTTTGAGATGATGTCGTTTAAAGTAAAAGTTTACGGACGGACGCCGGACCAAAAGCGATCACAAAAGCTCACCATGTCACTTTGCGACAGGTGAGCTAAAAAGGTTTAAACAATGCCAAAGAGTCTGGGGCGTGACAATGGTTCTGTCTTTTTCTTTAAAAATGTTGTAGTTTTCAAAAAAATGACCACACACAAAAAAAGACACAACTTCTATTCTAATAAAATTTAAAGTAGATAAATGTTGTCACCTATCAACAAATATTACCTTATACAATCATCTGGATATGTTTCACAATCAGTGATACATCTGTATCGTTCCCATGACAACCAGCCCATTGGTGGGGTCAGTGCTAACCCATTATTAAGACAAGTCACATGGTAAACTGAAGTTATACACAAGAGAAGAGCCAACCACTGAAAGAAAAAAAAGCATTGTAATAATAACATCTACATGAAAAACAAATTTCAAAATTTAATTAGTTTTTCTTATTTACTTACTGAGCGGCATGCCTCCAGATTAGCCCAAATATTTCAAGAAAATCAAACTTGAGAGAAATGTACACATGTACTAAGGTGTTAAAGAAAGTAAATAGACTCAAAGGTCAAGTGAAGTACGATAAACAACTGATTTTACAGTATCTATAATTCCTGGGTGGATTATGGAAGTTGAAAGAGAAACAAACCCATTGTGGGACTTCAACCAACTAACTATAACCAGTCTGACTTGGCATTTTACAAATGTATTAAACACTAGGAAAGTAGAGAAAACTCAGCAAAGAGTCTTTAACATTAATTTATGATGATTTAAGCAGTAGTTATGAACAAGTACTTGAGAAGTCTGGACGTATTTCATTGAAAGTTAGGCGGTTAAGAACAATTGCTTAAGAAACATGCAAAATTTTAAATGATGTGTCTCCAGAATATTTAAATGATTTACTACATCTGAAACATTCTTGAATTTCTCCTGTTCATCATGTAATGTCACATAAAACATCCGTTAAAAACCAAAATGTTTTGGCAGCGAGATGCTGGATTTTTCAAGTTTTTAGTTATCTTTTCTGATGTAGTTTTTACTATGTATGCTTTTAATACTTTGTATTGGGCTCACACTCAGTATGCTTAATGTTGCCATTATTCTCTTAGATCCCTACTTTATATGCTTTTATTGTGCTAGATTTGTTTAAATTAATTATTTATTTATTATTAATTATTTATTTTGCTACAGTGTTGTATGTATCATTTTTTTATATATAACAGTTGATGGTTGTGTGTATGTAAATGTCAGGCTTACTGCTTGTTATGCATATTTTAACCTTTTGTGCCATTTTATTGCTAAGTCTTAACAATGCTTTATACACATAATTTGCTAATGTTTTAGAGCTCTGTCTGGATCTGGATGATAAGTTGCAGGGCCTTTCAGCATATAAGCAACAGGAGAGAGGAGTTAGTCCAAATGGAACACAGCTGATTTGAAGCCGTCTACTGTCTTAGCTTACACAACACTATCACTCAATTTATTTCAATTGACAATTGTTGGTGGGAAAAATGATTGGTTATAACTTTAAGTTTTACACTGCACAGTTTTAAAGCATTTAGAGTGATTTATTATCTGGTTTTCAATAATATTTTCTGTGGCACATTTCCCAAAAGTCTTAGCTTTCACTCTGCATTTATTTACATGGGCAGGCATTAAGTAGTCTTGGCAAGGCAGGGCTGGCACCAGCCCCCCCCCCCCCCCAACCACCTATAAAAAATTGTCAGTCTGTTTGCTTTCCTTTGTTCCTGGAGTGAAGGTATTTTCAGGTCTCGAAGCAATTGTGTGACACACGCGGGGGACCTGGTGGTGTAGTCGTCTGTGATAAACCTAGCTGACTGTCTCTGGACCTTCTTAAAGCTGCATGCCTCCAGATGAGTCAAAATATTTCAATAAAATCAAACTTGAGAAATAAGTACTTCAATTTTAGGAAACGTAAAATGATTCAAGTAATATTTTACATGTCATGTGCGGTAAATGACTGAATTTTTAGTATTTACAACTATATTTCTACTGCGTTACTAACACAGTAAGGGCTATTAATGCATATTTTGACCACTTTTTGGTAATTAACATGGCTTGGAAGTGCCATTGATAATGTCTTTAAATGACTTCCTTTTGGTTATATCACAATATTATACATTCACATACATTTTCAAAATTTTCATGAAAATTAGCATGAATCTGGAGGCATGCTGCTTTAAGCTTGTCAATCTCTTTCTGGAGGTTTGGATCCCAGAGGATAGAACTGTATTCCAGGGTAGAGCGTTCGATAGTGACTAGTCAGTCTTCAGCAAATAAACGTATTGTTGACTTAACTCAGTCTGATAGCATTAATATGACAAAAGTAGATGAGTGGGCCGAGGATTGTACCTTAAATTGTGGAACACCTGAATAAACTGTGGCTGGTTCGGATTCCTCTCTCTCTACCACTACCTTCATGGTCACAGTGTTGATGGTAGAGTTGTCATTGATTCAGTGCAAAGCATATCAACGATATATCGATATCAAGTGACTAAAATCAACGATACACCGATATATCGATAATATCCTATACTCACTTGTCTTTCATTCACTTTCATACCTGTTTCAATGATTTCAGTCAAAAACATGTTCTGTACAGTGTCTTGTCCACTGCATGATTTTTTCCAGACAATATTTTTTGTCACCATTGCTATGAAATAATTCCATTATATAACAAAAGCATAACATTAGATATAAATACATGTAACTGTTTCTTCATATATTTTGGGTGAATTGTATAATTTCTAGACATTTAATTTATAAGTCAAAAGTATCGATTTTTTGAAATGTGTATCGATTATTGATCTACAAAAAAATATCAACGATACGTCGATATCGATGACAGCTCTAGTTGATGGAGTTGCTGAAATCAAGTATGTCAGACCATGTAAATATACATGTGATCCCACATCATACATTGTACATCATGCCTCAGGAGACAAGGTCATGGACTGTTGTCAGTCTGTGTGTCTATGCATTTTACTATATGTATGTATGCTTGATGTTTTGCCTTACATGATGTGTATTTTATTTGGTCTGCAACATGTATTTTAATGGATGTTTATTATATCAGATCTTAATATGTATTACTTCTTACTTTTGCATGAATGATACTAATGTTAGTGTAATGCTATTCGTCTTCTCTGAAGATTTTCTTGAATAGTATTTGTAACCATGTTTTTCATATATCTTACCTTTACCCAATGTGATATTTTATTACATTTATCGGTGTCACTATTTATTAGTCAAAGCTTAGGGGGAAGTTCTCTAGATGTTAAAATATTTCAAATTTAATTTCACTTCAAATTCTTTGACTTTACGGTAAAACATGATAACCTCATAATATAAATCTTTGGTAACTACACTGGAATTACCTTGGACATAATACAAGAGACGTATATCCAAAAATAACTATGTAATTTTGAAAACTTGTTTACCTGTCCTTCCGCCATTTTCATGTCATGTGACCATCAAAGGGTCCGCATATTTTTGAATCCGTTTGTCATACAAAGTTGTTTACATACGGGTAACTTTGGACCGTTACCCCAGTAACAAAATGGCGGCATAAATAAGTTCAAATTTAAAAAAAAACCTTTGAAACTGTATTAAAAAGCCAACCGAAATAATGTCAGGAACGAGGCAAGTATTGGTTTCTTTGGGAAAGTATTGTTTTAAAGTGTATGAATTTTGTCCAACGTGATGAAAAGTTGATCAGGAAATAAAATTTATTCTATCCCTTGGTCTTTTCACAGGCACGAGTACAGACCTGAGAAGAAAAAATATGACCAGATTGATAATAAAACCTGTCCGATACTCGTGCCTGTGGGTCTGTTGAGGGAACAGAGCCTATCCCCTGGCTTAAACTACACCTGCAAACGGTCAATAAAATATTTAAACACAAATAGCGCATGTGTCTTAATCATTAATATTGTTTATAAAACAATTCCACAAGAATAAAAATAATCCTATAAAAGTAGATCAAGTTGCTCTCATATTCTGCGAGCCAGCTGCTGATGTACTGTGTGAAGCCAAGGGAGTGGCCATACTTAGTAGGCAGGGATGACAAGGAATGGTGTAAGGGTGCTTTAGCCCCTAGTACACAGGAATGTCGGACGTTTCACTCCCAAGACATTTCACTATTGAAACGTTTCACTCCCAAGACGGTTCATACCTAGACGTTTCACTCCCATTTTGTCAATTGTATGGACGTTTCACTCCCATTTTTTTAGATGTTTTTTATTAAGAAAGTTAACAAATTTATTTTCATTATGAAGAGGAAATTCAATTTAATGTTTCATTTTGTTGAATTTGAGAGTCTTGTTAAGAAGAATTTATGAATGTTAAGAATGATTATAAAAGTATATTTGTTCTGAAATATAACAGAATGTGTAAATAATTATAATCTATACAGTATAGTTTCAGCTCAGGAAAGTGAATTTTGTTCTGTTTAAACATTGTTTTGAAGAATTCCTGTTAATTATTAGGAGTAAAAATGTTGGTTTCAATGAGGACATAATTATGATGAATTATTAGAAGATTATCATTGTACTCATTAAGTATGGGTTGAATGATAACAGGTTTAAATGAAAAACAAATGTCTGAAATATCATTTTTATTATAAGAGTAACAACATGAGAAAATTCTATTTATAATAAATCAAGAAAGATAATAGGATCATAACATAATGAAAATGTTCATGAACAACACAGACACATTGTTAGTACCAGTTTCAATATTGAAACTGCTACCAGTACAGAAATTAATATTTTTAAATAATAAATAATATCAATATATTAGATATGTTTATTATTTTTTGTAAATAAATTTATCAATAAAATGCGGAAAATGTGTATAAAATTAATTATTCATTTAAATTATTTCTTTATCAATTTATTGAACAGTAGCCGTTAAAAATGTACGTAATTGAGGTGTTAACAGTAATCTCATCACCTTATTGGTTGTATAAACACTGAGATCATCAATTAACAGTTTGACATCACTATTAAATTAGTTGTATAAACATTGCACTTTAGCATCAACAGTTATTAATCAGTTGTTTATTTGACCATTGAAATAATTTTAGACAATGTTCAGTCAATTAAAACCAAAGTCTTGGAAACAGAAATTCCTCCATAAGTTTTGTTAAAAAAATATAGCAAAAAAAAATTTAATCAGATATTAAGAGATAAATATTATGTTAGATGATCTGCAGAATATTTTTTTACTTATTGATATAAAAATATACTTAATGCAAAGAAAAACACTTATAAATTATTATCATAAACATCTTTAAAGAACTGCAACTTTCATACAATTATATCCGGTCATATATGATATCTTTCCCTAAATAAGAATAAATATCTGAAAAAATAGATGGGCCAACATAAAGAGATCAAAGATCTTTCTAATCAAGTAAAAATAAATAAATAAAACTTTAACAATTATGATATACAAACTTAAAAGTCCTGAGTTTTCAGTCATTGACAGAAAGTGAAATCCCCTTATTCATTACATTTTTTAAGTGAAATTAAGGTCTATTGTAGCTGGGACAGATTGTAGTATAGCACAAGTATCAGAATAATTTTGGTATAAAATGGGAATGAAATGTCTTCAACACGTTTCACTCCCATTTGGGAGTGAAACGTCTTGGTGTGAACCGTCTCAATAGTGAAATGTCTGTCTACCAGTACACAGTGGCGGCTTGAAATGCAGGCCTTTTGTTTGGGCACCAACAACCCTTATCAGCACTACAGGGTAGTCCAACTAATTGTACTGCCCAACAGAATCTAGCTTTTGTGCGTCAATATATTTTGACTATTTTCAGGGCCACCTCATTTTTAGCTCGACTTTTCTATGAAAAGGGGAGCTATCCTACTCGCCCCGGCGTCGGCGTCACACCTTGGTTAAGTTTTTCGTACCACCCCACTTTATTTCAGAAGTATTACAAGTATGGCTTTGAAACTTACCATACTTGTTCACCATCATAACCTCCATCAACAGACAAGAGTACATAACTCTGTCAAGGTTTTTGACAGAATTATGGCCCTTTTTTGACTTAGAAAGTGTATTGAGCTTGGTTAAGTTTTTTGTACCACCTCACTTTATTTCAAAACCATTGGAGGTATTGCTTTGAAACTGACCATACTTGTTTACCATCACGACCTTCATCAACAGACAAGAGGACATAACTCTGTCAAGGTTTTTGACAGAATTATGCCCCTTTTTGACTTAGAAAATACATTGAATATGGGTAAAATCCACTTATTGCCTTAACCCTTTGAGATATTGCTTTGAAACTTTTAATGCTATTTCACATCATTACCCCCATCTGTACGCAAGAGAAGGTAACTCTGTCAAGGATTTGTTTTAAAAATTAAGGCCTTTTATCGACTTAGAATCTTGGTTAAGTTTTTAGTACCAGTCCACTTTTTGACTGAACTGTTTGAGATATTAATTTGAAAGTTGGAATACTTGTTTACAATCATGATTCCCAAAACATGTCCAGGAGAAGGTAATTCTGTCAAAGATTTTATTTGAATTATGGCCCTTAACTGTCAATGTTTTGTATTATAGGCAAGCACTAAAAAACTTAAAAAATCTAAAAAAATTCATTCCTATCCACTTGTTCACTTTACCATAAATTATGTCATAATAAAATAATTCTTCACTAAATATCTTAATGCTCATGGCCATTGTTCACTTTAAAAATACAGAGATTCTTGTATTGCCTTTTACTGCAAAAACTTTTTTTATTGGCAAGCAATAAAAAAGTCGAGCGCGCTGTCTTACGGACAGCTCTTGTTTTATATTGCCTTGAGTTCAAGGCTTCCATGTTTACACATTTAAATTTATTCATTTCAATTTTCATTCCTGAACAGTAAATCTGATAGTGTATCTTGATTATTAAATGTAATAATGAATTTTATTTAATTAATTCTAAGTGATTGTGCCAAGTAAATAGGCAAGAGATACGAGTTTTTAAGGATATCAATAAATGATAGCTTAATTGTGGTGTTTTTGGTCAGTTAAACCTGACAGTACAGTGCTCTTTTAATTAGAGAACATCACAACTGATTATTTTATTCAACAAAACCAAAAAATCCATAAAATTGTGGACAATATTAATCTGAACGAGGGAATGAAATTAATGGTTCATGATTTGAATGTCAATTACATGTAATTTAGATTGATAAATACTTTTTAAGCTACTTATTTGTATAACAAATGTTATTTTGTTTTATTTAGTGTTGTACCTTACCAGCAAAAGCGTAAGCAAGAAATGAAATGTACCATCGATACACACAATGAGTTGGACCAACCACTGAATTATGGGTTCTTTGGCTTAGAAACTATAGACGGTTTGTACAGTAAAGTTTTATATTTTTAACTAATTAAAAGAGTCACACTGGCATTCACAACTTGAGGTTTAGAATCTAAGGAAAGGAAAAGAATGATTAGCCCCATAATAATTTGCCTCATTTTAGCATTATTTCTACCCAGATTAAGGTTGATTTACCCCATTTTAAATGTATGATTTGTTACACAAAGTAAAAGACATTTTGTTTTGTTAAGAACAGAGAATAGTCATTTAAACCAATGTATAATCAATATTCAAATTGATAAAGATTCACTTTTATTAGTGACAACTCAGCCCATTTTAATGACTTAGTATCATGACAGCATGTTAACTTTAATTACTTTAAATATATTCAAGTTAAATATATGTTTGTCTTTGTATTTCTTTTGGGTATAAACTATCACAATCTTCTCAGATCAGTGGTGTGCATTGAAATACTTTTCAACTTTTTAAGGAATTATAGCGGGCTATCATACTTGTTGGCGTAACATTACTGGTTAATGGTTTTTTTTGCAACTTCTTGTACAACTTCATATATATTTAAGATCAGGAAGTCACTATCCAAGGCCTATAACTAATAAATAATTATAAATTATGGCCCCCTGTGAACTTAAAAAATTCTTGGTTTATATTTTGCATGCAAGTTAATCCTTCAGAACTACTAAAGGTATCCCCTTGAATCTTAATACATGTATGTCTTAACATTAGGATCATAATTGGAAATCACTGTTCCATAAATCTTGGCATAGAATTTGAATGAAATATGGGCCTTTGTGAACTTAAGAAGTTTTTTGATCAATGATAACTCTTGAATAAACTCATTATTCTGGTCTGTTTGATTGTAAATTTACTAAAGTTTAATGTTTTAAGGTGACAACAGACACTTTCCGTGGTACTCACATAAATGTCATTTAAACAAAGATATTTTAGTAATAATTGTTATTTATTTAATCTTTGTGCATTAAATGTCGTTGATCATTATAAAAAATAACATATTTGAAAAAAATGCCTTTGTAAATGATTGATTTTGAATAAAAATCCTAAAATTTTAAATCGTCATATCAAAGTCATTTTTTAATTTTTTGTCATCAAACTTTTTGAAAATAACCATACTTATATTATCTAGGGAACCGTGTCTCAAATTTTTTCTATCTTTTCTCAAAAAGATATTACGTAACGTCAAACATTTTATGCGACTTTTTTCACCATACATATTACGTAATTAAAGATAATTAAGTCGCCTATTGAGCAAACAAAAATCCCTGACACGGTTCCCTCCGTAAATGAATTTCCTTTCATGTGCTTTAAACCGCATGTTAATTGCTTGATTATTAAAAAAGTTATGCCGATTCAAAGTAAGTCCGACCCGCATCAAACGAAGTGTCATAAATCGGCTGTTCTCTCTCGGACCCCTACGTTTCACGCTAAATAATTGCATAATACACAAATATCGCACCAGAGAGGGTCACAAGTTGCGGTAACATACTCTAACAACATTTTATGACCCAGTGACATCTGACCAATTAAAAAGCTGCTGATTAATATCAGTTTATAGCTGAAATTTCTTCAATTCTTAACGTGATTTACTGATCGTCTGGTATCTGTCTCACATGTCACGTGACTATCGGTAAAATTTGAGGCACTCAGTGGGGGGAAATGGAACGCATTTGCGCACCGCTAGCGGGGTATTTAATTGTTTCCTTTTTGAAGTTTATTATTATTATCATTAGCATTATTATTGTATTATACCAGTATCACTCGTGTATGAAATTCCGTTAAAATATAAAATAAAATAACAAAAAACTAAGCTTCTGACAGTCTTTTAAAGTCCGTGGTAGATGTACAAATAAGCACGGATTATTATATATTTTTTCCACCAAATTGATAATGTATCACATATTTTAATAGAAATAAAAGGTATTACTAGATCATTATGATCTGGCCTTCTTGACTTCTATTATGAATATCATCTATGCACGGCATAGAGATCCAGTTTCTACCGGGATAGACAATAAATTTCATACTTTGTCCCAGATTTATTAGTACTGTGTCCGATTTACTGGCGAACAATTTATTTTCACTGAGAATATATTTTAATATCTTTTTTTTATTTATAGAGAAATAATCATCCTTAGACAATCTAAAATGGTTTAGAAATTTGTCAGGGACACCTTTCCACAAGTCACATAGGCGTTCACATATAAAAATGTTGTCTGTTTTTGTTGTTGTTTTGCTTGACATTGTTAGAAAACGAGGTTGAATGTAAAGTAAGCCCTTGAATCCGTACAAAAGTCTATCAACTCAACGTAATATCTATCAGATTAACGGGACAGACAAATTATTTTCACACATTATCCGGATATTTTAGCAACTACATTTTTAATCAACCCCGTGGTCGTGCGATTTGCCGCTATGCTTAATCATTTATGTTTCATACATTATGTTACATACATTGGCCGACAATTTCTTAATTTATAAAAAAGGCTAAATGTTGAGATATTCATAAAAGATGTACGTTAGTTGTACGATACATGTATTACGAGAAGTATGGACCTGTAATTCACGGATATAGGGAACTACCGATTTCCCTCATTGATGCCTCAACAGGGGGCGGAGCGTTATCGATAATCGACAGGTTACGCGAATAGCAGATACAAATAGTATAGGTTCCGTTTTAAAACGTTTAAAAACACATTTTTTGGACTAACTGCTTCCAAAATAAAATCACAAATGTGTTCAGAAAAGGTTGATAAATCTACTTAGCAAAAAATCTCATTTTAGGTATTTTCAGTTATAATTGACTCCGTTGTCACCTTAAGAACTTTTAAATTGCCTTATAACTTTTTTAATTGCCTTTTTGCCAGTAATTGCTGTTTAATTGAAATCAATATACATTTCATCACCTTAGACGGCTTAGTGCAATAAATTAAATTAAAAAGGACTTATTCCATTACTGCACTAAGTTGACAAATTGTAGTCCATTAGAATGAAATGAGATGTTCAATTCCCCTTAGCTCATGAAAGATTGTGTATTGTTGTTTTTCTATGTAAAAAATTATTTCATTATTTGAGCTGCAAATGATGAGGACCCTCGGCCTCCAGTATCTCCACGCAAGGGTAAACATACTGTACAACATAAGGAAGGAAAGTCGCACGGTAGATGTCTTAGACTTAACAACAATAGTATTACAACTCTTAAAAGTCTTAAACAGTTTACAGAGCTCAAGTTTGAAGACTGGAAAGATATTGCATGGATTGACTTTTCACATAATGAACTGCAAAAAATTGAACCAGTAAGTAAACCAGTCAAGTAAAGGCATTATCAAATTATATGTGTTTATTAGTAATTTGTATGTATAGCGTAACCTCTGCTAAGCAATAACATTTGAGAGACAAACATTTTAATTATTGATTATTGGTGTTGTTCCAAAAGATTTCACATGTATTTATTGTGGAGTCTTTGATGCTGTTATTGCAGAAAGGGTATTGTTGTACTAGGCATGTACGGGCTGCTTTGCAGGGGTTTGATAGATTACATGTATAATTGATACTCAATAGTTTACCAAGCCAGTTGAGCCTATTAGCCTTAGAGCTATGTTCTCTCCATTACTTTGGTAATGGGACTTAGTGAAAAGGTAAACATACATGTGAATAATAGAGCTATTGAGGTTCTTCTCACCCTGTGTACTACTTGTAGGCTCTCTGTGTACCTTCAAGTATACTTGGTATACCCCAAAACTGCTTTATTGTACCCATAAAAGAGATCACAAAGATTTTTTCCCCTCTATCTTTTTAGTTTTATCAAATATGCACAGCAGCAGTATGTTTTCCAAAAAAATCTTTGAAACCATTTCATCAAAGATTCTAGCTACAATCAACAATTTTGTGCATTGTACATATATTTTTGTGATGTTGTTAAACTGAAAAAGATCAACAAAATTTTACTTTAAGCTGAGACTGATTTGTATTCTTACCTGTATGACCTTAGAGCTTACACCAAAGAAATCATGGCAAGGAATGGGAGAAAGGTGTAAAGGAATGCAGTCCTGATAGAGAATGCCAGTCACTTCTGAAAATTTATGTTATTTAAATTGTTTAACATCATTTGAGCCACATCATGACAAAACCAACATAGTGGGTTTGTCACCAGCATGGATCCAGACCAGCCTGCGCCTCTGCGCAGTCTGATCAGGATCAATGCTGTTCGCTATCAGTTTCTCTACTTGTAAAAGGGTTTGTAAGCGAACAGCATGGATCCTGATCAGACTGTGCGGATGCTGTGGCCACACAGTCATCTTGGGTACCACTGAGTACTTCTTATGTGGGAGGGTACTGGCTATTATACTAAGAGGTATCCATAGATGCATTCAAAAAGTACCCTTGATGTCAGCAATAATTGTATATTTATCACTACCCTTTTTAATAACCAGCTATTGGCTTTCTTGAAAACCAAAAAATCATGATGTGAAATGTGAAATTTTATGTAGATTTAATGTCCCCTATTTGACCATCTGTCATTCTCTTGATTGCCATTCAGAAAATTACTGTCATTAATGTTTGAACGAGAATATTCTCTTTCAAATTGAGGCCCTTCAAGAAGAATAATAACTGTTAATAACTGTGAAAAATCTTTGGAAAATGGTCAGAATTCATTTTATTTTTTGCTACTTTTGTATACTGGCATTTGGTAGACATAACTCTGATCTTTTGTAACAAAGGAAATGCTGTAAAACTTTGTGAACTTCCCACATAACTTTTATGAAAAATATTCCCTCAGACAGCTTATAGATCCCTTTTTGTGTCGCCTCTACGGAGTAGTGGCGACATATAGGGATCACTTCTCCGTCGTCTGTCCGTCCGTCCGCCTGTCTGTCCGTCACAAAACTTGTCTGGACTACTCCTCATAAACTACTGGTGCAAGTTCATCCAAACTTTACAGGAATGATCAGTACCAAGTCTAGTTGTGCATATTGTCAGCATTTTCCGGTTCAATGATTTTGTCAGAGTAATGGCCCTTTAATAATTTTTAATTTTAAAGTTTGTCCGGACTACTTCTCTTATACCACTAATGCAATTTCAATGAAACTTTACAGGATTGATCTGTGGCTCAAGTCCTTGTGCATATTGCACAGGTTTTCTGGTTGAATGATTTTTGTCTGACTTATGGCCCTTTGATAAAAAGGTGTTTTTTTCTGTGTGTTGCCAGATACGCAAAAGCTTGTCCGGACTACTCCTCATTCGGACTACTCACAAACTACTGGTGCAATTTTATCCAAACTTTACAGGAATGATAAGTACCAAGTCTAGTTGTGCACTGTCCGTCTGTCTGTCTGTCACAAAATTTGTCCAACATGAAATTGGCCATCATGAGGCGACACATGTGATTACTGATCGCTCTTGATATGAATATATACATGTATATAATTTATAATTCAATTCAAAAATCTTAGAAATGCCTACATTTTGAAGCATGGAGATTTGAATCTTTTTAGAGTTTTATATTTAGTGCAGTCCATATTTTTCATACAAATTGGTAAACAAAACTTTGTCTTGAATGTTTGGAAAAGCATAAACTTTGTAGAAAACTATTTGAAAATGTGCTAATTGTTATAATGAGATAAGGAAAAAACAATTATCTGTTGGTAGACTACATGTATATGTCTATAATTTTTTTTTCACTTTTCACAAATGCTGACAGAGCATTTAGACCTTTTGGATTTTTTTACCTTCTTTTGCAAATTTGATACACAGGATAGACAAAACTTGTATACTGTTCTGAATTCACTTTTAAGGAAATAAAAGTGGAGCTATTGTCATGACCCACTCATAATGTAGTCGTTGGTTAACTTTTTTTGTTAATGTGTTGTTTTTTTCTCAGAAACTATAAAAGGTTTTGACTTCAAACATGATATACATGTTTATAGTCATAAAGGAGGCCATTTAAAAAAGGCAGAACTTTAGTAAGTCTGCTAATGTTTGCAGGATTATGCCCCCTTTTGGTTTTTGCTTCTATTTATTATCCAGCACTAAAAAAGTAGAGGTCTTGTTTGAAGCTTTGCATGGTGTTTACAGTGATGGAAATAATACTTCATACACTGGTATAACAGTATAAAATTGATAAAGGGTTTAGTTAATCTTTTTCGCGTATTAACATCTGCAGAAGCACGCCGGCACATTTAAACCCCGAGCCCTCAGGGGGAGCGATTTAATAAGTCAGATGCCTTTTGCACATGTTTATGCAGGAAAAAAGATGCATAGGCACTTTTCTTGCATAAAAGTATCGTCTTAATTGATAACTCTGCATGATTTAGGTATCTGTATTTCATACAAACCATTGCTTGTACCATGCTTTCCATGTGCTAGTATGATATCATTTGAATCTTGAGATGAATTTCAAGATTCTGAATACTATAAAAGTAGTCATAAATTCTTACATCAATTACATTTTACAGGAGCTAACTGAGTTTGAGAATTTACAAATATTATATCTCCATGGCAACGGAATAGCTGACCCCGCCCAGATAGATCAACTGATACCTCTAAAGAATTTACGTAAACTCACGTTGCATGGAAATCCGATTGAAAGTACTAAAGTAAGTACAAGATAAATTTAACATGTTAGGAATTTTTTTTTAAACATCAGGGCTGCGTTTCATGGAGAGTCCTAAGTTAATCCTAAATCCTAGGACTTATGACCAACTTTAGGAGAAAAAGTTTTTGCACTTAAGACCGTTTCAAGTAACTGTCCTATCTTTTGTCTTAAACTTAAGACTTATGACCAATTCGCTCTCCTGAAAAAAGTTACAAAATACAATGGCACGCGCATAATCCCGGATTGGATTTACTATGTAATTGATAATATCAAGTATAAAAAGTAATGTATTGCCCTCTTATCCTGTTGAGTGAAAATATATACCACATTTCAAGAAAAACGATAAAATAACCGTTTTATTTAATTTCATAGTAAAAAAATGGTTACGATGTACAGCGCGCAGTAATATTATTATTTATAGATGCGTCTTGTTTTGCACGCGATATTTGGCGCTACATTGTGACGTCATGTAAACAACTCTTTAAACGTCTGTACAGCGTTAATGACTGAATTAAAGATATTGGTGTTCGGATTTATTTTCTTAGTTAGACCATTATCTATCATTCTAGATAGTTTTCAAAACAAAATTCAACAAAAAATTGTTTGATTTTTGAGTGGTTTAACTTAGGACAATCTTAAGATACCTACACTCCTAGACTTAGGACTGTTTTTGGTCATAAATTTAGGAGTCATAAGTTAGGACCTTTTTTCAGACTTTCTTTGAAACGCAAAATTGTCACAATTTTTGACTTAAGACAAACTTAAGACTTAGGACTCTCCATGAAACGCAGCCCAGGCTATTTGTTGCCATAGCAACCAGAATTTTCAACATAGGAAGAAAAGAAAAAGATGTGCATAATCTCCAGACTGCCATCTACCAATATTTTAAGTTTCATAAAAATACCAAAGTAAGTACAATGTTTCAAGATAAATTTAACATGTTAGGAATTTTTTTTAAACATAAGATTAGTATATTTTACCATAAATGTCTTCTCCTTGTTAAAGCAGCATGCTTTCATATCTATGCTAATTTTCATGAAGATTTTGAAAATGTATTTAAAAGTAAAATATTGTTGAGTGAACAAAGATATTAATGGCATTTTACAAATGGCGCTAACAATCCATATAAATTACCAAATCAAGCATTTTACAAATGGCGCTAACAATCCATATAAATTACCAAATCAAGCATAGAGATTACTCTTGAGTCACTATAATTATAAATAAAGCAAGTACTGGTGTCATGTGACATGACTGTTGTTATATTAAATGTTTAATTAGTTTTATATGTTTGATGCACAGGCGCTAGACAATTTTGACTAGTCAATATCACTGTATATGCTTATTTACTATATTATATGAAGAATTCTTCATCATTATTATATGAGAGTATACAGTTATAGTGATAGTGCGTCTAGCGCCTGTGGTTTGTTACAATTACATGTGTATATATATTTATTTGTGTATATGTTTTTATAATCAGGGATACAGATTTCTGGTGCTTAGTAAGCTTCCACAATTACAATGTCTTGACTTCAGCCGTGTAACCAAGGCTGAGATGAAGACGGCCAAAACGTTGGAAGGCATGAATTCCTGGGGTTTAAAGAAGAAGAAAAAGGTTGAAGAGGATGAATAACATTGATGATTTTATCAATTTATGTGTAAATTGTTCATTTTAATTAATCATTTTATATATTTTGTTGACACACAGACATATAAAGGATGACTTTTAGAGGAATTTGATCCTGATAATGATATTCAGTAGTTTTTAAAGGTCATCAGATTTTACTTGTGTTCTAAGATATGTTCATAGATTTTTACCATATATGTGTAAACATGTGTGTTTTATCTTAATTCTGGAAACAAGTGTTGGTGAAATGCTTTTTTTTCAGTATTTTTAATTTGAAAATCATGTTCTTAACTCTTTCATTCCTTTCTACAGTAATAGAAGGAAAGATAATAGTATTATAATGTTTACAGTAAATTAGTAATACTGTAGGCCTACATGTTTTTGAATAGACCATAGATTTTATAAAGTAATTATTGTAAAATAATGATAATATGTAATGATTTTATTTATTTACTTTTCCTTTTAAGTTTTTTTTTGTTAAGTCTTCATTTGTTGTTTACTACATGTATACAGATTGTGCTTGTATTTCTATGGTAGCCATTTGTTTAAAAATATTTTTATCAGAATAAACTGTATCATTGCCATATATATTATTTCTGTGATGTAAGATTGAATGTGTTTATTTAGATATTATGTTGCCCAAGTCTGTGATATAGGAAATATTATGTTCCAGAGGTAGTTGTTAAATTTTATCTGTCATATACAGTAAACAGTAAACAAGAAAAGTTCAGAATTGTAATAAAAAACGAAAGGTAGACCTCCTTAAAATCCATGTCTTGCAAAATGTTTCATTGATATGTTTCTGACAAAGTTTTTCTGTCAGTGAATGCAACAGTACTGAATATTGGCAAATTTAAAATTTGATTTATATGAAAAGCAACAACATAAAGATGCATAGTACCTGTTTATTACTTGTTTATTATTCTAACATAGGTGTACCAAGAAGAAATTATTCTATAGACACTTTGTGTACTATAAGATAACCTCGGCACAAATCAGTCTTTTGACTTGTTGCTTTTGTATTAAATTAAGTCACTGTATACTTAAAGGTTTACGGTCAACTGATTTAGACTTACCAGTATGATATACCTTTCGTGTGAATTTAAATGTAAAGCAATGTAAAAAAAAACTGATGAGACATGCTGTTGATAAGTGTGATTTTAATATGAAGTTGTCCTAATGCATGCTGTTGTTTCTGTTTATTGTTGTTGTGTTTATGAAAACTGTCTTTGTTGTTTGTATGATCATTGTATGAATGTTTTGTTTTAGGAAACGGCAATGGCAGTTACTGTAGGCATATATACCTGCTATTTCATATTGTCTTTATGATTTTCAGAAGTACAAACAGACAAAATGAATGTGTATATTGTAAAGGAGTGTGTTATAAAATCATGTTATTGACAAGATGACATTATTGAACAGTTTGATTGATATAATTTAAAATACAAGGTTGAAAATTATAAATGTTAACTGTGAGAATATCTTGATCTATTATTTGTATTTGGGTCTTTGATGGAAATTTTTATAATAGGTCAGGTGTAACACTTCCACTGTTGGTGCAACACTGGCATAGTGAAATGCACTAGAGTAAAATTCAAAATTAATGATAACGCCATAATATGATCTATCAAGTTGTATGAAAACTGTTAAACATATAAGAAAATTCATTCAAAAAAAAAATGTGGTAGAAAAAAAGTTATAAAAATATTCATCTAAGATATGAAATTTCTTTTTTTTATACTAAATGTAGCTAAATGATCACAAATTACACAAATTATAAGAATAAAGGTAAAATTGTTTTCAAACTGTTAAAATCGTTTTAAAACAACTTTAAGATTTTGATTTTTTTCCAAAATAATAATTAGGTGAACGTTTGTGTTTTTTAGCATATGTAAACAAATTTTTTTTAGGATATGTATAAAAAGTTATTGTAAATATATGCATTAAGGTTGTGATATATGTTAAAGGTTGTAATGTGTACTGCCAGATGGAAAGCATTTAGCCAAGTTGTATACATTCCAGTTCTATGTTTAATTAAAGAAACAGTATAAGATCTATTGTATGTTGTCATTTTAACTTTTTATAGTGTTTCCAGTATGTCCTTTGTCACAGTCAGATTATGAAAATCTGTTTTTTCTTTAAAGGGACTCCACTGAGCTTTTTTCGACATAAGCGGACTTGGAATTTTTTTCCGGAGATTTATGTACTTTTTGATGTAGGTGTGGATCAATAACTCTTGTGCAAAATTCTAGATCATTTGTTCACTTAGTTATTCCAGAATAATTATTACATTGTGGAAAATGACCCTAAAATGAAAAGTGATTTTTATTACATGTTTTGCAGTAGATTACTGAATTATAACGGTTAATTATATTCTGATAATTTCACAGTAATGATTACCAAATATAATTTCACAGTAGCCGAACTATATTTGGCGTAAAAATAAAATATTTATCATTAATGAATGTTTTTTTCAGCGGAAATGTAGTCAATCATAATAAAAAATGTACGTGATAACTGTAGTTCGTAAATATTTAAGAACGTTGTGCTGAAAAACATCTAAAATCTAAAAATAATCATGGAATTATATTTTGCTTCAACATTGTGACGTCATTATTTGATGACGTCATGAAGATAAGAGCATGACGTTACGCGGCAAAAATCAGTAAAATGGTGTAAAAATCGTTAAAAAATCATGAAATAAACAGAAAATTTGTTTGTTTTACATGTGAGATCAAATAATATTTCACTCGTGAACCCCAGCTATTATATTTTCACTCGTGGCTACGCCACTCGTGGAAAATATTGCATCTGGTGTTCACTCGGTGAAATATTTTTCGATCTTACACTGAAACAAACAAATATCCTCTATATAATTATGCTTTCGAGTAAAATTTGGCAATAAATAGCAAAAAAATATGATTTTTAGAATAATCTGGACTCTGGAGTATAGTTCTTTATTCTCATTTGCACATCTTTTCAGTGCCCAAATTGATTTATGTAAAAAAAATCAAATTAAATGTTTTGTGTAGTTTTTTTATTTAGACTTTTGGACCTCAGTGGAGAACCTTTAAATTTTGGAAAAGTAATTAATATTTTATATAATCTCTTTGTTGACTGTAACAATGCCGATTGTTTATCCTAAATTAAAAGAAAAGATTAAACTATAAAATAAACTAATTCATGGACTTATTTGTCATATTACCTACTATAAACTTAAGCTAAATTTGTCCGTATATACTTAAAGCTAAATTTGTCCGTACAAAAGTGCATTTTTCACAGTGACTGATTTTTTTTCAAACCCAGTTGAACTGATTGCTCTAGATCATGTCCATTGTTAAAATCATTAAAATGTGACTATAAAATGAATAAATCTGTCGTTAATAACTGTCGATGATTGTAACAATGTTAATCTTGTAATGTTTCATAAATTTAACATTAATTTATAGTTATTCAACAACAAATTGCACTTATATTCAATGAGGCATGACGCTGTTACATTATTATTCCCTTGGTGTATTTAAATGATTGCAATCGTACATCTAATGTCGGTTAATTTCTTGTCATTACAATGTACATGGGATGTCTTAATATTTAGCTGAACTGAATTTTTAATGATTTATTATGATTAGTAAAATATTGCGTTTTCCTAATGTGGTTCAAAGTAAATTACAGGTAAATTGTTCGTAAACGTTGCTATTCAGTTGCAGCAGCCTTTTACCTCTGGGTGGTTTTTGTCTTTACTGCACGTCATAAGTAACTATTAATATTCTCTTCTTATGTGGGTGTTACTAATATTGTTAGTAGTGCAAATTGTGGAGACAAAACCACTATTTGACAGTCTGGAATGAACAATAAATAATTATTTCAACGTGCATAATAAGGGTTAACTATTGTTGTAAAAGTACACATGGGGTTTAAAGACATGGTGAGTGTTTTAGTTAGCATTATGGTATATGTAAAGCAAGTCTTTCATGCATCATGTTATATGTAGAGCAATACAGCATCATCATTTCAAAGAATAAAAACTATAAACTGATCTTTTGTCTTATACATGTAGTTTATTTTTCGTTATATTCAACCTACGTAACAACCTACGCGCCACACATACCCACATGCGCGCAAATGCGTGCACACAAAGTAGAGGGGAAAATTTAATTATTCTGACAAAACCATATCTCAAATAGTTATACATGTAGTTTATTTTTCGTTAAATTCGACACAACAACCCATGGCCGCACACACCCACACGCGCGCGCATTTGCGCGCACACAGGAAAACAGTTGTTTACAATTTCATTATTCTAACAAAACCATATTTGAATAATTTATAAAAAAAATAGAGGTAAACTGTAAGCACATTTAACAAATTGAAAGATTTATATAATTATGATACTGATTAGAGACGGGACGCAACGAAATTTTTGAAAGTGAATCAAGTGCAGAACATAATTGTCTGGGTCATTGCTTTTTCTATTGGTTAAACATCTTTCTTTTTTTCAAAAGGTCTGTCGAGTGGTCGGGAAAAAAGATTTTTACTTAAAAAATGATATGCATCCGCTTCATACGGATAGCAACAACACAACCTTTATCGTTATCGCCCTTTAGTCTTGTCGCTAGCGAAACACGCCAAACGGCGCGCTGTCGTACTATCGTGTTGTCGTCCTGTCTCTAGCGAAGCACGCCATACGGCGCGATGTCGCCCTGTCGCTAAGCTTATAAGTCAATCCTTCGATTTGAGCTGAGCGACAATGTGACATCGCGACAACACAGCGCACGACAACGTGTTATTTGGCGTGCATCGTTAGCGACAGGACGACAAGATGAAAGTCCAACAACGCGCTGTTTGGCGCTTTGTCATGCTGTCAATAGCGACAACACGGCACACAAAAAAGTTCAAAATCGGCCACCACACATTCCTGCGTTACTGGAGACGTTGAACCTTCTCTTGACCAATAACAGTTTGACGACGCGCAACATCGCAAAAACTGTTGCTAACATATTTGTTTTTGATTGTGTTTTATTTAAGAAATACTATATCCCAAACAGTGATTTTATTGCTCAATAACATCACTGTTTGGAGTTCGGATGCGGGGAATTATATCACGAGGGCGAATGTTCAATAGGGAAAAATGCGTGTCGTGTTAGAATATTTAGCAATGTATTTTTTTTAAATATTTATATTACTCAAGTGTTGTTAGATACTAACTAATTTATATGATAAATAGTGTGCGTGTTTACATGCATAATAAAACAATCGCTTTTATTTAGCTTTCGACAGATTGTGACGCAATTTTTATGCTTACATAAAAAGAGATCGAACTTCCAGTACACCCTCGTACACTCGGCGTGTTTGTTTTCAAAACCAGCAAATGACGTAATATAAATTTTATAGATAATTTAGAACATGAGCACATGCGGACTATCGCGGAGAAAGGCGTAATCATTCGCCACAAAATCATGGCGAAAAAAAGGCTGAATTTTACGGAAAAAAATAATAATAAAACTTGTTGAAGAATTTATACTATGGTCAAAATTTAAATTTTAAATTGCAAATAAATAATATACTTTTATTTCAGCATAGTTTTACAAAAAGTGCTGGTCGCACCGATTTTACCTAAATATGTTTCATGTAAGGTTTCCTAAAAAATTCATTATATTTAATGCAAAAAAGGTCACCGACAAATTTATGTTTGTTAAACAGTATAGGAATTGACAATGAATGCAACATCAATGCACGATATCAAGGGCAGGCCAATTTTCAGTGTCAAAACTTATTTTCGGAGTGTCAAAACTTATTTATAGAGTTGGATTTTCGCATGATATCAATCCATTTTATATTTGTCTATAAAAACTGATTATGAACATTTTTGGTGGCCTTACTAAAGTCCGAAATTAAGAAATCACCAAGGTCCGACCTCCGTCAAGACAGAAAAGTTGAAACATGGCATTTTCTCACTGGAAATGCAAAAACAAACGAAAACCAACTCTGAACTGGCAAAATCTGTACTGTGTATGCATACTCCAATTTTGACTTTGTAATGTTTTTGTCCCTTTTCAGAGCGATCAGAAATGAAAAATTAAAAAGAATGATTTTGCTTTTTTTCTCTCTCTATTTTTTTTAAATTTTAGGTTCGGCAGTTTTGTAAACCCGTAAATGAGAAAATAATAGTCCTGATGATGTTACAATATTTTAATCCGTGAAAGGAATATTTCTACAAATTAAGACTCAATTTTAAATCTAATCGTACCAATTAAGTGCAGGGGCGGTTGAGACAAGCCCATACACAATTTATAGCCTTCCCAGTTATCAAAGTTGGGAAACCTTTCTGTTGAAAATGTTAAATCGTATACACATGCATGCACAGCGCGTTATGTGTGTGCTTGGTTTATTTTAGCTGGGCGCAGGAAATTCCGAATGTCCAAGATTTCAGCGTCCATTCCGGTCCACTCTAAAAGTCTCATCAGGGAGATCTTCCTTAACCTGTTCTTCGTTCGTTGGAGGAAAGACAATACTTGCAAATCATCATGTTCCGTGGCAGTAACATAAAACGGCTCTGGCCACCCTCCGGAGTTAGTCGTAGTGTGTTAACTGGAGTGCAGGTCGCAATCCAGAACATGCTCATTTATTGGCTCAATTTTTTCTGGGGTTTACTTAATATGACGACAGAGAAGGGGATAACGATAGAAATGTCATATTCAGATGCTTGATCATTAGTTACTTTTTCTGTGGTTTCATATTTTGACAACTGATGACGTGTTTTTATTTTTGCCCATAATACAAAAGAGAATGAACATCAAAACACATATTATTGGTTGTGAACTGTTTAACATATGTGCTTATATGAAAATATGGTTACACTTTTTTTCTATAATCTAAAGTGAAAGTAAATTTCATTCGAAAAGTCAACTTCGATCACTTGGGCTTAATATACATGTATGTTTACAACAATGCCGGTTGTTTTCCTTTATTTGTATATTTTAGGCAAATTTAGTCCGAGTATTTGTTTTATTGGAATGAACCAATTTCTATCATTAATTAAGTAGCTTCTATAGATTGTTTATAGGATTTATTGAGAAAAAAAAAACAACAAAAAACAGTTTTCATGTCTTATAACTTGATACTGAAAATATTTTGTGAAGCTCTAACTCTTGCATAATAAGTAAAATGAAGTAATATCTCATAAAAACAATTGAAAAGTTTTATTTTACTTGATGATGTTTCTGTCAATAGTTTTATTTAGATAAAAGATCCTCTGAGCAGTTCATATGGAATTTTGTGTGAAGTAGCATATTTTACATGTATATGTGCATGTATTGCATGCATGCACTTTTTAAAATTCAGGACAATAAAGTTGATGAGCACATTTGTCAGATGAAATATCTGTTATTAATAATAATATAAAACTAGAAGTAAATAAAATCGATGGCTATAGTTAATTTGATCAGCTAAAATATCAAATTCCGAAATAAAATTAACAAAATGATAATGTATCAACTTAACAAGGGACGTAAGAACTCTACTGCTGTAGGTGCTTTAAAGTGGAATAAAACAGTTCTTACAAGTTTTACTCGATGATAAAAAGAGATCTTAAAGAACCAACACTTGAATGGTGGAAAAGACAGGTCTGTTGAACACGTTTTCAAAGCAACACCACAAATGGGAAGGATATAGGAAAAGTGGGCGGTACAATAAAGTTAAATTGCAATGTGCATAGCTTTGTTACTTCAAGTTAAAATCTTATTATTGTGCAAGTTCATCCCTATTGTATATACATGTACATGTTACGGAGAATTTAACATAACGTAAATATGTTTTACATCACCATGGATACGAACTAAGGTCAGTAACAGACTGCTAAAACAGAACAGTTCTCCTATTTCAGAAGTTAATATTATAATTTTCACTATTTCAAGCATATCTTGCTGCATTATGTCATGCACAGTATAATATTGTGTGTGTCAACAAAATATTATAAAACATCATTATCAGAATATATGATATATATCTAAAATACACGGCAAATCGTTTTTACTAAATTATTGCTAATTTTACTTCTTCATAAATAAAAAAAATACCACAGTAAGGAATATGTAACTTCACTTGTCTCAATTCCTTAAATGCTATACGGACAAAATTTGTTAACCTTAATAAAAACAATGAATTATAAGCGTATACTGCTGTTATGACATTGTACTTAATTAAACCAAGATTACAAATATTTTCGGTTATATACTTGCTTTTTAAGATCATTCGTGATTTAATCAGGGTAAACCGTTCTGAAGCACAGACACTTAGGGTGTGGAACCCCAAACGCCTTAAAATCCAAATAAAATGTATATTTGTCAATCCCAGCACATATACTTATCACACATGTACATTTTGTATATGTAAAAGAAACTTAATATAAGCTGTTTAGAAAAAAAATCATATTTCAACATATGTTACAATTAATACGTACATGTATATGATAAGCTGTAATATACATATATGGAGGTCTACTTTTGTGTTTCGTCAATAGTAATTTAGTTACCGCCGGCAACGTAAATGTTAATTAAACATTTGTAGTAGTTTATCGAAATTATTATACTGTTTACATGTGGCACACGGGAACTTTTCCTTTTTTTGAGTCCGTTTAGTGACATTTTCTTCATTCACATTCCATGTTTTGGACACACCAGAACCCACGACGGAAAGAATATCTCGATGAATACTGCATAGAAATCCAAAACAAAAATGAGTAATATAGAGGAGAGTCAGGAGGGTAGAATCACATTTCGATTTTCTTAAAAAAAGGATTGAATTTTAAATAAATGTTTAAAAAGATGAAAACTTACCCTGCGATTGACCAATTTTTACAGTCACATCTGGTGTTATGCTTCACATCTGGTGCAGCGGAAATTCACATATAATTTTTACCGATGCTCATTTTTGAGATACATATGGGGGTTCCCGTGTGCCACATGTGGGAACTTTTCTGGCAAACCTCTTAGAAACGTGCTGCTGTAAAGTCTCTCTGGTAATGGATGACGCTAGATATTTTGTGCTTGGGCAAGCTTGATCAACGGGGACAGTACACAATATTCAGGGGAAAGAAAACAAAAAAAAACATTTGGAACTCATGACGAAGATTTGTACAAGAAAGGCGCTGTATCTGCTCAATGAGGGTCAGAAAAAACAACAGTGCAGTGTGCAAAAGAAACATTGAACAATATTTAAAATTTGATTCCAGGAAACTTTATGATTTTGATGAACTTGATAACGTGCGACAAAAATTGGACATACATGTACAATGTACTTCTTTAAACAACAGAGATGTATAACTGATATACAATGGCTTTGTAACAACCAGCCAAGATCTACTATGCTAAAAGGAGTGCAGAGAATGATATATGCTATGTTCTCAAATTCTCATGGCTATGTGGTATTCAAATGAAATAACGGTTCTCTTGAATCTTTTGTTTGGGATAATGTCTAAAGACTTGATAAAACATTTTATAAAAATCGTCGCCGTAGAACAGGTTATCCTTAATTGTATCTAATATATGACAATACTTCTACCCATCAATGTGGCTTACGAGACGAAGTGAAAAAGTTCCTTGTTGTTGTAAAGGTAGTATTAGAAAGACAGCCTCCCTATTCCGTCTGAAATGTATTTTTCTATTCGCTGAAGTAATCTAACTTTCTGGACGTCGTTTTGCATTACAGAGGGCATTGTACCGGTGTATAGTATTTTCTGAGGAATTTAAGAGCTGGAAAAACTACATAGAATATCCATTCGTGTTCAAAGAAACTATTTTGTATTATAAATTAAGCAAAAAAATGATAACAATTTTTGTTGAGTTATACGAATGTTTAGGACAATTGACCTTTGTTTTGTTTCTTTGGTTTTACATCGCACCAACACAGTACAGGTCATATGGTGCTCGTACTAAGTAAGTCTGTGTTAACCAAGTGATTCCAGAGCAGAGCAGGACACGATTTATAAATTAATTTTCTTTGGTGACCTAGGTCATGTATCAAATGGTAGCAAGACTCAATCTCATGGTTGTTAACTTTTTATGTAATGCCTTAAGACTTCAAGATTAACAAATAGTCCAGACACACACATTTTCATCTGATCTTTGATCTTTAGGTGTTACTTTGACCTCGGCTTCAGGTACCAGTATTTTAGGCATAACACACTTCCTTGCAATGATGAACGTTTGTGGCCAGTCTCTCAATGAGTTGCTCCGGGCAAGTGCTTTCCTTTAAAGGGATATTCAGGCAAAATAATGACAAAAATATTAAAATGATCTTACTTACTCAAATCACGCTAAAATGACTTTTCATAAAGTTTCAGCATGAATTTCTGTTTCAATTCTATATATTTTGTGTTTGAAATTTAAACATATCTATATAGGTTGGACAAAATTTAGACGCTAATAGAATCACCAGATAGTTTTAAAACAAGTCAGTTGACTTGAACAAATCCTTATAGTTACAATAACATATATTGTGGATATTGTATGATTGAAACAAGCCTAAGTCATTCATGTTACATGTTCTTAAACGTTTCCAGAGTTCACTTTGACAACTATTGTGTAATGCTAGCGCTCTAACCTGACCCACGCGGGTCAATTTAGGAAACCACCATTTTATTCTTTATATGGAGACAAGTTTTTTTTCCTTTGACTGTCTAAAATATTCATTTTGAGGGCATTTACAGGATAATGAATGAAAAACTTCAAAACTAAGAAATGAAAATTTTGCCTGTGTCTCCCTTTAAGTATGACGTTTACCTAGTTCATGCGCGCAACACAAGGTCTCACAATGGTTGATGTTTGTACCAAGTAATATTGAAGGAAGTCTCTGCATAGATGTACGAGAAGATATGCTCCGGACATTGCATTGATGCATTCTGCCCGCCCACCAGAGGTATAGGGCTTGTTTCTTTTTAAAACGGGCGTATAGAAATGATATCCTTCATCTATCAACCTGATACTTAAATAAAGTCGGCATAAAAGAAAACAAAGCGAAAATTTTATTCTGTGTAATGTATTTTATATCTCTGAAAAATTATTTCAATAAAAATCATCAAAATACTCAAATAAGGACAGCTCAATGAAGAATCAAAATTTGAACTGTCAGTCAGATAAAAAATAAACAATGAGGAATAATCTTCTATAAAGAATTATTCATTATCAATGTGGAAGTTTTTTATATATAAATAATAACATCAAAACTCAATGTAGGCAGTCTATAATGGACCTTTCCGGTTTTTCGTAGCGGAACATTTAGCCACACCTTTTCCATTCATTGCTAGGTCAACTGCTCACAAACAGTATCACAAACATAAGCACGTGTTCTTTTGTGCAAACCAGGTCAACCAGTGACTATGTATTATCTCAGTATAGCGATTGGATAACAAGTTAGCCAATTTACATAAAACTGTAAACACCGGAAAGGTCCATGATTGTCATCTGGGTAGAAAGAAAACAGTTTCTTTAACAAACCCCAAAACAATAATATTTAATTTTGAATTTAAATTCTTTTATTGCTTTTATACATAATACATCAAAAGATGTATCATTTTTATACCTTCATTCACAATAATTTGTGGTCTGGAAGCAAACAAACAAACATGACCTTTGATATATATAGAATAAACCTTTATCTGACCATATATTTTATTACATATACCTTATTTTATTTGAAGCTTCCATTAAATATAATGTTTTAGTCAAGTTACTGTTAATGTCTTTTTGTCACCAAACAATACGACCATTTCTGTACTCACAGTAAACCACAAAAGATCAATATTCTTACAACATCCAAATATATATCTTTTTAAAAATCTTCCAATAACATCAAAAAAACTTAAATACTAATTAGCCTCACAAAAACATGAAATAACAAGTTTTACGAGTTAAGAAGCTATATTGGAAAACTCCTCTATTGAACTGAATCACAAAATGAGCCGCGTCACCGACAAAACCAACATTATTGGTTTGCGACCAGCATGGATCCAGACCAGCCTGCGCATCCGCGCAGTCTGATCAGGATCCATGCTGTTCGCTTACAAACCCTATAACAAGTAGAGAAACTGATAGCGAACGGCATGGATCCTGATCAGACTGGGCGGATGTGCAGGCTGGTCTGGATCCATGCTGGTCGCAAACGCACTATGTTGGTTTTGTCGTGACATGGCTCAAAAGTAAATCATACGCAAAAGAAAATATAAAGAGATAATGACCATTCTGTACCAACTGTTGCTAATGTTACACTGATACAATTTAGAAAAAGTGTCAATGTTACAAAAACACTACCCCCCCCCCCCCATCACAAATGCCCAGTCTCATGATGGCAAAAAATATAAACATCTGAACTTCCTCAATTCATAATCACCCACTTTTATGGTCAATACACACTCTTCAGTTGTTTTCTATTATCTGACCTCTGCATGTTATCTTGGCCAATGTATCCTGAACTTCAGGCTTGACTTTATGACTTGCAGTGTGTCAAGTTATATTAAAATCCCTCAATGAATGCTCTTAACAAGCATTTTTCTCTGACCTTTACCCATGACCTTGACCTTTGACCTAGAGAGCTGGTTCAATAGCACAACACTACGTCTCACAGTGGTAAACATTTGTATCAAGGACATTTCATCATCTCTTTCCTTAATCTGGTCATACTCATGATAGTAAACATTTGTCATATAAAACCTCAATTGTCATATAATCCTTCACTTGTCATATAATGATCCCACATTTGTCATATAATGATCCCACATTTGTCATATAATGATCCCACATTTGTCATATAATACCTCAACTGCAGACAACTAAAAGAGTCCTTGTAGAAGATATGCTGGATGCATTCTCTCATAACTTTTTAATCAGACAGAAAAATTTTCTATTTCAAAAATTCACAAAAAATGCTTTTTACTAGAAATAAAGAGTTGTTCATTTGTCTGATTGAAATCAGTATATTAATGCAGACCTTCCTGTGACGTAATTAATTTATCCATATTTACAAGGCATGAAATAAGCTTTAATTGCCATAGATACATGCAGAGGTCAGCAACAGAGTTCTAAAACTGTATATTTCATGTTTTTCTGATGTTAATATTATAATTTTTTTTCACTGTTTCATGCACATTCAACAGCATTGTGTCATGCACAGTATAAATGTGTGTGTCAACAAAATATAACAAAACAATCATAAAATATATAATATATAGCTAAAATACACATAAAAGCTTTCAGCAAATCATATTTACTAAATTATTGCTCGATTTGTATTTCTTCAATAATCAATAGAAAGACAGTAACAAAAACTGAGCACTTTAAAATATACAAAATTAACAAGGGAAGCATAACTGTCATAGATAAAATATACCACAGTAAGGAATATATTACCTCCCTTTACCCCCTCCCCACCTCACCGCCCTAATAAAAATCCTATTAAAAAACGAGGCCAATTATTGCAAATTATTATTACTCAAAACAGATTTTTTTTAAAAATTTGATTTAAATAACGGAAGCACATATCAATAAATAATTAATAAAAATTGTGTAGTTATTTCATTCAATGCCTTAATCAATAAAACATTTGTTTAATTTGTACCATTCAACAACTAAGGAATGGCTAGATTTGTTAAACTATTGTGTCATGGAAGTCTCATATTGTATCAATACACCAGTAATCACTGATTATAAGATCAATATTTACCATCAATATGTATTGTATTTACACACAAAATATAAAAAAAATCCAAAAATAAATTGAAGGAAATAAAATCACATAAGTTTTAGAAACAGATATTTTTCTTTATGTTTCACGAAGATTGATTTCTGTACTGCAGTATTGCTGTACTTAAATGCAAAAATGGCTGATCAGTGTAAGTTGATTACAAAGAAAAATCTTATGTTTTAAGGGGTATGTTATAAGGCATCCATCTTAAATAAATACCATTACAAAAAGTTAGCAAGATGTAGACATATAAAAAAAAATATATGAAAAAAAAACTGCTTAACGAACCTCAACAATGCGATAAAATTCTGGTAAAACTCTGGTAAAAGATTTAGAACCAAACTTTATTTAGAAAAAGGTTCAACTTGACATCAATTGTAATTAAAATTCTAATTTAAAGTTTTTGACAACTGATTGTGCCCCTGGTCTGTGAAATACTAAATGGGAAGTAAATATAACTTAAAAAAAAACTTCGTACAAACAATTTCAAAACAAAAACAAGACTTTTTAACTTCAAAAATTCTATGCAACAAAAAAGAAAACAAAATAATAAAGCACCAAGACAACATCACTTGAATCACCAAACCAAAGATTAAAATTGGATGACAATACCCTGCAGTAGTTAACAATGTTTCAGATAAATTTGATAATCATGTTTTTATTACTTTAAAAAAAAATAAATTTTTTTTAGTTTCATACTTTGAGCCTTCACCCAACATAAGTTTGGAATTGTCCATTTATAGGGATTCCACTATCCAAAATGATAAAATTATGCAACAAGCAGTATAGAGAGTGTAACTACATTGCAATGATGAGCACGCTGGGAAGAATATAGGCATGGCATAATTGCTGGTAGGCCCCCTACAATTCCTAGTCAGGGCTGATTAAAATAAAAAAATAATTTTCTACCTTCGTCACCTGTAAATAATAGTGTCACACAGATTTTAACTAAATTGTTAAATGTACATGTATTTTTGACGGTATCTTTTTTTTCTATTTACATTACAGAGGAAATTGATAAGATTTCATGTTATGTTCCTATTTCAATACTGAATGATGAAGTTAAAAATACTCAAAAAAATAAAATCCTCATCCAAAAACAAAATACAGATATACAATGTATATATATTTATGTATATAAAACAACTGCTTTTATTTGCTTATACATATTCAAATTAACACTATACATATAAATTATCACAATAGAACACATTACTATATCTATCAACATGAAACACCAGCCCATCAGCTAAAAGAATAACCTTAGTTACTGTAACCTAGCAACCAGGTAAACCTAGCAACCAGGTATATATATGTTCAGTGTAGCAATGAACTGTATGGGCAAGCATGTTTTTTTATTGATGAAATTATTGCACAAATGTGATGGACCTCAGCCATCAGTTGTAATGAATGACCTCACTTCGAATGCTATGCTATTGTACATAGCACAATCTTCCATGAAGACAGAATATAACCAGCAAAATCGCCAGCTCGTATCAAAGTTTCTGGGTCCAACAAAGATGTAGGAACCCACTCTCTCTCTCTGTTAAAACCATAATATACAAATACGGATGGTCTTTGACCATTTACAGACTTTGGGCCGTCTATCTACCGAACATATGTTCTGCCGGAAACGTCCAACAGTTGTCAAATAAGACACAAGTCACTTCACATTTTTACTACAACATCAACTGTTATTGCTGGAAAAAAAATGACAACAACATATAAAAGATGTATACATAATTGCAACACCATTGTAACATTAAAGGGACTCCACTGTGGTTTAAAAGCCTAAAAATATAACATTTGAATTTCTTACATACATGAGCTGGGGCAATTTAAACAGAAATATATGCAAAGATAGTTAAGAAATATACTATGAAATAAATTGAAAATCATATTTTTATGCTTTTCTTAGCCCGTTTTGAGTGAAAAGTGTTTAAACGTCTTTCAATTTTTAAATTTTTTTTGCAATTGAATAATTATTCTGGAAAATGAAGTGTGCCAATGATCTGAAATTTTGCACAAAGATTAGTGGTCTAAACCTTCTTCAAATTGTCCATTTATCTCGAATAATATTTTCAGTCCCATCATGTCAAAAAACCTCAGTGGAGTCCCTTTAAAGTTCAATTTTTTTTTTCATTTTCATAGACTTAGCAAGCAGTAAAAATATTAAATTTATCTTAAATTCTTTGTGAAATATTTATCATTCAATACAACTTATCTAGTGTGTTTTAACTGAAATCGTTCTTGCCTTTAACATCTTCTTCAATAAACATTAAAACATAAGTATGTTTAAAATAAAAGTATCAGACTTTAAAATTTTTTAACAAGAGTTCCAGACTGGGCAATTTTGTTAGTCATTTTCCAAATTATAATGCTTGAGGTATTAGCAGTCTTTTTTCTTTTCTCTTTTTTTTTCTTTTCTCTCTATCTCTCTTTTTTAAATTTTTTTTTTATTTTTTGGTTGGGTTTAACATGACACCAACACCACTTAGTAATCACTAAGCATGACTCCTAAATCCAACAGATCTTTTAACAGAGAGCTAAATCAGACCTGTGAGCATTTTGAAGAAAATTTTCTAGAAAAGTCTGACTGTCCATATTCTATTATCAATATTTGAACCGTGTCATGACAAAACCAACATAGTGCGTTTGCGACCAGCATGGATCCAGACCAGCCTGCGCATCTGCGCAGTCTGATCAGGATCCATGCTGTTCGCTTACAAACCCTATAACAAGTACAGAACCTGATAGCGAACAGCATGGATCCTGATCAGACTGCGCGGATGCGCAGGCTGGTCTGGATCCTTGCTGGTCGCAAACACACTATGTTGGTTTTGTCGTGACATAGCTCATTTCTTTTTCTTAAGACTAAATTTTGATATATTTATGCTCAATTCACCTGAAATAATTCAGTGTCTTTTCATGTGTAGACTTAGATGGTCACTACGGGAAAACGCTCGGTCACAAATGTTACACTTGAACGGTTTATCTCCAGTATGTTTCCGGTAGTGCCGAGTCAGTTCGTCCGACCGTGCAAATCTCCATGTACATCCTTCCCATGTACAAATGTAAGGCTTCTCCCCTGAAATAGAATTTATAAATCATATTATGAAATCATAAGAATACTATACCTAACTGTAAAAATAATGGAAAATCTAGTAATTGAACTTCTTAGCGATTTCTTAGAAAAAGTTATTCTTGCTTGTTTGTTATTTTTGCTTGTTAAAAGGTCTTTGAACTTAGAACATCCCTCATAAACAATGATACTGAAATGTCAAGCAACTCTTGCATGTGTACCTTGTTTATTTAAACTCCCGTACATTGACCATAAATAGATCTATTTAGAGAAATGTTAAAATGTCATAGCCATACAGACTGGGAATATCATCACCATAGAGACTTTCTTCACAATGTACATGCAGGAAGCCTACAGTGCCTAAATCATTGACCGGCCATCCTAGTCATGTAACAAGGACATTTAGTCCTTCAAATCCAATTTCCAAAAAAGATAAAAAAAAAGCAAGCAAGCACGGGTAACATTCAAGGCTGTTATTATTTAAACCTTTTTTTTGTTTTTATTCAAACATTTTAAAGTGGAATAAGTGTTGCTTTTTTTTCCATAATATAACCTTTTTTTTCCAAAGTGGAAAAAAATTATCATTTGTTAAAATAACATCAAATATAATTCCTGTATCTGTGCAATATTTTTGTAACTTACATATATACGTTGTATTTAGTTGCATTTAATTGGAGTAACAAAAAAATATTGGAATAGGGACCTTTTGTTTTCAATGTTTATCTCTTCATTAATCAAATCCTTCCACTTCCTGTTTTAAAATCATTGCCTCTCCAATATTACAATATCTGGATATAACAATATAAGTTCAGCGGTCCCCTGATTATCATTATAAGCAGAGTTTACTGGATTTCTTTTTTTAATAAAATTCTTAAATTACCTGTGTGTGTTCGCCTATGAGCTTTTAAATGTGAGCTTTTCGTGTAAACTTTTGTGCATCCTTCAAAATCACACCTGTGGACGCGTCGCTTTTTTTGCTCATTGAACACATCTGCTGGGTTTGCGAATGAGGGGGTAACTGGATGAGTTGATACTGATGGAACTGACTTACTGTTCTGTTGTAAGCTAAACTGATGTTTCTCCAATGCTTTAAACTGTCTAAAAAAAAACAAGAAACAAAATAATGAGTGAACACCTTATGAAATAATATGATAAATTACATGTACTATCTAAAAACTTGTCCATAACAAATCACATACTGGTAGGTTGAGGACCTTTAAGCTGTTAATTGTTTTTGTTTTGTCAAGCGGACATTTCAGTAGCTGTCAACGGCTTCAAAATTAGTTCTTATTTCAACAGTTAAAAACACTCCTTTCTTGTAACTAAAACAATTGAGCCGCGTCATGACAAAACCAACATAATGGGTTTGCGACCAGCATGGATCCAGACCAGCCTGCGCATCTGTGCAGTCTAGTAAGGATCCATGCTGTTTGCTATCAGTTTCTCTACTTGTAATAGAGTTGGTAAGCGAACAGCATGAATCCTGATCAAAGTGCGCGGATGCGCAGACTGGTCTGGATCCATGCTGGTCGCAAACGCACTATGTTGCTTTCGTCATGACGCGGCTCAAGTGTTTCAGGTGAGTATCAAACTTTAAGAACTAGTCTAAACAGAGCAATCTCTGGGGTTTTGAGGAGAGAATGTTTTAAATTTATATCACTACTGAAACAGATATCTAGTATCTATATGTATCTTAACCCTAAAAGTGCTGGAACCTAAAGCGTTAAGCCTTTGCCACCAGTATAGAGCCAGGCCAGCCTGCATATCCGTGCAGTCTTTCCAGGCTCTATACTGTTGGCTGGTAAACTTTAAATACCATATTCAAATTGATATCCCTAAAATTGATCATGGACAGTCCCAAAATGGAAGTGGGACAAGTCCATTTAAAATAATTCAGAAGGTTAAGGGTTAACATCACTACTGTAATAGATATCTAAGTATCTTTATCTATCTTGAAGAGCAACATTTAAAGTAACAAGAACTTACTCAGATGCTTCCTTTATTCTCTGTAATGATAGAAGTGCAGCAGAACCAATTTTATTCATTGACTCAAGAGTCACGGTGGGGTGGTCTTCTGGCTCTAAAAAAATAACATTCAAACAAGTTTAAATTTTGTCAAACTAAAAACTACAATCTTTTCAAGCATGTTCTTATCAAATTCTAGAATTTAACATTTGAACATGGTTATGTTGAATTCTGTAAACCAACATTTGGTTATATTGAATCATATAAAATCATATAGAAATTACATATGATGTCATAATGACATCAGATCTGATGTCATATTGAAAATATATCTGATGTCATAATGACGTCACATCTGATGTCATATTGAAATGATATCTGATGTCATAATTACATCACATCTGATGCCATATTGAAAATATATCCGATGTCATAATGACATCACATCTGATGTCATATGGCATGAAAACATTCTTTTCGTTATCCTGTGCATTTTCATGACAGCTCTGAGTTTGTTTTGGGAAATTATAGTGCAAAGGATGTTATAACAAGAGCTGTCCGTAAGACAGCGCGCTCGACTTTTTTATTGCTTGCCAATAAAAAAAGTTTTTGCAGTAAAAGGCAATACAAGAATCTCTGTATTTTTAAAGTGAACAATGGCCATGAGCATTAAGATATTTAGTGAAGAATTATTTTACTGAATTGTGTGATACCCTTGAACACTGCAGCAAAGTTTGAAATGTTTAAGTCAAAAGAGGGCTGGTAAGAAAGAAAAAAAAACTGAGTTGAGCCTTAAATAAATTTAATAGTATTAAACCCACTTTGAGAGAATAAGGTATTTTTACGTCACTCAGAACACCTTGGTAAATGACATAATAACATAATTTTTCAAGAAATCTATGCCAAGGAAGCAGTATATTTTTGTACAATCAGCATAATATATAGATTTGACTTTGTATGTGAAAGTATTATAGTTACCTTATAATACAAGTAATAGATAAATTTTATCAAGCTTTTTTAGATGTTGTCAGTTGGTCACAAACATTGGGCCATAATTCAAATAAAATCTTTGACAGAATTACCTTCTCCTGGACATGTTTGGGAATCATGATTGTAAACAAGTATTCCAACTTTCAAATTAATATCTCAAACAGTTCAGTCAAAAAGTGGACTGGTACTAAAAACTTAACCAAGATTCTAAGTCGATAAAAGGCCTTAATTTTTAAAACAAATCCTTGACAGAGTTACCTTCTCTTGCGTACAGATGGGGGTAATGATGTGAAATAGCATTAAAAGTTTCAAAGCAATATCTCAAAGGGTTAAGGCAATAAGTGGATTTTACCCATATTCAATGTATTTTCTAAGTCAAAAAGGGGCATAATTCTGTCAAAAACCTTGACAGAGTTATGTCCTCTTGTCTGTTGATGAAGGTCGTGATGGTAAACAAGTATGGTCAGTTTCAAAGCAATACCTCCAATGGTTTTGAAATAAAGTGAGGTGGTACAAAAAACTTAACCAAGCTCAATACACTTTCTAAGTCAAAAAAGGGCCATAATTCTGTCAAAAACCTTGACAGAGTTATGTACTCTTGTCTGTAGATGGAGGTTATGATGGTGAACAAGTATGGTAAGTTTCAAAGCCATACTTGTAATACTTCTGAAATAAAGTGGGGTGGTACGAAAAACTTAACCAAGGTGTGACGCCAACGCCGACGCCGACGCCGGGGCGAGTAGGATAGCTCCCCTTTTCATAGAAAAGTCGAGCTAAAAATGAACTTAAAAATAGAAAGTAATAAATATAACTACATGCACACTAAGTGGACTTAAATGAGCCGCGTCACGACAAAACCAACATAATGGGTGTGCGACCAGCATGGATCCAGACCAGCCTGCGCATCTGCGCAGTCTGATCAGGATCCATGCTGTTCGCTTACCAACTCTATTACAAGTAGAGAAACTGATAGCGAACAGCATGGATCCTGATCAGACTGCCCGGATGCGCAGGCTGGTCTGGATCCATGCTGGTCGCAAACCCATTATGTTGGTTTTGTCGTGACACGGCTCAAATGTTTTATTCACAGTAAGGACACAATATAAGTATCTAGTATGTGTTAGAGAGTAATTTACAATATATTCATTGAGTACAAAATTTATAATTCATGGAAAGAAAACATCATGCGCGGTCATATCTATACTGTATGACATGCAAATTATCAGTGACTTACTATGTTTAGCTCCTTTATCTTTTTAAGTCACACTTTTATCTTACGAACAAGGAATGAATATTTAAGCCGCGTCATGACAAAACCAACATAGTGCGTTTGCGACCAGCATGGATCCAGACCAGCCTGCGCATCCGCGCAGTCTGATCAGGATCCATGCTGTTCGCTATCAGTTTCTCTACTTGTAATAGGGTTGGTAAGCCAACAGCATGGATCCTGATCAGACTGCGCGGATGCGCAGGCTGGTCTGGATCCATGCTGGTCGCAAACCCACTATGTTGGTTTTGTCGTGACATGGCTCATTTGTATTCAAACAGGTATGAAACTATCAATCAGAACAGCATGTTTCGTTATGCAACATTATGTCATTTATAATCTAAAGACAAGATTATAACTTTGAAGGAGAGGCCAGGTCAGGACATTGAATACAGATAACGTATAAACTTGTCAGTGCTGGTGGTCTTGTTTTGACATATATTATCACTTTCTTCCTGGTCCGCAGAAAACTCAAGCCATAACAATGTAATCCCCCTACTTAAAGTTAAACACACTTCTATTGATAACAATTAAAGTCGTCTCAAGGCCGCCATTTTTTTCTCTATTAAAACAATACAATAGGGAAACTGAAGTAGTATTGTACAATGTATCATATGAATCTAAGTCTTTCATGACATGATTATATTTACAATAGAGAAAAAACAGAATCATTAAAGAACATTCAAAACATTGAATTTGAAAATGTTGTAGGCTCATGCAGTTTGAGCCTGTTCATGGACGGTATAGGAAAGCCCAAGGTACCGTCCATGCCCCCTGGGCACATTTAGTTCTGTATGCTGATAAATCCCTGCTTAAAAAAAATGAAATACTCCAGTTAAGCAGTAGGGTATAGACGATGAGAACAGAAAGAAAGGCTGGCTGACAAGGTTATATAACATTCAGGCATTTGCCTACAATTATCACTGCTAGTGCTCAAAGACTCGTACCTTTTTTGAGATACGACAACCCTCGGAAGCCGAGTCTGAGGTCAGCTGCAGACTGGTTCTCCGGTTCGCCCATGTGTACATCTTCGTACCAATGAGCTGGACTAGTTTTCTTCACTGATAAATCAACAGGCTCAGTCTGTAGAGGCTGAAATATATAAAACAATAACCGTTTATTAACTGGCAAAATTACATTTCATACCTGTAAAAATGTCAAGTTATATGAATACTTGCAATGGTTTGTACTGTTTAGTCAGTAAATTATATAATTTGAAAACTATTAACAATCAACTGTTAACAATATTGTATAATTGTTACATCAAAGTGATCAAGCCTTCCTTTCAAAACAAACATAAAAGTTATGGTCTCTTATTTTTTAGACTTTTTTTTATAATAAACCTTAAAACCCAACTCTCTACAAAAATCAATCTACATTTTAAGATTTATTTAAAAATTGTCACAACCATGTTCAAAATCATTCTTTATCTATTATATTTAAAAAAAATGTTAAATTTCTTTTTTAAATCTACAGAGTATAATGCTATACTTTGTATTAGCTTTGAATAACAAGCTTGACTACTTAATTATCTTAAATACTATGCATATTCAATTAGGTTCCATTAGCCGAATTTTTATATCTTAAAATTATACACTAAAAAAATTACTTAAATTTAACATTCAGTATGTTAACGCACACAATTTTTTAAATATATGTGAATGATTATGTGTTCTGCAGAATCATTGTGTAAACAAAATGAAATTGAATCTACATAAATGAAATGATTTTGCATATCTTATTTCATGAAAGCGTATTAACCCCGGTGTTATATAATAACAAAACATTTGGTTTTGAAAGCCTTTGCGGGAGGCATGAAGTATTGTAAAATTGAGGAAATCGACAAACACCCCGCTATCTCAGATGTCACTGTCATTATTTGCTTAAACTATGCTCTACAAACATGTTTAAAATAACAATTTAAGTCGGAACATATTTGAACAAACCACAGAAATACCGAGTGTAAAATAATCGCCAGTGCTTCAATATATTTTTTTCTTTAAGCTATACTGAAGTTAATATTCCGTAAGTTACTTCAGTTATGACAATCAGGCGAGTTAAACATTCATTACTAACAAATAAGTTTTTCCTAAGGTGATTGGGACAGAAACAGATTATTTCATGACCGATGTAGAAAACTTTACCATTGATATATTCTAAAATCTCGCTTAATTTTTTTATGATATTGAAACATGGAAATAGCTTTGTTTAATTAAGTCTAAACTCTGAGACATTACTACAGCATATCTTAAGGGCAGAGTGTTATGTAACTTACTGACAGGCTCTTGATTTCATGTCTGTCTAAAGATACAGCAAGTTATATAAAACAGCATTAAATGTGCAGTAGATCAGGCACCATTAATTGACCAGATTTATTAAACTCATTTAAATTTTGTCTTACTTCTATTGTAACATGAAGCCTTAATTAAAATCAAGGTTAAGTACTAATATACCATTATCAACAATTAAAAAAAAATAAAAAAATTGTGAATTGTTTTGTAAGACATCTAAGCTTATCTTAATAATGTCTTGTACATGATGTTTTAATAAAGACACAATAAATGTCCCAAAGAACGCTCTGAATGAGTCTCATTCAAACTTTTTCCCCCCACATCGTAATATTTTTGTCTTTTCTTAAATCACTTTAATGACTGGAGCGGGCCCCCTGTTTAACAAGACAACATTATTAAGCCTGTTGCTATGTAATCACTGATTCACTCTTAATAAGCATTTCAAATGTAAGCTAAACTGTCTGTAATGTCAAACACCCTACCACGCCTTCTGGCGATCCAGGGGGCTTAAAAAACTGATTAAGATTACAGAAGTATTATACCCGGCATTATGTATACAATGACTTGAAATTTCAATATTATCGATTGCCAATAGTGCATGATAAGTCTGTATAGCAAGACCAAGGCAAATAAACTCTGCTGTTACCTATTACAAGTAAATATTTTGAGACAAAATTAAAACCTCGCACGGTGTTGATGACCGATGTAGTGACCTTAAGACACATTTTGTACAAGGACAGACAATTAACTGTAAGGCCGCTCGGGCGGTCATTTGAAATTCACTCAAAAGATCTGCTACACCAAGACTTGATTCAAACAAAATGAGAAGATGGGGTGACAGTCTAGCACATTTTAATTTAATAATATCTTGTTGACTATCATATAGCTTTTATTTGGTTGAATTATTAAATACCTGGTGTAATGCTTTATCATTAGAAACTGTCAATTGTTTGTTACTTCAAATGATTGCTTTAAATTAATCATGCAGCTCAACGGTACAGAATCTGGACGGACAGACACCGTGGAAATTGCCTAACTGTGGGTGATACATCCGAATTGGTGCTTTGTGTAAAACATTGTCAAATAATTTGTCTTCTTTATTTGTTACAAATAATAAGAATACAAATATCTCATTCTCAATACAGCATCTAAACAAGGATGCCTGAGGTCTACTTTTTTTGTAAAATGGGGTAGGGAAAAAAAATATTAATACTTGCATGACTTCGGTCATTTACAACAGAACTTAAACAGTGACACTGTGGTGTATTATCAACAATTAGTCCAAAACCTCATCTTAAGTTAAATACACATAAAATACCTTCAGAAAAATGTATGCATGTATGGTACAGAATTGAATTACCGGCAATGTCCTAACAAAACAATTTTAACAACCTAGTATCACTATATCCTATCATTTAATGCTCTATTTCACTATAAAACACAGACAACAAAAGAATATCTTACTCATTGTGGCCTAGCAAAAATTTTTGACAGTTTGTTCAGAAGTTAAAAAGAAATTAGAAACGTTATTTTGTATTTAAATGCTTTCCTTATTCCTACAGAGTTGTTATATGTTTAGAATAAAACAATTAAACATGTATTAAGCCAATTTTGTATTTAGAATGGCTTTTAATTGAATATAAAATAAATTCTCTCCCTTTCAAATATCCTCATAAACTATTTACACTTTGAAATAAATTCACCTTGGAGGTCGAGCAGGTAAAGACTGACAGTCTTCAAGTTCATTTCAGGTTCTAAAGTTCAAGGACTTTTGGGATCATTAAAAAACTTAATTTGCCTATATAAAAGTACTGATCATGGACTTTTAATTAAAAATTTAAAAGTGAGAAAGATGTGCCATTGAAGATTTCACTACAATTAATGCAGTTTTATGTATGATACTTATAACCTCGTAATTAAGTTTCTGTATTTCTATATTGCCCTAGAGTTTATTGCTTTCCACAAGAAAATAGATAATTATAAAAATTATCAGTATAAATAATATTTACAACAACAATAATTATGATGATTTCATTAATTTTATTGTGTGACTAAAAACATGCATGACCAAATTTATTATAATCATCACTGTATTTCTGAGACACTTTCATTAAACTTCTCTAATGGTTCTATTTCATTTTCAAATTTCATATTACATGTATATGTATAGTCATATTTTTCATTACATTCATTTTTGTACATAATTTTTTTCTCTTTAAGAAAGTACCTGTTAGGCTGTATTTTTCTTTCACCTTATCATTATATCATAGATACATTACTTTTATTTGTTTACACAAGTTTTTTTATATACATGTATCAATGTGATGTAGCATTTTCTTCACTTTTTCAAACCTAGCAACATATAGAAATCCCTGTGGGACAAAATTAATTAATTTTGTTGTATATTAATTTGTACTCTGAATAATAACAATCTACTATCTGGCCAAACAGTACAAAACAGATAAATTCCTAGTGCTAAGTGTTTTTGCTCAATGCTAAAACAAAACTAAATCAAAGCCAAAATAACTACTTTTACTTTTTTAGTATCTTTACAATGTTAATTTTACATGTTTAACTATTAAATTTCTTTAACCTGAATAATCTAGATGTTATTCAGTGCTATCAGCATGAATTCTCCCAGAACTTTTCGAGTTCATTGCTAGCACAAACAAAATCAAAATAAAAGTAAAGTCACTTCACCAGATAAGTTTTGCATGAAATATCTATTTACATGTATTTAACATCATATGATAGAGATTCAACTCAGGTTGTCAATATGCAGTATAATTCAATTATTTTATCTTCATCTATAACTATTGTTTAATAGCATTATTGACCAAAAAAAAAGGGGAAATAAAAAAAGAAATAAAATAATAATAATGAAACCCACTTTTTTCCCCATCATCATTACTTTAAAATTACACTATAATTTTCACCATCAATTTTTTATTTTTTTTATCAAATCAATAAAATATATCAAATAGTTATACCCCTGTTAATTTAAACTACATTGTAATTAGATGGCAATATTTATGTAAAGCATATTTAGTACACTTCTCTCCTTCTTGAAAGAGCTTAATAATACCCAAATTAAGCCCTTGCAGAAACTAGAAATCAATTAGACAAATTACAATAACACCAGTATATGAATAATTCTTTCAAAAATATGTTCAACAACATTGCTGGGTTTTGAACACACAGCTAGAGCAATGAATGCCAGTTCTAACACTTAATCATCTGACCCATTGAGGCAACAAATTTAAGGCTACATATAAACAGAAAAATTAATTATAAAGAAAAATACATACAAGATGATAGGGAAATAAATATCCGAGGTAGTGTGGTGGTGGTGGTGGGGGAGCTACACACTGTAAGCATGGCATCACTGGCATATCTTCACCGTACATTAAATGCATATTGGCAAGAGAAATAAATCCTGAGTTTTTTCCCACAATGTTTATAAGTAAATAAAGCACAGAATCAGCTTCCCCTGTGCTGTCTAAATCAGTCCTTCTCTCATTAAAACTCCAAAAACACTTTTCCCCGAAGATTAAATATTTACCACTGTTAAAATTCCAACACAAGCAGTATAAATTAATGTTGCTCCAATTTTTCTAGGACCGGAAAAATCTTCATTTAGAAACCACAATGTTTTCTTGGGAAATATTTTTGAAAGTTAGACATAAATCAGAATTTCTTAGATAAGGCTTATCACTTGCAGTTGCAGGGAGACTAGTAAGTACATCAAATTCAGCAGCCAGCATTTAAGTCTACCCACTTTTACACTACGATCCGGTCATACAATTAATGCTTAACTTTAAATCCAATATTTTAAATTTCAGAAGTTTAAGTATATATATATATATATAGATTTGAAAATATTGCTAAAATTATCCACTGTATAATATCTTAAAATAACTGTCAAAAAATCCGTCTGCTAAGTCTGTAGGCAAAAACTAGCGGTTTCGTATTTGTCTATCTACATTTTACGATATAAAAACTCCCCAAACCGTGAAGTGACAACACGGGCTATGATTGGACAAATTTTATGACCCCCTATACGACTTCCTAGTACTCTAAGATTGTATGATATGGTATCATAATTTAAAATGTAGGCAACAATGATTCTTAAACCACTCCCCCCACCATACATAAATACTCATTTCTCTCCGTATATCCCAAACTCATTAAAATTCAGTCAGTTATGAAAATTTTAGTGAAGCGAAACCCTAAAGTTTCCTTCAAATCAGGAGTGCCCGTTATAAAATAAATAATCTTGATTTTGTTTATTATGACATAATTGTACTGAGGTTATTCAAATCAAAATAAACCCACTTAAATTTATCCATTTTTGTTATATCATCATTTTAAGTTGATTTAATGGCTCGAGGAGGGGGGATGTAAATGATGAAGATATTAATATCGGTGAACAAAACATACTATCTTCTAGATCTTTTCTTGAAAATGAAAACAGATATTTTGCACTATCAAAGGACCACTCCTACCCTCACCAGAGACCTGCCATCAATTATAAAAGCTGGAAACACACAGCATGTCCTAAACAGTATAATGCTGTGATTTTATACTTAAATTGCCATAGATTTAATTATTAAACCAGCTGAATATCTTGACACATCTGAGCAAATTCTGATCATATTCTGTACTATTCACTGTTTGTGTCACATTAACCTCTGTAGAGCAACCACCCTTTTTGCAGACATAGATTTTGGTTGCTGCTGACAGGTGTTTGCTGTGTTTTATTTATATTTCTAAAAAGCTTTTTATTCCTTGTGTACTTTTATTATTTCCAAAAAGATACTCATTGTCCTATTATCTGACCTTAACATTTTCTTCGTTTTCTTTTTGGCAATTTAGTCTTTCACAGTGATTTTGTACTTTGTATAGAAGTCAAAATACTCTTTTGTTTACATTTTGCAACTTTTATGGCAAATAATTGCACATTTACCACTATTTTCCTCAGGTAACAAGCATCTAACATGCTCTAAAACCAATTTATTAATTATACTTTAAAGTTAAATTCTTGCAAAACTTAAATGTTTGCCCTTTCTAAAGAACAATAACATTTGTTAATTTCTGAGGCATTACATATACCTTTAAACTGCATGGTGGCAATTTAAGGCTAATCACTATGATATACCAATACAACAGGCTGTCTATAAAAATGTACCAAAACTCACTTTCTAAGATCATGCTAAAAAATCCCATTTACATCAAATTCAGTAATTTGAAGGTAATTTTTGCAGTAAAGATCTTCTGCAGTTATGATACTTAAATACCATAGATTCAATAAATTAACAGAATAATGGTCTAAAAAATTCATATGTACTTGTCAGGCTATTTCATACCTTTATTGGTTATATCATAGCGTTTATACATGTATACTTCTGTACTGTGCAAACAAAAAATTATCTTTTTTAAGGTAATGGTTTAATTGCTATTAACAAAACATTATATTAAAATGATCATAATGACCTATGGCTAATGTAATGATGAAGTCATCAAATGCATTCATCTGAATTTCTGAATTTAATTAACAAGACCTGTATAAAAGACTTATGTATAAAATAATTAAGCATTAAATCATTCATTAAAGTACCCCATTATATAATACATTAATACTTATTTTGAATGCTGCATTAAAATGTTTATCAAATTCAAAATAAAAATCTTCATAAAGTAAAGACTCTTTTAAGAAATTCAAACTTTTTAAACCGCATGCGTCAATTTAAGCTATATAAAGAAATGAATTGTCATATGACGTAGATACACCATTATAAGCACCGTACAGTATGACCCGGCTGATTCAAGTATAAACACAAGGACACCTCCCACTTAGATTTATACCCCCTGGGCTGACACACCTTTAATCAATCTTTACACCAAATATGGAAAATCTCCAACATTCTAACTACTTGACTAACTCTGATAAACCTATTTGTAAAGATAAACTGTCATAAATACAAGTATACTTGTCCCGCAACAAGACAACGGTCTTCTAAAATAAAACATACTGTTAAAAATTTTTTTTTTTAAAAAGCGTCCTAAACTATAATCTTAAAGGTACATTTACTGACAATTCGGTGTATACAATTGCAGTTTTTTGACATGTCTTTACATAACACATAAATTTACAGCAATTTCACAGTGACACAGGAAGATATTATTTTGCAGTTAACATTAAAATCAGAATTTAAATGAGGTATGTTTTTAGGCTATGCTGCAGCACAGGGAAGGCAATAAAAAACTTTAAACAACTATATATTTGTTAGAGGCAATCTTTAAGTTATGTTAAAACATCCGGTGTATTTCTTTACTGTTATTTATTTACCCTTTTTATAAACCTGCTAAATTTATGTAATGGATTATCTAACAGTTCATTTGCAGTTTAAAGAATTTTAACATCGAATTACAACAACACTGCCATTGTCACCAAAAATACTTTCATCACAAATGATCAGTCTCAAGATGATGAAAATTTATACATAAAAATCCCTCGATTCATGGTACCTGCCTAAAATTGCTTACAATCTTTTCATTTGACCTTGGAACCTGGCATGTGACGTTTGCTCCAGATAAGCTTTTCTGTCTGTCTTCTGTCTAAGTGTGACCCTGACCTTTGACATAGAGACCTGCTTTTATGCTAGAAAAATTACTTCTCATTTGGTGAATATTTGAATCAAATAATTCTAAAATTCATACATGTATATAGAAGACTCTAGACATTCCATTATATCTGGTGACCTTGACCTTGCACATATTGACCTTTATAATATGCCGGTAACATTAAATCTTAACATTTCTGATTTAATCCCTCATTTCAAAACTACTCAAATGTCTATAGATATACATGCATTTTGCAAAAAGTTTTATCTGACCTTTAACCTCTATGTGTGACTTCCCGTTTGATCTTTGCCACAGATACCTGAATTTTCTGTGAACATTAATTTTGTGCCATACAAGCACTTTTTTCTGATCTTTAAGTGAAAACTTGACCCTTCACTTAAAGACTTGGTTCAAGTGCCTGACTAAATGTCTCAAAGTGGTGAACAACTATATATAGTTATAATTAAATTCATCCAGGGCTGTTGAAGATGTTCCTGACAAAGTAAACCACCACCCCACCCTGTTCCACCTGACAAGGTATGTATTTTTCAAATGGGCATATAATTTATAAAGGACATACAAACGTCTCTTCGTGTATAAATGCTAGTAAAATGGGGTGCCATGATAACAGTTGACAATAAAATCTGTGAGCTTGTTTAGTCAGCATGTTCAATAGAAAGAATACTAATTCTTAAACCTACAGCAGTGAGGGACGTGTGACTTAAAAGTGAAACTCTATGATTCAGCAAAAAGGTAGACCTTATATCTGGAGGAAGGACATTAACTAACAAATACCCAAAATTGATAATTTTTAAACAGGAACCTCAACCACAAGCCACAGTAACAAAACGATCTTGTTATTTCAGGTATATAAGGTAATCCGATTGCAGTTTATTCACAATGTAAACATCTCTGCATGAGGTTGTTTAAAGTAAAATTACCTTACCTACACTTAATTCATAGCTACTGTATGGTTTTAACCTCAATTATCTTAAATGTCAAACCAAGTAGTTTGTATGTCTGGTTTTATCAGGCCTGATACTGCTACGGTGGGGTACAATTACAAAAACATGAATAAAACAACAGCAGAAAATGTTGATAAGTGCAGATTAGCTGCCTATTTAACTGGTGTTTTTTTTCTTTAAATATCTACTTGAAACCCTGCAGTCTTGGTGCAAATAAAAATTGCATTAAGCAGGTGTTGAGCATGTTAAATGAATATTTCTCAAGTTCCTTCAGCATTTTTATAATTGTGTAGGATGGCGCTTAGTATTAAGACTGGATCAAATATTGTCAAGCTGACTTTTAATAATGAGTACTCCATCTTTAAAAAAAAAAATCAAAATTATAGTGATGATCAAAGACAGGAAAATTTGCATTGGCAGCTAGATTTAAATGGAAAAGTATTTAATGATAGGCTACTATTATGACAGAAAGATTTTGATGATGATAACCAACCTAGGCTGTAACCAATGACAAATGATGATAACCAGTATAACTTACGATTGCCAGGAACAGCAGATAACAGTATAAGCTACCATTATGCCAGAAACAGATTTTGATGAACTGAAACCAAGGCAGGCCATAAACAGTATTTGATGATGATAACCAGTCTTAGCTACCAATGCCGTTTTTGGTGACGATACAATCAGTGAGTGTATATTAGTATAAGATGCTGATTTATTCCAGTATCAGTTCGATGACAATTATAGATATATATTCTGAGCTTCCGTACTGCCATGAACATTTAAAATTATGATGAACTGGTCTTATGTACAACAAAATGAGGTACGGTCAAACACTCCTTACGAGTCCAATTAAATTCATAAGAGCGGAGGTTTAATTAACTTCAACATTATATAATAAGAAGTGCCAGTTCATACTTAACAGATCACTGCTCATGTTTAATACAGTTAATACAGTTCCCTTGAATAAGATTATAATTCCATCATGACATTTTCTATGTGTATTGAGCTGTTTTTAAATGAGATTAAATTTTCATCTTATAAAGTAAAACTGATTAAAAATGTGTGCCATAGGTCATATAAGTACTTACCAGTCAATAGTTATCTATTGCAGCATATTAAAAAAAACAACAACAACATAAACATACTTTTTTTCCATTTTCATCTGATTGAAGCTCAAAGGCCAAATAAAATGCTCTTTCAGGACATTTGCTTTAAGGCATATTCATAATGCTTCAGAAACAAATTAATTTTTACTTACCTTGAGTTTTATAATGTTTAAATAATGGATTTAGAGCAGGTTAGATGCTTGTTACATGAAAAAGGTAGTGCTAAATGTGAAACTATTTGTCATGAAAGTAACAAAAATGTATCACTTGATCTGTACTAACTGCCAAAAAGCTACCAAAAAAGAAGATGGTTTAGGTAATTGGCAATTCAGTAACTACTCATTAAGTAGTTGGAAATTATGAAGTAGAATGTACACCAAAAATAAGGAGCTTTTGAGAAATGGAAATAAAAACATTTCTAGGGTATAATGGGCCCAGAATTTTTCAAAAGCAGAATCTAAAAATATGATAAAAGGAATATTTTGAGCGGGAAAAAAAGGATGTCAACAGTTATTGCCCTTGAATTTAAATAAAATATAATAGCCATTTCCAATCTATGCTTTACTTTCAATTCTGTGAGTTCATTACAAATCATATTATATTTATGACACTGGGAGCAATGATAGGTTCAATAATATTTACATCAGTTAACTTTCCAGAACCCTAAATTTTATTTTTTAAAAATATGGATGTGTACCCAGTCACCTTATGTAGATCCTCAACAGACCATGTAACTCATATTGAGCATATATTTTCTTACCGTTAACCTTATTAAATTCTATGCAGGTACAGTTAAATTAAATATCACATCATTTTTATTTTTTTTTTTTTTGGTTGCAAACTTTGAAATTGAAATTCAAAAAAGTCAGCGTTTTTAGGGTTTTTTTTTGTTATATACAAAAGATATAGAAAGTCATTGAGAAATTATGTACTGTAAACAATTTGTTTGAATCACTTTAATACAGCTGTAAGCAATTAAAGTAATGTTAACATCTGCATGAGTTATAAGATGGAGAGACATTCATATAATTCATATCACAAAATAAATGCCCATATCTTTTCTCTACTTATTTGCCATATATTATGTAAACAATTAGCTTTATTTAATCCTGGATGACTTCATAAAATATCATACACATAAAAAAATATCTTCATCCATTTAAAGCTGCATGCCTCCAGATGAGCCAAAAAATATGTATAGAAAATCAAACTAGAGAAAAATGTACTTAAACTTTAAGAAAAATAAAGATTTCAAGATGAAAGTAATAATTTTCATCATTCATATAAATGTGCGATTAATGCCTGAGTTTGCAGTATTTATCACCATATTTCTACTGTAATAAAAAAACTATGTCAAACACTGTAATGACTATTTTTGCCAATTTTGACCTCTTTTTGGGGGCGCATGCGCAATGCGCCCCCAATGTAATAACGACAAATTCAGATTTACTATGATGTGAACACAATTAGTCAGCTACCTACGCTAAGCAAAATAGTTCCAAAACTTCGCAGTAACTCCAAAATCATAGTTCCCTATCTATTTTAAAATTGACTGGCCAATTTTGTACTAAATTTAGCAATCGTCTTTTAAAATTGTATGTATATTTTTGCTTTACGCGATTTTAATATTACTACGCCAGCGGTCGATCATAGCCAAAGTACTTGCATAAATATAGTACAAATTACATGTAGTCACAAGTTAATTAAGTGTCATAGAACTCAAAAATTTAGCAAGTAATGGAATACGGATTTCAGATCAGCTAACTTTAAAGCTTATAGGGCCTAATGCTTCATAAGTGTAAATTTAAGAAAAACAATGCATGCGTATGAATACGAACTATTTTCGCCCTTACGTCATTTTACCGCAATCGCCATTGTTTACAAGTTCATCCGTGAAAGATTGAGAAGTTTATATAGAATTTCCACGTGTTTAAAACGAGTTGTAAGTTTTATTTTACAAAAACCTTATCTCCCATTTACCTAAATGTTGTATAACTTTGCTTGTTGTGCATTTATCCATTTATCAGTGGCGAAATCGTCGTCAAATCGTTGGCGATTCTGGTTGCTTACAAAAAATACAAGGACTTAATACCGGATATGACTTTAAATACAACGTTATTCAAGATGACTGATGTTCATTGTTTATATTTCATAACGTTGATATTTAAGTTGCAATCAAAAGCTGTATTTTTTAGAAATTTTCTTCACAATCGGCCATTATCGGGTAAAGCTTTTTTGTACTGAATTGACCTTATCAAATTTTAAGTTTAGCAGTTCCTTCCCTTGAAAGTCCTCCCTCAAACCATTTCCTACCCAGACATTTTTGACCCATTTTTTTTTTTTTATATATTTTTTGGAGGTGAGTTATTTACATCTAGCGTATACATATTGTTGATGCTTACCTTACAGATTTTTTTAATAAAAAATATACAAGTTCAGTAATGATGTCTTATTACATTTTCTCAAAGAATGAACTGGATCCACGGTGCATAATCCATATTTGTACCCTCTTTGCGAAATCTGCTGAAACGGTACCTATCATTCACTGCTTAAAACAAACCAGCGGTGGATAACAATCATGTAAAATTTCATTGTAATAAGGAAAAGAGCTGAGGTATGACACTAAGAAACCACAGAACACTAGATTGTTTTATTTATGTGCTGATTCATCATGTGCCAGTCTCTCATGTACTGCAACTTCATAATAAGCTAAAAAAAATCGACATGTCTTGCCTTGTCCATCACCTCGGCTTACAGACACTTCACCCCCCAGACACTTCACCCTAGGCCCTTTTTTGCAGACACTTCACCCCTCATTTTAAGAAATTTGAGTAAGGTTATAATTATATTTACACTGGGGATTAGCATTGAAAAACCCTGACATTTGCTTAGTTCTGTGTAACATCTATACGCTACCAGTACAATTTTTTTTTGGAAAAATGCGTTTTGACTCAAATTGATACTACATAACTGACAGGTATTCATGCCACATGGTTAATTTAGAATTTTATCCAGGGAGACATGAGAATTATGCATAATATTTATACACATTTAAAGTTAAACCATGCATAATATATTGATTTCTTATTGGAGTGAAAAAAATGAGTACATGTACATAAATAATGTTCGGAAGTATAAAATGAACTAGGTACAAATATTGCTCTGTCAGATGTAGTTATACTTGGTTTTTATCACATATCACTTATCAATATGAAATCATCCATTTTATATATGCCAATTTTGGATGGGAATTTTGACAGTAATTTTGGGACTTTAAAAATAAAACATTTGAAAATTTGCTGTCTTTTTTTATTGGGAATGTAAATAGTTTTATAAGGGAAAAATGCTGTTCTATTACAAATAGAATAGATAATAGTTACAAATACTACAAATAATATATCAGGGATCGAAAAACAACAACAACAACAATGCTTAAAAAATAAAAATTTCCTACATGTTCTGACTCATTTTTCTTTTTTGAAGACATTTTTTCTTTTTTGAAGACACTGTTTAACTTACTTCTTTCTGGCTAAACATTTGCCAAATATTGCATTGTGACATTTTAAAAAAATTTTGTGGAACATACTGGAATCGCCGCACGGGCTTTTAGTAAGTTTTTACAAAATAGAATCGGACAGAATTAAGCGTTGCATTCAACAAATCAACATCAGTTTTGCCCATCAAACACAGGGGAATTATTTTGTGCTCTGTCCTACTAGTAAAACTTGAAAAATGGTTTCAAAAGAATTGAATTGAAATTTGATTAATTTATGCTAGAAATTTCACATGTCCTGCAGGATGGGCATTTTTGGGAGATTAACTTGTCCAGAGTCATTTTTACTCGTATTTATCATTTATGAGCGGACAAGTGGATTTGTCAAGCCTTGATTAACTGCAAGTGATTAACCACATTATTTCCATAAAACTTATACTACATGTAATTACATTGTTTGAGATAATAAATCATTTGACTTACTAGTGAAATAAGTTTAAGACTGCATAATATTGATATAAAAGTGAATTCAGTTAGTGGGTTCCAAACTACAGGTGGAAACTGTTCTATTTTCTATTCAAGTTTTTTTTTTGATGAAACAAAACTTAATCCTGACAACAGTTATATATGCTTAACAGTGTTGTATTTTGATTATTTTAAAATCTGTTGAAAATATTCATATTAAATTCATGAAAAGAAGTTTAAAAAAAAAGAGAAAGAAATGAGATTTGGGCATAATTTTTAAGAAGGTAAAGATACTTCAATGAAAAAGTAAGATAGGTAACAAAAATCAATCAAACGAAAAACTCATTTAAATTTCAAGTTGTTCCTGACATGTCTAAGTTGTTCCTGACATGTCAGAACAAAATTAATAATTTTTTTTTTTGAAATCTGGTAACCTCGAGCTATGTTCTCTACCGATTGAGCTATGATTCCGACAATTATTACTCACTTTTACAATAATTATTGTTAGTCAATCATATCTGGACATGCAACATTCAACTTACCCATATATATGCCTTTAAAAAGGACTGTTTCGACTATAAATATTTTGAAATTATAAAGAAATTGCCCCTATTATTCTTTACAGTCTATTGTGTATAGGCTAAATTTAGGAGACACTTGTGAAAATACGCAATGAAAAATGAATAATTACATTGAAAATACAGGAAATGAAAATGAGCATTTTACTTTATCAATATTTCTTAATGTTTCAATGAAGTATGTAATAAATTAAAAGAACTATTGTATTGATTAGGAAAAGTTTTTATTTCAGGTTTGTGAATAAAGGCTTGTTTGTTAGATTTCAATTGTGGCTCAGTTGGTTGTTTGCTGAGAAGCTGTGAAACATAATTATACAGGCCATTAAGGTAAAAACATGTTAGCTTTTTTCTGACTTTGATATATATATCCATCTTACTGTAGCATAACAAAAGAGAACAATAGAATTTATTCCATAACAATAGAATATGGGGCCATGGCCCTTTAATAAACAAAAGGAAAAACAATAGTAATGGTCCTTAATCCCTTTTCGGTCACACGGGCAAACATTTTCTTCAAGTAAGACCATACATTATATATGTTAGAAAGTTAAAAAGGAAATGTTCATTGTTATATATATATTTGGTTTGAAAATCTTTGTATATTTACAATTTTGACCAAATAGTTTCTCAAAGTATTTATTTGACATTAACTGACATAATTAGTGGCATATGTTTCTAACTTCTTTTCCAGGAGGTTTTTGTCAGATTGATGAATGTGAAATTAAGAGGACCCATTTTGAGGATGCTTTTTATGAATGGAATCACGAGAGATGAAGTCTAAAATGTGATACTGTCAATGTGACTAACCTTGAAGTAAACAGATGACACAATGTTTTTTCAATGTCATGGGCATATAATGAAGAGGTACATGATTATTTGTATACACTTTTCCTTAATAAATACTTTCTAAATGTTTGACATGTTAAAAGGCCAACACAGGGCTCAAAGTTTATTTAAAATCTGTAAGCTTGGCACTTAGAGCCAATTGTATATTAATTATTTCAATATCTTTTCATTATGCAATCTGTTGTTAATTTAGGAACAAAAGTCGATAGCAAAAACATTTTAGCCGTGTCATGACGAAACCAACATAATGGGCATCCGCCCAGTCTGATCAGGATCCATACTGTTCGCTATCAGTTTCTCTACTTGTAATAAGGTTTGTAAGCGAACAGCATGGATCCTGATCAGACCAACCTGGTCTGGATCCATGCTGGTCGCAAACCCATTATGTTGGTTTTGTCATGACATGGCTCATTTGTGACATGTAATTCACTTAAATTGTATTTTGAAATTCAAGTTTTCATTTCTTTCACCTCAAGGCATTTGACATTGAAATAGTGACTTCATGTAGTAAGCAGTCAGTAAAACCTAATCATCTCATCTTGACTTAGCTGTATATAGATTATCAGAATCACTCACATTTACAAATTTATATGACTTTAAAAAGTTGTGTTACTAAGTAAATAAATAGATTTAATTGGGGTGACCATAGTCAAAGTAATGCACCTAAACCACTTACCTTTAAAGATATACTATGCTCATCAGTAAAATATTTTAATCATGAAAATGTATTGAATTCTATGCAATTCTTTTTGAATATGTCTAATTTGAATGAATTAACTATGCATTGGAAGCCATGTTCCTTCTTACGAGACAAAAAAAAATTTGGTCCTTCTTAAAAAAACTGTCAGTTTCCTAACAACACTATATATTTATATTGTGACCAACTATAGCATGTGGTGTTTTAACATTACATAGCTACTTTATGTAAACACAAAACATGCTTATTTTATGTTTACAAAGAGACTGTGTAGCAATTATCAATGTTCTATTATATTTAATATGGATTCTTTAATGTGAGAAAGCAATCCAGCTAGCTTTAAAAAAAGGCGGTGGTTCTACTCAGATGCTCGTTTGTGAAATCTGATCAGAGGGGTTGAGCTCTGGCATTGGTCGCGCATTTTTTGGTTTTATACCTTTATAAATCAGAGTAATTCTAACAGAAAGATGCTGAAAAAAAGTTAACATACAAGTATGGAATATCTCGGTCAGCAATAAACTTTTTCAAAACTCTATTTCAGAAAACAGAGATGCTTGTTTGACAGATACAGTAATAGTAGGAGTTATGAGGGAAGATAGAATGCAGTGATAACTATATTGAGGCACCACTTCATCACCAAGAACATGAAATGAATTATCAATGTTTTCAATGTGTTTGAACACCCATTTTAAATAATACAGCTCAGAGTGAATTTTTCAAAATAATTAATTCTGTTTTCAAAGTTTTTTATTTAGATCTTAGTTGATCTTGTCAAGTACTTAATTTTTTTAGGGATGGCAACAATTACTAAAATCAATACTCGAGTACTCGGTCATTTAGAGTATTCGGTTACTGGGATGATTTCCAATGATCTTTAAATTTTTATCACACAATATCAACACCGTCTGCATGCTACCTTCATTTCTATTTTAATTCATAGAATTTGTAGCTATAAATAGGATTGCAAGAAATACATATAATAAATATAAGCATAAGAAATGTCAATGACAGCATTTATTATATACCTATAAATTTTCTTCCTAAAACACAGGATTATCTTGAAGCGCAAATAGTTTTCAACGGTTAGAAAATTCTGTATTATGTTAGAGACAAATACAGTACCATATATGAAAGGCCTGGACTATTTTTATGCTCCCCAAAAAATTTCGGGTGAGCATATAGTCGCCGCCTTGTCCGTCCGTCCGTCCATCCCCTTTTCTTGTCCGGGACTTAACTTTGAAACAACAACAGGTATTAACATGAAACTTTGTAGGTAGATAGATCTCATTGAGTAGGTGTGCAGTGCACAAGAACCTTAACTCTGCCTTGCTTAATTTTTGAATTATTCCCCTTTGTTTATTTTACACTTTGAACTTTGTCCGGGACATAACTCTAAAACTATAAGAGGTATCAACATGAAACTTTGTAGGTAGATAGATCTAATTGAGTAGGTGTGCAGTGCACAAGAACCGTAACTCTGCCTTGTCTAATTTTTGAATTATTCCCCTTTGTTTATTTTTACACTTTGAACTTTGTCCGGGACATAACTCTAAAACTATAAGAGGTATCAACATGAAACTTTGTAGGTAGATAGATCTAATTGAGTAGGTGTGCAGTGCACAAGAACCGTAACTCTGCCTTGCTTAATTTTTGAATTATTCCCCTTTGTTTATTTTACACTTTGAACTTTGTCCGGGACATAACTCTAAAAGTATAAGAGTTATCAACATGAAACTTTGTAGGTAGATAGATCTCATTGACTTGGTATGCAGTGTACAAGAACCGTAACTCTGCCTTGCCTAATTTTTGAATAATCCCCCTTTGTTTATTTTACACTTTGAAATTTGTCCGGGACATAACCTTTAAATTATAAGAGGTATCAACATGAAACTTTGTAGGTAGATAGATCTCATTGACTTGGTATGCAGTGCACAAGAACCGTAACTCTCCCTTGCCTAATTTTTGAATAATCCCCCTTTGTTTATTTTACACTTTGAAATTTGTCCGGGACATAACCTTTAAACTATAAGAGGTATCAACATGAAACTTTGTAGGTAGATAGATTTTATTGAGTTGGTAAGCAGTGCACAAGAACCTTAACTCTCCCTTGCCTTATTTTTGAATTATCCCCCTTTGTTTATTTTTACACTTTGAACTTTGTCCGAGACATAACTCTCAATGTAAAAGAGATATCAACATGAAACTTTGTAGGTAGATAGATATCGTTGAGTAAGTTTGCAGTGCACAAGAACTGTAACACTGTCTTGCCTACTTTTGGAGTTATTGCCCTTTGATCATTTTGACACTTTGAACTTTGTCCGGGACATTATTCTAAGCAGTGCTTAAGAATTATTACTCTGCCTTGCCTTATTTTGAAGTAATTGCCCTTTGTTTATTTTTACTTTTTGACTTTTGTACGAGACATAACTTTAAAACTATTAGAGATATCAACATGAAACTTTGTAGGTAGCTAGATATAATTGGATAGAACTGCAATGCTTAAAGAACCTAAAGAAAGCCTGGTCTAATTTTGGAGTTATTACCGTAATTTCATTTTTACACTTTGAATTTTACCTTGGACATAACTCTGATATCATCAGGCAACTTTATAGATGGATAGATCTAATTGAATAGAAGTGCAGTGCAAAAAAAAACATAACTCCGCTTTGCCTAATTTTGGGGTTTTTTGCCCTTTGTTCTTTTTTTTTTATACTTTCCAGTGTCCAGAACCTTCTCGGGGAGCATCACCCGGTTCAACCGGTTTCTTGTTAATGTTGGTTCTGATCTTAGCTGTGTATAACATAGTATATGGAAACGGCAACCAAAATAATAAAAGGTGTGGCTGGTTTTTGCACAAATTACGTATTCATCTGTCAGTCATAATTTATTTCTTGACAGCTACATTTCTTTTCTGAAATTTCTTATATAAGTGTAGTATAATGAAAATCATTTATACTTCAAACGAAAAGGTATATTATTAAAGGAAAATTATGTTGTAGTAGCTTTCTGAGGCTATGCATTTTTCTACTTGCAATGTTGGAAAATTGTTATCTAGCTCGCCCTTTAGTCTCGCAAAGATATCAATTTCCCACCGCTGCTCGTAGCAAAATACAAAACCTCAGAGAGCTACTACAACATTATATTCTGTATATATATTTTTTATAATTAACAAGTTTTAGCTATCCTTGATTTTTTATTTTATTCAATCAAGTTTGATTTTTTAAAATATATTTATATGAATGCATGCAGCTTTGAAATAGATTTTACTTATGTATATTTGGCAGCAATTCACATGTAGCTCTTCGAAAAAAAATCACTGGAGCAAAAAAAAATTTATAGGCATAAAGTGATACCCGTTCTGTCATCATCAGTTTTTGGTTTTTAGCTCACCTGAGCTTGCTCAGGGTGAGCTTTAAGGATCGGTGAATGTCCGTCGTCCGTCCACAATTGCTTGTGAACACTCTAGCGGTCGCATTTTTGCCTCAATCATCATCAAACTTGGTCAGGATGCTTATCTAGTTGAAAGCATGGATGAGTTCGAACATGAGTCATCTCGGATGAAAGGCTAGGTCACAAGAGCTAAAAAAAAGAAAAACCTTGTGAACACTGTAGAGGTCACATTTTTGACCCAATCATCATTAAACTTGGTCAGGATGTTTGCCTAGGTGATAGCTCGGATGAGTTCGAACATGGGTCATCTCTGATGAAAAAGTAGGTCACAGGAGCTATAAATAGAAACACCCTTGTGAACACTCTAGTGGTCACATTTTTAAACCAATCATCATCAAACTTGGTCAGAATGCTTGTCTAGTCAATTGCTTGGATGAGTTTGAACATGGGTCATCTCTGATGAAAAACTAGGTCACAGGAGCTAAAAATAGAAAAACCTTGTGAACACTCTAGTGGTCACATTTTTGACCCGATCATCATCACACTTTGTCAGGATGCTTATCTGGTTGATAGCTCGGATGAGTTCGAACATGGGTCATTTAGGATGTAAAACTAGGTCACCGGAGCTATAAATAGAAAAACCTTGTTAACACTCTAGCAGTCACATTTTTGCATCAATCATCATCAAACTTGGTCAGGATGCTTATCTAGTTGATATCTTGGATGAGTTTGAACATGGGTCATCTCAGATGAAAATGTAGGTCACCGGAGCTAAAAATAGAAAAACATTGTTAACAATCTAGCGGTCACATTTTTGCATCAATCATCATCAAAACTTGGTCAAGATGCTTGTCTATGTGATAGCTCGGATGAGTACAAACATGGGTCATCTCGGATGAAAAAGTAGGTCACCGGGAGCTAAAAATAGAAAAAACCTTGTTAACACTCTAGCAGTCACCTTTTTGCATCAGTCATCATCAAACTTTTGTCAAGATGTTTGTCTAGTTGATAGCTCGGATGAGTTTGAACATAGGTCATCTTGGATGAAAAAGTAGGTCACCTGGGGTAGAAATAGAAACACTCTTGTGGTCACATTTTTGCATCAATCATCATCAAACTTGATTAAGATGCTTGTCTAGGTGATAGCTCGGATGAGTTCGGAAATGGGTCATCTCGGATGAAAACTAGGTCACAGGAGCTAAAAATAGAAAAACCTTGTCTACACTCTAGTGGTCACAATTTTGACTCAATTGTTAGCAAACTTGGTCAGGAAAACTTGCCTAGGTCATTGCTGGGAATAAATCGAACATGGGACATCTCGGATGAAAAACTAGGTCACAGGAGATAAAAATAGAAAAATCTTGTTAACACTCTAGTGGCTACTGTTGTGATCCAAATATTCTGTTAATTGGTCTAAAAGTTTGTTTTGATGATTTCTAAGTCAAGATCCAACATGGGTCATCTTGGATGAAAAAACTAGGTCACGCCGCCCAAATATGGAAAAGCCTTGTTAACATTCTACTGGTTACATTTTCGACTCAATTATCATCAAACTTGTCAGGATGCTTGTCTAGGTAATTGCTTGGATGAGTTCGAAATCGCATGTGAAACTAGGTCACCGGAGCTAAAAAATAGAAAAATCTTGTTAACACTCTTGTTGCTACTGTTTTGATCCAAGTATCCTGGAAATTGGTCTGACAGTTTGTTTTGATGATTTTCTAGGTCAAGTTTGAATATGTGTCACCTGAGTAAAAAACAAGGTCGCACTTCTCAAATATGGATAATCCTTGTTAACACTGTAGTGGTCACATTTTTGACTCACCTGTCGTGAGACTTGGTCAGAATGTTTGTCTAGGTAATTGTTTGGATGAGTTTGATAAGTCAGGTGAGCGATCTAGGGCTATCATGGCCCTCTTGTTTTGTATGGTTTTATTTAAGAAATATTTTGTTCCAGTTATTTACAGATGTTTGTATGATTATTGGATTAAAGTTAAAGTACACTGATTTTCTTGTTATACACTACAATCCATTGTAACATCTTGAAATGTTTTCCATGATATATACATATATATTTATATATGGAATAACTATATGGTCTCAACCATGACTTGGTAGTTTTTAGCTCGACTATTTGAAAAATATGAGAGCTATTGTAGTAACCCAGCGTCCGCGTCTGCGTTGGTTTAAGTTTATTTTTAAAGTCAAATATCTCAATTATTGCTTGAGATATTCAATTGAAACTTACAATAGTTATTTATAGTAACAATGTACATCAGATTGACAAGTTGGATAACTCTGCTTACAATATTAAAACTTCACATGCATTTAGGGTCATAATTGTACATGTAGGTTACTGACCAAGATCCATAATTTTATCGAGAATTTAGGCTAATTTTTTCTCCCCTTTTCAACTTAGAATTTAATGGTAAAGTTTTTCTTGTAAGCATGTTATCCTCCATAACTACTGAAGGGTTTGTGCCTTTTTTGGGACAATTTTATGCATTCATGATAATAAAGCAGTGATTTACTTGATAAAACATCTTAATCCAAGCCTTTGTACCTTTTCGGTCAGTTTTTATGTATTCATTGGTAAGCATTTTTATACTCAATAAACACCCTTGTGACAACTTTTTCGAATAGTCGAGCCTTACTGTCCTCAGACAGTTCTTGTGTTTGTATAATAATAACTGAACAAAAGTTTGAAGGAGTTATATTTCACAAGGTATGCAAACAATAGCTGTTGGTAGGACAGCACACTCAACTATATGCTTAGTGCTTGACAATAGAAGAACCTTGGTTATTTAAAATATTTTAAGTTCACAAAAGGACCAAAAATTTCTTTAAACCCAATATTCTACAGATATAAGCATTGGAGAGAGTCCTAGCTAGTATGCTCGCAAAGAAATGTATAACATTTCAATTTATTTCAAAGCCAGATGTCTATGGAATACGATAATATCTTGAAGCCATAGGCAATCTTTAACAAATGGGTGCCTGATCGGGATCAAGTGTGCAAAGTTTCAATGCCATATGTCAATGGACTTCGGGAAAAATTGAGGTGATAGACGCCAATGTTCAGATGACTAGGATAATTCTACTTATTCTTATCGAATAATCGAGTAAAAATGTGACATCTGCTTTGAAAGTAGGAATGGCATCTGCTTGTAACAATAGACCACAATACAATCAACATAATGCGCCCCCAGCAGTGCTTTCAGCGCTTTGATTTGGTAATCTTTTTGGATTTTAAGAGCCATTAGCCATGTGTAAATTGCTTTCTTTGTTCACCTTACAATATTTTACTTAAAAAAACATTTTCCAAATTTTCACAAAAATTAGCTTGAAGGTGGAAGCATGCTGCTTTAAGAACTACCAAACAAAATGACTGTTTAAAATATGATATACCGTATTAACTGAAATAAATTTTTCTACAAGTCACTGTAACTGAATAGTGGACAATGTTCACCGAATTAATCACGAGGTTTATTACATTGACTTATTTGTCATACCTAGGTAGGTCTCGTCATAAAACTTTGGCACATGTTGCGAACAACCAAGCTTGTACAAAATATACCTTGTACGAACTAATCAAAAGGTATAAGCCTGTACCAGTTGTCAAAATCTTATGTCACTGTTGCATGTAGTAGATCATCTTCAAACAGACAGGTAATACTATATAGAAAACAAAAATCAACATTCTTGCATCAAGTTTCACACAATTTATGACAAAGTTTTTGTTACTTTTTTTTTCAAAATGTTACATTTAATATACTATATCACACACTGAGTAAAAGTGTAATTTCAGTCACTGTGAGAAGTATATTGTGATCTTTAAGGGAAAGAAATGACGATATCAAGAGACTGGTATTTTACTATCTAACATTTATTTGTAATTTTATGCAGGATGGATGTTCCACATCAACATTTAACAATAGGTCAATGCTTCTTCATAACCAATAAAGATTTCATAATTTTGATACAGTCGAGTTGGTAACATGCAATAAATCAGTTATTATTTTACACTTTTGCATAAATAACAGGACAAATTAATGAATAATTTCATAATCTGAACCACTTTAAATACAAACTTAAGACTTAAAGAAAAATATTCTTCAATCTTCATGACCAAATATTCATATAGAGAAAAATGAAGAACTTTGTACATGTACACCTGTTTCATGTGCAATACAACTTAATGATGCAGGGTACCAATGTATGACTAGACCAAGATAAATGAACAATGCATGCGTATATCGTATGTATGTCATTTATGTTAAATGAGAATCCTGATGATCCCCCACAAAAAGTAGCTTTCACTTTAAGAGTACGGACCCAAGACATGTCAGCTATCATGCTCGCAAAGGTTTAATTATGAAACATTTAGTTGTGATAATTTACCTCCTTGAAATTTCCCAAAGACATGAACATTTAGTAGTAGTAATTTGGTGAAAATGTGTGTCAAAATAATACAAGAGCTGATTGAACCAGGTGATGCTCCCCGAACAGGTTTTGGACACAGAAAAGCATACCTCTTATAGTGTCAGAGTTATGTCACAAAGTTCAAAGTGTAAAAATGAACAAAAAGCAATAACTCCAAAATAAGGCAAGGCAGAGTAAAAGTTCTTTTTCTTGTACTTCTACTCAATGAGATCTATCTACCTACAAAGTTCATGGGATGTGTCTATATTTAGAGTTCTACTCAATGACTTGGAAAAGTTGCTAAAGCTGTAAATAAGTGTACGACTCAAAGGTGAGGGTAGCAATAAAACATTTAGATTGTGAGCGGAAGACAGACCAACAGAACTCAATGAGTTGGCTGTTTCTGCAACTAACTAATACCCACTGAGATCTATCTAGTATCTGCAAACTTTTATGTTGATACATTCTCAGATATATCCAAAAAATTGCAAATACTGTACCATCAAATCATAGGTGCAACCATATGAAGTGGTGACAAAAGTTATGTGATCTCCCACCCTGAACCTAAGGGCACTACCCAGTCAAGATCAGTAACAACTAAAGTTTAGTCATCACTATCTTAAATGGCTGTGAAAACCATCAAAAGATACTGCACTTAAAATATTAACAGTTGATATTTAATTCCTTTCTTCATTGAAAAAAAAGTGTGATCTGGGGTTAAATGGTTAAACGGTGGGTAGGCACGAAATTTGCACCGTCACAACCAGCATTTGTGTATCTATAGGAAAATGCGTACATCAAAGTTTTTTTTTACTTACTTGACCCTAAAACATTTTCAATATACCTGAAACTAGAATATCTTAAATATCTTATATCATACCTGTAAATACTAAAAAAAAAAACATCAATACTTTAGTCTGTTCATTTTATCCATTAGTTAAAAGGAATTTTAATGAATATCATATGCATGGTTTGGTGACAGCTGTACTGGTTTAAACAGCCACATAATCCCCCCTGATCATCACCTTAAAAAAGTCAACAAATTTGTTTACCAATTTTGTAACTATTTAGTTCTATATGGCTGCATACAGCATCAAAATTGAGGCCTTAAATTTAATAGTCATTCTTTGCTCAAGACTTTTCAGTGTAGATAACCCTAGTCCTTAAAGGTTAAATATGTTTAATAATTAATCTTAAAATTTTCTAAATGAGGATGATCTTAGCAATGTCCAGTAATTTTGACATCAGAAACAAAGGACATGATGAAGAAATGTGTTAACTTGTAACTACATCATGAGGACTGGTTTACTTTTTGCTTTTTAATTTAAATTACAAAAGATTGAAGCCTGTTTGTTAGTTTAAGCATATTTATTCAAGGTTGATTGCAAAACAAGTACTTGCAACTTATATTTATCACTTTCGAGTCATTTTCCTGGATCCAACAGGTACTGGTGTCATAAGAGAAACAATGTCGTGACTCAAGTATGGCTCAAACCCATTGAATCCCTGAGTTGAGAGGCAACCACCTTGACCACTAGGCCACCTTTGTTGAAGAAGTGAGGGAGTACAAGACAAAAGTCATAAAACAGAAATTGCTACTTCACTTCAAACAGAACAGACCAGCTTAAATCAAAAATAACTATATTATAACTATTTTCAAAATACAATTTCCACATTGTCATGTTTTCATCTCATTAAAATTGACACTACATTATAATTTTAACACATGGTATTATATGCTATTCTGATTAACTATTACATCAGAGATAATCTCCGTTTAAATGCCTGTCAAATCTCAACAATGATTTCCACTCCTAATTCTACCCCTCGGACAGCACTAGTACAATAGCTGTCCTGTACTAATCAAGTATTTTTAGGTAATCAGAGAATTGAAGAACGGTGATTTAGGCCACCACGCCTTCGATCCTACCTCCTGGAGAGTATAATGAGCAAGCAAAGTTTTTGTGTGTGTTTTTGGTAAATAAATGGTGTGTGTAGAATTCATTTAAAAAGAAGGATATGTCAATTCGTCAAAGAAATGGTTGGGTGTAACAAAAACTTGATGATTGATATATGAACAGTTGATCTCAAATACTGTATAATGATGTAAAATAGAAATATTATGCCTTTGTTTTTTTTTGTTTTTTTTTGTTTTTTATTATTGATAAAAAAAGGTCAGAAAAAAACAATTATTTACTTACTTTAACGTCATAAATAAACAAGTATTTAAACAGGAACTACATTACAATACTGTGACTTAAAATAGTTCATATAATTATCATGTTTATGATAGCCTGTTGTTTCCTAAATTCATCAGCAGTTTACTAAGTGAAACTACATGACACAGTGCACTAACATGATTATATTGTGATTATAACAACTGTGAAGTAGATTAAACCTATCATATCACTGGCATAAGACAGTTGAACAAAATAACCAAATGAAGCATTTATCAAATTTTACCATTACAATGGACACACATTCTCAGATTCTTAACAAGAGGGCCATGATGGCCCTGAGTAGCTCACCACAAACAACTGCTTTTCAGTGTTGGAAATAATCTGTTGTCAATATTTTCTAATATTAAATTTGAGCATAGAATATGTTTTACCAATAATTTGAAGAAATGCAATGACCTGGGACATTTAAGCTTTAGTTTAAACGGGGCCAATCAAATTGATATAAGCAAATTAAAATAAGGATGAATCATTTGTATGACATTACATAAATTAAATAAAGTATTACCTCCTTCAAATAGCAATCCTCCTATAAAGTTTGAATAATATGGGCCAAATGGAACTTATTCTCTGGAAACTGTTTTCAGTTTTGAGGTAATAGCGACCTTGAACTTTGACCGTGTGACCCCAAAATCAATAGGGGTCTTCTTCCCAATATGGACAATCATCCTATAAAGTTTGAACACTATGGGCCAAATAGAAATTAAGTTATGTTCTTGAAACTGTTTTCAGTTTTAAAGTAATAGTGACCTTGACCTTTGACCTTGTGACCCGTAAATCAATTGGGATCTTTTACCCAATATGGACAATCATCCTTTGAATACTGTGGACCAAATAGAACTTAAGTTATGCTCTGGAAACCATTTTCAGTGTAAGGGTAATAGTGACCTTGACCTTTGACGTTGTTCTTTGAAGGTTCTAGATTACTCAGCAGTGGGATAGGTCCCTAATTTGACACAAAAAAATGCCATTATAAGGCCAGGCCTACTCACCAAATATCTGACTTGCATGTACATACATTGCATATACATTGTGGTATCAGAGATTAATACATTAAGTTTTTCCTATATGAACCTATGTTAAAATAACAAGAGGGCCATGATGGCCCTGAAGTCGCTCACCTGTACATAGGCCCCCGGAGCAGGGCCAGTTTAAAGCCGGGGCTTTTATTTGAACAAACTTTGTAGACAACCATTAGAATATGTTTCATGCTAAACATCTAAGGTCTAGCTCGTTGGGATTTTTACACATATAGTTAAAAACAATGACACACCTGGAGCAGGGCCAGTTTTGACCCCAGGGCTTTTATTTGAACAATCTTTGTAGACACTTACTAGAAAATGTTTCATGCTTAATATCTAAACTCTAGCTATTCGGGTTTTTTAAAAGAAGTTTTTTAAGTTTTTGCTATACTCGTATAAGGAAAATCAATGTCCCCTGGGGTGGGGCCAATTTTGACTCCAGGGCTTTCATTTGAACAAACTTTGAAGACACTCACTGGAAGATGCTTCGTGCTTAATATCTAAACTCTTGGTATTTGAGTTTTTTCAAAGAAGATTTTTCAATTTTTGTTATAGTTTTACACATATAGGGAATATGAGTGACCTCCGGGGTGGGGCCAATTTTGACCCCAGGGATTATATTTGAACAAACTTTGTAGACAATCACTAGAAGATGTTTCATGCTAAATAAAATATCTTAGCTCTAGCTCTTTGGGTCCTTTAAAAGAAGATTTTTCAAGTTTTTACTATATGTATAAATGGAAAATCAATGACCCCCTGGGGTGAGGCCAACTTTGACCCCAGGGCTTTTATTTGAACAATCTTGGTAGACATCCATTAGAAGATGTTTCATGTTAAATATCTTAGCTCTAGCTCTTTTGGTTCTTTAAAAGAAGATATTTTAAAGTTTTTACTATATGCATATAGGGAAAATCAATGACCCCCTGGGGCGGGGCCAATTTTGACCCCAGGGCTTTTATTTGAACAAACTTGGTAGACATCTATTAGAAGATGTTTCATGCTAAATATCTTAGCTCTAGCTGTTTTGGTTCTTTAAAAGAAGATTTTTTAAGTTTTTACTATATGCATATAGGGAAAATCAATGACCCCCTGGGGCGGGGCCAATTTCGACCCCTGGGCTTTTATTTGAACAAACTTGGTAGACACCCATTAGAAGATGTTTCATGCTACATATCTTAGCTCTAGCTCTTTGGGTTCTTTAAAAGAAGATTTTTTAAGTTTTTACTATATGCATATAGAGAAAATCAATGACCCCCTGGGGCGGGGCCAATTTTGACCCAAGGGCTTTTATTTGAACAAACTTGGTAGACACTCACCAGAAGATGTTTCATGTCAAAAATCTAAGGTCGAGCTCTTTGGGTTTTTTTAGAAGAAGATATTTTAAGTTTTTTCTTTTGGTTGCCATGGCAACCAGAGTTCTGCATGGAATTAAATTCTTTGAACAATTTTCAAAGGTGACCACCAAAGGAACATTCCTGTGAAGTTTGGATGAAATTGGCTTAGTGGTTTATGAGGAGATGTCATTTAAAGTAAAAGTTTACGGACGACAGACGGACGACGGACGGACGAAAAGCGATCACAAAAGCTCACCCTGTCACTTTGTGACAGGTGAGCTAAATAGACACCCTTTAAGGCTGGGTCAAGTTTGATCATTCAGTATAATCATTCATAGCCATACAATCTTGATAAGGTTACAATATTAAAACTATTACAATAAAATTGTGTCAAGCATGTAAACAATAGGTCTTCCAGGAATCAGCTTTTTCCAGTGAAGTCTATAAAATGAAGTAACCCCTAGAACTGGTTCAATTTTCACGATAGGGGTGATAATGTGAACAACTTTATAGAGGTTTTCTAGGTCGGGCTATATCTTTAATATCTATAGTCACAGCTTGAAGTTATTGATAGAAAGATTGCATTAATTTAATCTATATTACCTCCCTTTGTCTATCTTTTCACAAGATCGATATTTGGTTAAGTTTCTTGCTACCGATCGAGCTTAGCTGAAAGCATTTACTTCCTTCCTAGACATGCAGGAAAAAAACTGTTACAGTAGTAGTTATATACAAGTTGATTCTCTGCAATTTCATTAACCTGATTTCCTCTTAGTCTATCATCATTAAACATAGAGATTAAATACAATGTATATATAATTTTTATTATAAATTTATATGAAAATATTATTGCTTATTTACTGATTTTATTGTAATGCATATATATTAAGAGGATATTTTTTCGTTTGAGTGAAATATGGAATATATTTTCACAAAACATGATAAAATGCCACATATTTTCACGAGCCGGGACGGCAAGTGAAAATATGTGGCATTTTATCATGTTGAGTGAAAATATATAAAATATTTCACTCAAACATTATCAAAGAAAAATGGTTATGAACACCCTTGCTTGCTACGCAACTGCAATTGTACAGCGCGCAGTAATATAATTATTGTCTTGTTTTGCACCCGATATTTTGCACAACATTGTGACGTCACGTAAACAACTCTAAACAAGAGGGCCATGATGGCCCTGAGGTCGCTCACCTGTATATAGGCCCCCCCAACCAACCCCCCCCCAAAGTTGCAGGGCCAATTTAACCCAAGGGTTTTATTTGCACAAACTTGGTAGACACACCCATAAGAAGATGTTTCATGCTAAACATCTAAGCTCTAGCTCTAGCTCATTGACTTTTTAAAAGAAGATTTTTTTAAAGTTTTTACTATACACATATAGTTAAAAACAATGACACCCCTGGGGCCGGGCCAGTTTTGACCCCAAGGCTTTTATTTGAACAAACTTTGTAGACACTTACTAGAAGATGTTTCATGCTTAATATCTAAACTCTAGCTATTTGGGTTTTTTCAAAGAAGATTTTAAGTTTTTGCTATACACATATAAAGAAAATCAATGACCCCCCGGGCGGGGCCAATTTTGACCCCAGGTCTTTTATTTGAACAAACTTTGTAGACACTCACTAAAAGATGTTTCATGCTTAATATCTTAACTCTAGCTATTTGGGTTTTTTCAAAGAAGATTTTTTAAGTTTTTGCTATACACATATAAGGAAAATCAATGACCCCCGGGGCGGGGCCAATTTTGACCCCAGGGCTTTTATTTGAACAAACTTGGTAGACGCCTATTAGAACATGTTTGATGCTAAATATCTTAGCCATAGCTCTTTGAGTTCTTTAAAAGAAGATTTTTTAAGTTTTTACTAAATGCATATAGGGAAAATCAATGACCCCCCGGGGCAGGGTCAACTTTGACCCCAGGGCTTTTATTTGAACAAACTTGGTAGACACTTATTAGAACATGTTTAATGCTAAATATCTTAGCTCTAACTCTTTTGGTTCTTTAAAAGAAGATTTTTTAAGTTTTTACTATATGCATATAGGGAAAATCAATGACCCCCTGGGGCGGGGCAAATTTTGACCCCAGGGCTTTTATTTGAACAAACTTGGTAGACACCTATTAGAACATGTTTGATGCTCAATATCTTAGCCATAGCTCTTTGAGTTCTTTAAAAGAAGAGTTTTTAAGTTTTTACTATATGCATATAGGGAAAATCAATGACCCCCCGGGGCGGGGCCAATTTTGACCCCAGGGCTTTTATTTGAACAAACTTGGTAGACACCCATTAGAACATGTTTCATGCTAAATATCTTAGCTCTAGTTCTTTGGGTTCTTTAAAAGAAGATTTTTTAAGTTTTTACTATATGCATATAGGGAAAATCAATGACCCCCCAGGGCGTGGCTAATTTTGACCCCAGGGCTTTTATTTGAACAATTTTTAAAGGTGACCACCAAAGGAACATTCCTGTGAAGTTTGGATGAAATTGGCTTAGTGGTTTATGAGGAGATGTCATTTAAAGTAAAAGTTTACGGACGGACGGACGACGGACGGACGGACGCCGGACGAAAAGCGATCACAAAAGCTCACCCTGTCACTTTGTGACAGGTGAGCTAAAAACGTCTGTACAGCGTTAATGACTGAATTAAAGATATTGGTGTTCGGATTAATTTTCTTAGTTAGACCATTTTCTATCATTCTAGATGGTTTTCAAAACAAAATTCAATAAAAAGTTGTTTGTATTTATCAGATTTTTAAAACAAAAATGGCGAAAGAAGTCCCTTAAAATAAATATGAGTTTTGACTCCGCCCACTTTCATATTTATATTTCATATTTATTTTTAAAAAATATGAAATATATTTGACTGATATAGCACCATATTTCATGGGTAAAATTAAATAAATATACATATTTCTGACATACACGTAAAACAAGGGTGCCATAGTCACAAAATACGCCCGTTTATGAAAGATTTAGATGGAGATGGGGGCATTATGGATAAGTGTTATGTAGCAAGCAAGTTTTTATCCTTGGCACTGTGTTGTTAAATGAACCTTAAAACAAATCAGTAGGGAAGATATGCACAGGATGTGTGACCTTGACCTTGGTCGCAGGGACCTGAATTTTATGCACGGCACTCAGCCTCACAATGATGAACATTTGTGCCAAATTATATTGAAATCCCTCTATGCATGTAGAAGTTTGCTCCAGACAAGTGTTTTGCTATGAGCTCTAACTGTGACCTTCACCTTTGACCTAGAGACTTGGTTCATGTGCAGGGCACTACGTCTCATGGTGGTGAACAATTCTATAAAGTAACATTAAAATTCCTCCATGCATGTAGAAAATATGCTCCGGACAACATCTGGATATTTAATCATCTCCAGTGACCTTGACCTTGCAAATATTAACCTAAATTAAATGTGTCACACCTGTAGTCATGATAGTTACCATTTGTGCTACAATCCATCAATAAATGATGACTAAATGGTCCCTATACACATCTTCAAATTTTTATTTGAACTCTATGTGTAACCTTGACTTTGGTCGCAGGGATCTGAATTTTGCGTGCGACACTCAGCCTCACAATGGTGAACATTTGTGCCAAGTTATATTGAAATCCCCCTATGAATGTAGAAGTTTTGCTCCCGACAAGCGTTTTTCAATGAGCTCTAAGTGTGACCTTGACCTTTGACCTGGATCATGCATGGAGCAATACACATCATGGTGGTGAACATTTCCATAAAGTATTATAAAAATTCTTCCATACATGTAGGAGATATGCTCCAGACAAAATCTGGATATTTCACCATCTTTAGTGACCTTGACCTTGCATATATTGACCTAAAGTACTTGTGTCATAGCCTTAGTCATGATAATGACAATTTGTGTTACAATCCCTCAATAAATGATGATTAAATCGTCCCTATACACATCTTCATATTTTTATCTAAACTTTGACCTCTATGTGTGGCCTTGACCTTTGACCTAGAGACCTAGTTCATGTGCGTGACATGGCTTCTCATAATGGTGAACATTTCTATGAAATTTCATTAAAATCCCTCCATGCGTGTAGGAGATATGCTCCGGACAAAATCTCATTATTTCATCATCTTTAGTGACCTTGACCTTGTATATATTGACATTAATTATATGTATCACAGCCATAGTCTTGATAATGACCATTTGTGTTACAATCCCTCAATAAATGATGACTAAATGGTCCATATACACATCTTCATATTTTTATCTGAACTTTGACCTCTATGTGTGACCTTGACCTTGGCCGCAAGGACCTGAATCTTGCGCGCGACACTCCGCCTCACAATGGTGAACATTTGTGCCAAGTAATATTGAAATCCCTCTATACATGTGGAAGTTTTGCTCCGGACAAGCATTTTTCAATGAGCTCTAAGTGTGACCTTGACCTTTGACCTAGAGACCTGGTTCATGTGCGCGACACTGCTCCTCATAGTGGTGAACATTTCTATGAAGTTTCATTAAAATCCCTCCATACATGTAGGAGATATGCTCTGGACAAATTGGACGCCGTCCGCCCGCCCGCCAGGGGCGTTCCCATAATACGTCCCGTTTTTCAAACGGGCGTATAAAAACTGGACTTGCAGATAATTCACTTGAATTTGAATCAGACAATGATCAGCTTAATTCACTGCTAAATCATCACTTGACAACAAAGGCGACAACTCACTTCAAACACAAGTACATAAGGTCAGCTACAAATGTACAAACAAAAGGCTTGAAAACATAAAAGATCTAGCGATGCTCAGAAAACTTACCAATCAGACTGTGTCTGCAATTTTCATGTAATTTTGTTGTGATTAATGCTTCCGAGGGATCACCTGTATTCCAGATTCTTACCTTTTTCTACAAGAAAATAATGATATCATAGTATACAATAAGGACATCTTACCTTCCCTTTATTGCTATCATGATCACTCTCAATGGCTTCATCTTTCATAAATGGGGAGTCACTATCAAAGCTTGGCTCTGACAGCCCGTCCGATCCGCTCATTTCTCCACTGTTTAGTTCCTCTTCCCGTTTTATAATTCTTTTCTTCAGCGCAAACATATGTCCGAGGGATACAGATGACGTTGAAACATCGGGATCCTCGCTGAGTGAAAAAGCCGACTTGATCTGATGCAACTTGATCAAGTTCACCGAGTGTTTGTTTTTATTGCTGTTTATTTCATTTTGACTAGAATCTGTATTGCTAACATTCCTGAAAGCACTTGGGCCACTCAGACTAAAGTTTGTTGAAAATGATGACAGTGAAGACGCATCACTGGACGACTGTGAAATAGGTCTGAAGTATGAGCCTTCCATTTTCCGTTTCAATTTCAGTCTTGCAAACGGAGATAATGAATTAAAACTGTTAGTTGACTCATCCAAGGGAGAAAACCTTGACGGGGATTCTATGGAGGACATTGAAAACGAATCCGCATCACTCATACTGTTAGACGGGATGTCAATAAGAGATCTTTGTTCAGGGGACATCACTCTATCCTCCTTCATCTGCATGAACTGAAAATAGTAGAATTGATGATGTACATGAATATATTTATTTTTCTATTTAAAAGAAAATAATTATTCACTACTGAGACCATTAATACCTTCAACTTTGACTGTGCTTTGATATTACCTGCCTATAAACAAATCAAGGTGAGCTCTAGTAAAAGAATATTTCCTGTTTTTTATAAATTCATTATCACAATGTATCATTACATTTATATTGTGATAATTATAGCAAGTAAAACAGGCAGATTTCAGAGGTGAACAATTCTGAGAACAAAAAGGTTATTTTCAGACATTCAACGATTATTTAAGTTTTGTTAATTTCTTTATTACTTTTCCATTTTCATTTAAAGTATGAACAAGAGCTACCTAAAGAAGAGACTGTTTCGCTAAAGGTCTCAGTGCAAGATATTATGGAGTTGTAGCATGTCTTTGGAAAATTGCGTTCAAAAAGAGCATAACTATGTCAAGATCCTTGATAATTACATCAAACATGTAGTTTTTATAGTTGCTCTTCAAAAGAGAATGGGGATAAATGATCATAAATAAATAATTCCAGAGTTTAATCATACCACACAGGTGTTTGATTTTTTTCACTGAGAAATTCTTCAGACAAAACTGGGTGTCACAGACAGTTTTTGGGCATATTAAACAGGACAAAATTCTGTCAAAATGTACTTAACCCTATAAATGAAGGTAATTCATGTCATAAACATGTTTTAAATGCATTATATATCAAAGTAAGGTGGCACTAAACTTCACATCATTTTTTTTTTTAATGTTTTACACCAATTTGGACCTTGATGTTACAATTAAAGCATAAGAGGATAGCTCCTTCCATACCTTTAAATAACAACTAAAGAACAACTGTCTTAAGCATGACACAACTGTATGAGAACACAACTTAACAGATCAACATTCATCCTTTGTGTCAATATGTAAATAGACTTTAAACTTTAGAGCTTTTCATTGTTAAATTTATGACGCCAATATCTGGTTATATTGTTGGAAATTTTGAAGCCAGTTCAAGTTGTGGTAATGAAGTGCAGAATGCCTGCCTCATTTTTTTTTAAGTTGAATAGCCACTCAAAGCTGCATGCCTCTAGATTAGCCAAAATATTTCAAGAAAATCAAACTTGAGAAAGTGAACTTGATTTTAGGAAAAGTGAAAAAGGTTCAATTAATAATTTACATGTTATGTGTGTTTAATGACTGACTGCAGTAATTATCACCTTAGTTTTAATGTGACTATAGCAATCTGGGCTATTCTTTGCACATTTCAGCCTCTAGTATTTTCGGTGATTTACATGGATTGTAAACATTGTTTGCCATGTGTAAATTTCTTTCTTTGTTTATTTCACAACATTTTAACGTTTAAATTATATGTAACATTTTCAAAATTCTCATAAATATCAGCATATGAACCTGGAGGCTCCCTACATTAAGCATACATTGTCCGAGTTTAAACAATACACTACCATTTGATGACACATAACAGTTAACTTAAACTTCATGTTATTTTATGTATAACATACTTTAACAACAATCTCATCCATATATAATGTACAACAACAACAACAACAATGTTAAACAGTCTTTTTTCCTACTTCAATATTCTTTACATAGTTTAAACAAAGTACAATATCTTAAACTACAGTCGTAAATGGAACAGTGATGCTAAAATAAATCTTAAATAGTAATTAAATTTGATACTAACCTCGCTTCAAAACTTATCTTAAATCAAACTGAACTATAAATACAAAACTGAAAACAGTTTATTACAACACGGCAACCTAGTTTACTCTACACATATAAAACATACATTACATATGACCTAGCTTAATAGAAAAAACAACCTCACTGATCTGACATCAAGTACAAAGGTGTGGTGTAGGTGTGGCGTTACATACAATAAAACTTGTCTTGCTTGTATGCATATTTAGATTCCGAATACTGATGAGAAAACATAATTACATCTGTTAAAGGATGTTTAATTACTTTTTTGTTTTGTTCTTTTAATTAATGGACCATGTACTGTTTTAAATGCTAATTTTCATGAAAATTTTAAAGTGCTTTAATAGTGAAATTATTACACAATATAAATAAACTTGAACAAACAATCAACACAGGGTAAGCTTAAAGGTCTGTTTATTTAAATCTTAAAACCCATGTCAGTCTTCACCTGGGTTTGATAATATTGTTAAAGATGGAACAAATTTATAACATAAAATTTTTGTAATGACTAAAATGTGTCAAAATATAAAAAGAAAACATTTTTACTCAATTTACAACAGAGAAGAAATAATTGGGAGTAAAAAAATTCATTGGGAGTAAAAAAATCCATTAGTTACCTAACTAACAAGTGAAGCATTATACTTTTTGTAAATATTCATATTATAATTAATTTCCTGAGTTCTTAAGACTAAAAGGGGCTCCATGATTGTACACCCAGGTTTTTGACATACTGGTAATAGAAATGGAAATTTTTCTCTCACCATTTTTCATGTACTGATAGGTCTTGAACAAAAACTTTTATGCAAAATTTCAGATAATTCCTTTGAATAATTATGTTTATTGTGCAAAATTGCACAAAAGAAAATCAGAGTTTTTAATTCTTAATAAGGCAATTTTAGATTTAAAGTTCTCAAAGTGTTTTTTATCTTTGCAGATTTTCTCGTTTTCAATTCTCAGTAAGAATTTCAAATTTTATGTTTTTTTTTCTTCAAATTTTTGACTTTTGGACCTTTAACAAACTCCTTGGTGTGCACTGGTGCTTGACACATTATAAGCACTGGCACATTGCAAGCACTACTGACACATTAATAACAAGCATTGGTGCTTGAAAAAATACAAGCATTGGTGCTTGGCACATTCCAGCCACTGGTGCTTGGGCACATTACAAGCACTGGTGCTTGGGCACATTACAAGCACTAGTGCTTGGGCACATTACAAGCACTGGCGCTTGTCACATTACAAGCACTGGTGCTTGGCACATTACAAACACTGGTGCTTGGCACATTACAAGCACTGGTGCTTGGCACATTACAAGCACTGGTGCTTGGCACATTACAAGCACTGGTGCTTGGGCACATTACAAGCACTGGTGCTTGGCACATTACAAGCACTGGTGCTTGGGCACATTACAAGCACTGGTGCTTGGGCACATTACAAGCACTGGTGCTTGGGCACATTACAAACACTGGTGCTTGGCACATTACAAGCACTGGTGCTTTGCACATTACAAACACTGGTGCTTGGCACATTACAAGCACTGGTGCTTGGGCACATTACAAAGTCTGGCATATTATACAATACATGGCACAATGGGGTTTCAATTGGGTTGAGAGAATCAGGGAAGTACTAGTATTAATATACATATGAAATAATTCAAGACAAGAGACAACTTAATCTCTGCGTTGCTTATACTTAAATAAATAGTTAGTTTCCAGATATAACCAGGACTTATTGCGATCAAACCATAAAATAACATTATGACATCTGTTGATGCAATTCTTTCAATATTATCTTCAACAGGTATATATACATAGTTTGCAAGATTTTTCTTTAAAGCACGAGTTTGTGCCAGGAAGTACTCTTTGACAAAAATAAAACACATTTTCTTAAACACCAGGGTTAAAAAAATTATATTCAGTATTTATTTTGGAATGTTTAAAGCTGCACGCCTCCAGATGAGCCAAAATATTTCAAGAAAATCAAACTTGAGCAAAATGTATCCAGATTTTAAGAAAAGTAAAGAGATCCAAGATTTATTTCATGATTTGCATGTTTGGTGCCTGATGACTGATTTAATCTCTCTCTTTT